>NC_048236.1:20209864-20293925 GCF_002007445.2 Ailuropoda melanoleuca
AAAAAATTACAATAGAATATGCAGCATGTAAAAATAGAGTTTTTTTTAAAGATGTGGGATGAAAGTATATTAACTCTTCTTTGAGAGTCAGTGAATAATTTAAAAAAAAGTTTATCTTTGAACTGGCTAAAAATAACAAGCAAGAACTTTTGTTTCTGTTAACAGTTCTGTTTAAGTAACTGGATTGCCTCACTTGCAAAACATAAAACAAAACAAAAAAAAAACCCAAAACAGTAAAGGTTTGATGGCGATAGCAGTGATGGGAGATGGGAAACTCTTCTTAAATGCACAGGGGGCTGGAAGAAATAAAGCAGCTCTCTTGCCAAAAGCTAAGGGAAGGAGAACAGCCAGAGAGGTATAAAAATAGTGATAAAGATGGCTTGCAGGCTCACGGCATTTGTATATCTTGGTAAAGTTGAAATTTTGGTTCTCATTGTTTCACAGCCCGTAAGAACAGAATGCAAAATTCAGGGCATTCCCCAAAAGTAAAGACTCATTGAAGACCCTCCTCATCTCAGGATGAAAGTGTTAAGGGCGAACCAAATATAAACCTCTCCACCTTCAATCAAACAGGAAACACTAAGCAAAAATTGGCTTTATTGAACCTTAATGGGGATAGAAAAGGAGGAAGAAAAAACAACAACTATTGTGAACACGTTTCCTCATTAAAGCAGAAGTTTTAAAAACATTAAGTGTTTCTATTCTTTCTTTCCTGGACTGTGTATGTCCTCTATTTGATTGAACCATAGATAAGCAAAGGCCCAGATAGAGCCCAGCTGGACTGACGCTGGTGACCGTCCTGAGATCAAAAACTATAGCCAAGTGTCTGAAAAGTTAGCTGTTCTCTGTCTTTGACAACTACTCAGACACTCAGCGACACCAGAACAAGTTTGAGGTAGTCATCAGATTGTTTGAACGAGATGAATGAGGGGTATGTTTGGGGTTCTGTTAAGACATTTATATCACGGATATTAATTTATCTTGAGCACAGACTATAGATTTAGTCCTGCATTAGCTGTTTTTGTCATTGATGAATAATAATACAACGGCTTGGTTTATATTAAAATAAATACAAACTGATACTATTTTATTTTGCATGTTCAATAAAATTTATCAGGGACAGTAATGCTATTGATCCATGTCAACTCTCATTGCCTCTAAGTCCAACAACTAATATTTGTTCATGAAACATTTTTTTCATTTATTTCTTCAGTAATTTACTTTATTTATATCCATAATTTGCTCCATAAAACATTTTACCTAGGAAAAATTATACAGTTAAAAATACTTACAATTAATATTAAAAGATTACAGGGAAAACATTATAAGGCAAGGAAAAATATGATTTTGGATCAATATTGACCAACTATAAAATTGGGACAGAAATAATTAATCCAATATACAATTGCTATTCTTGAGTGATCATTTACATACTAATCTTCCTGGCATTGAATGCTTACAGAAAATTTGTATCTCAAGACCTATGAGGAAAAGAAATGTTGATTTAACTTTTTTGGTTCAGTGTCTTTGTTTAAACAAAATTCTTTTGTATTCCAGAAGGGAAATACTCTGCCCATTGCCCTCTATTATACTCTTTTTCTTGCCTGAGCTCATTCCACCTATGTTAGGCCATATCCTCTCCTCCAAATTTGGACTTTGTTATCAGTTCTTTTTATACATTTCCCACAGGGTCTCTCACAACAATTTGCATTTCAAGACAACTTAAACAATCATTTTCCTGACTTTCCTCCAATATATATATATCCTGTTTTTCTTTACTATATGTTATTCCTTCCCACTAGCAACCTTACCAGAAGGAACGCCTTCCCTTCCTTCCCCCATGATACCACTTTAAACCAAACACCAAGCACTGCCTTATTTTGCCTTCATTTTTCCTGTTTATTTTAATTAAGCACATTCTTCTTCAGGCCAGAACTCTAGTTCTAAACACCATCTTTCCCTGTCTCCATTCTCACAATTTCTCTAATAGCCACTAAGGTGATCTATGCAAAATTCTTTTCAACTCCTTCCTTAGCACTCCGATGGACCACTGCACCTAGTGAATACAGCTACTTAACTCGGTATGCAACACCAACCACGTCATCGCCGGAATAGATCTTCAGTCCTGACGTTCTCCTCTCCCTGCAAACTGCAAGAAAGCCAATTACTCTTCTAGTTGCTCACGCACGGTAAGATGCAATTCTTACACGTGTACCTTTGCTTTTGCTTTTTCCTCTGCTCTCCCCTTCCCTCACATCGCCTTCATTTCCACCAAGAGATACCCACCTCATCCTACAGGTCGTTATACAGGTAATTATTTTTCAAAGAATTGATTTACAGTCTTCCAGGCCGAGCACCACTCTACCTGCCAAATGCATTTATCTTCCATTGCCCTTAACTTTGTAAATATGGGATTATTTGTCTATCTCACGAATTAGACTATGAACTAGTGGGGATGCTGTTGAATTCCTGTTCTTCTTTATGTCTTCTTTATATCTTCAGCCACCAGCACATTTTAGAACATAGAGACAACAAAGAATATAATTTTGAGTGAGTGAATGAGAAGAGATACCCTTGTTTACTTATCTCAGTATGACAAAATTTCTGTTATAATTTGAGTTTACTGCTTATTTAAAATGCGCTATCACTTGTAAAATAGATTCTGCTCACACATGTTTTTATTTTGCAGAGTATTTCCAAAAATAGCATATCTTGCTATCACTCATTCTGTTCATTTTATTAATGTATGTGGTTTAAATAAATTATGAGTACATGAAACAGCATAAATATATTCTTGCAAGCTTGTATTTGTAAGTATTGAGAGCTTAATTCAATTCTGATCTTTCAGTTTTTTCTTTAATGTAACTTATTCAATCTGTATATTGCCACGAATTCCCCTACTCTTCACAATTGGAAATCTTTGAGATTCTGTATACCTACTGTTAAAGGCAATCTAATATATCTATATATCCATGGGAAAGGAATCTGATGAATTCCATAAACAAGATGACACAGTTCAAGTGTATGGATCAGGTAAGAGATTGGTGCCATGGGGAGAATGCTGGGTATGAATTAACTCAGCAGCCCTAAGAAGGGCCTCTACCTATGTTGCTCCTGGGGTGAAATTTAAACCAGTGAAATCAGAGAAATAAATACACATATGATGTTTCTTTTTATTTTAAATCATTTTAGACTTATAGAAATTTTCAAAAATCATAGAGTTCCTGTATACCCTTCACTTAGCTTCCCTTAATGTTAACACCTTTTTTTGTTTTTAAAGATTTTATTTATTTATTGAGAGAGAGCATGAGGAAGGGAGGGGGATGAGGAAGAGGGAAGGCGGGGGAGGAAGAGGGGGCGGGGTGTTGACTCCCCACCAAGCAGGGAAGCCCAGCACAGGGCTTGGTGTCTGGACCCTGACCCATGACCTGAGACAACCACTTAACCCAGTGAGCCACCCAGGCACCCCTGTTAAAACACCTTTTATAATCACAGTACTCAGCCATATAAAAAGTAACATTGTTACAATACTATTAACTAAGTTGCAGATTTTACTTGAAGTTCATTAGTTTTTCCACTGGTCATTTTTCTGTTCTCGGGCCCAATCCAGACTCTCACAATAGATTTAGTTGTCATGCTTCTTTAGTTCCCTTTAAGTTGTGACAGTTCTTAGTCTTTCTTGTCTTTCATGACTCGGCACTTTGAAGAGCGCAGATCAGTTATTTTGCAAAATATCCCTCAAGCTGGATTTGTCTCATGTTTTCCTGTGATCAGATTGAGGCTATGCAATTTTGGCCAGAATGCCAAACAATTGAGTCTTCTTATGCGTCCTGTCATGGGGAAGATGTTAATGTGTCATTACTTCGGATGTGACTCTTAATCGCTTAAGTAATGTCTGCCAGACTTCTCTACCATATATTATATATTTTTGCCTCCACGGGTAATTAAAAATGTCTTTTGTAGGATACATTTTGAACTTTAGGGAACCTTTTATTCTCTTCAAACTTGTGTTCACTAATTTTATCATCCATTGAACGTTCTTGCCTGCAATAGTTATTACTGTGGTATTCTAATGGTGATTTTCTATTTTCCCCATTCCTCTTTCACTAACTGAAATTTTTCTGTAAGGAAAATATTCATTGATTGAAATTCTTCTGTAAGGGAAACTTGCCTTTTCTACTGTTCATTTACTTATAATAGTATGAATTCATGGATATTTATTGAATTCTATAGTGTATCCAATTTGATTTGATTTATTGCTAAACTTGTTCCAGCTTTAGCAGTTGGGTTCACTTTTAGGTTGGCTATCATGCTCTTTAAATAGGCCTCCATGTTATTTTTGTGGATTTCCTTACTTTCTGACTCTACAGGATGTTTCTGGCTCATTTTGTTCTTTCTCTAACCCAGCTCTGGAATCAACCAATTCTCAAAGGAGTCATGGTTCCTTTTATTGGAAAAACATATTTAAAAGCTAAGATTTGGGATCTTTACATGCTCCATGTTCATCGCTACTCTTGTGTGTCACTTTTTCTGGGCCTTCAGTTGATAGAACTGGGAGATATAAGTATAGATACTATATCATACGTATTTATATTAATGTATATATATACATACATACATATGTATATAGATGTTTGTACTTGTGTTTGATTAACACTAGTCTTACAGAATGAGATGGGAAGTGTTCATTTTTCTTCTACTTTTTGAAAATTGGGTAGAATTGATGTTATTTTGTTCATAAATGTTGGTAGAATTTACCAGTGAAATATATTACACACTTATTCTAGGCAAGAAGTGGAAGGAAGAAGAAAAATGCTTCTCAGTTATCTGTCTGCATTTTAAGAAGCATTTTGAGAAATCCAACACAACACATTCAATCTATGTTTCATTGAGGAAACGTTAGTTTGATAATCATGTGTAACTGCAATGGAGTCTAGGAGATGTAATTTTTATTTGGACACATTGTCACAAACACAAAAGTTTTGTTACTAAGTAGGAAGGAGAGAATGGCATTCATAAGGCAACTAATTTCTTCCCTTTGGTAATATTAGTAATTGCCTAAACAAGGTAGAATTCTATATTAACTACAGGGGGTCTGAAGTACTAATGGGTCAATCTTGATGAGATGTTCAATAAATATTGAAAAATAATAAACTGGAGCACGAACTTCAGATAAAAATGGAAAAATGGTTTTGTGAATTACAACAGCATTCTGACATTATGGGGATGCATAAAGGCTCAGAAGAAGTCTAGGCTGAGAAAACATAACTAGTAGAGCACTTAATCTGAACAACAACCAAAGCTGTGACACGGAAGCATAGTGTAATAATTAATTTCTACTGATTGGTGTCCAGTAGTGACTTCTTATAACTCCTGAGACATCCAAGAATATCAGATATGGAGGACAAATGATTATCTGTGCAAACAATGGGTAGACACCTTTTTCTTTTTTTCCGGTTCTTATACTGTAGAAACTGGAGTGTGGAAAACTAGTATGACAACCCTTTATTCTTTTTTTTATGCCTAGTGTTCTGAAATATCACAATGATATGCTTTGGTGGGGGTCTTTTTAATTTATTTTGCTATGCATTCAGTGGACTCCTTCCATAAGTTCTTTTATTACTACTTTGATAATTTCGTCTGCATATTTTATGCAGAAACTATATTATTTCAATCTTTTACCTACCAGCAGGTCTTCTATCTTTTTTCTTCCCTACTATTTTCCTTTTTGTATTTTTCTTTTCTTTTCTTTTTTCTTTTTAAGAAATGGTTCCACCTTTACCATCAATTAAACTTTTATTTTTTCTATCATATTTTACACAATATTATATCTACTTTTGGTATTACATATATTTAAATTTTATTTTCGAGGCGTTTTTCCCCTCTTATCTTTGTGTTTTATTCTCCTAGACATCCTACGATTGTTTAATGACTATAATAATATCTTTTATATTTTAGGATGTCATTAGCTATGTTACACAAATATGTTTCATTTTTCTTGCTTTCTGTATTTCTTTGTTATATTTTAGTTTTTCTCCCCCTTCCCCTTTCTTTTGTAAGAGCTTTTGAAATGCTCAGTTATTCTTGGATAGTGTTCATTTTTAGGAATAGTTTTTGTTTTCTTGGATAGGGTTTGTCAGTAGAGTGCCTAATATTAAGGTTATCTAGGGGCAATGGACGATTTCTGTTGAAACATTTTCAAATGCTAAGGTTGGTGGTACATATCTCTTAGGCTTGCCAGTTTTTCCAGAAGGGACAGAAGGGATTCTTTTATTACCGGAGGGCTTTGAGAGTGACAGCAAGCATTCTTGAAGCTAATCAAGAGAAATGCTGAGTTTTACCATTCAATATATAGAATTATTATTTATTTTCTTTCCTTTTTTCAGCTAAGCATGTTTTCCTGAAGTTCAGAATCCCTTGTTCAACTTCCACTGGCAATAACACTTGTCTTCTGTTGCTGTGAAGTGGTCAATCACTAGACTGTTTGGGTTGGAGGTAACGTATTTGGAATTCAACTATAATTTAAATTATCTTTTACCAATTCCTTTTTTAGTCCCATTTAATGACATACTTTCAAAAATACTGTTACCTAGATTTCTTATGACATTCTTGAATTTTATGGCACAAAGAATTTTACATGTTGTTAGATTTCTGTACCATGGGTTCTTATTAAAAAAAAAAAAAGAAGAAGCTTTAATCTAAGTCAATTATCGCTCATCCATCTGCAAAACATCATAAACAAATAATTTGACATTTCTCATCTACTCTGGTCACCCCCAAGTTCTCATTGTCCTTGTCTCTTTATACTGTTTTTATTGTATTATAAGAGTAGGACTTGAGAATGGAGTAGAGATAAACATGTTTTATCCTCCAGCTCTGACTGCAATTATGAATTGATGTGATCTTTTTCCTTATTAATTTTTTTTCTTTTACAAAGAAAGCATATCAAGCATCAGTGCAGGTTTGCTGCCACAGAAACATGAAGGAAAATGATTTTTAAAAAGCCAATTCTGTCTTTATAAACCCCCTGCAGTATTTCTTAATGGTTTTAATAATCATGTGTAGGAAAAGGGTTTGCATATCTAAATGCTAGCTCCTCTATATCAGTAGGTCAAAATATGTCCTATAACTTTAATTTGTGAAAATGCATATTGGTGTTATTATCATTTCTCTTACCTAAGGATTAACATAATTTTTAAGACAGTGAAGGAAAGGGAAGAAAACCAGAAACATAAAAAATAGAGGTGGGGGTAATGGAGTGCTTGAGAGAGTGTTTGTGCCTAGTCTCCTTTGAGCCTCCTTGTCACTGGGGCAAGGGTATGATATGACCTCTAGGAATGTTTAGTAAAATCTGAAAGTGGAGACAATTTTGTGTCCTGACTCCCTGCTAGTAACTCTGGAAGGTGAGAACTTTGCAGAATTTCCTAGCACCACTTTGGTGTGACTACACTAAGAGCGTGTGCAGAACAGGAGGAGAAAGGACCTGACACAGATTACCAAACTTCTCGTTACCCTACAATTGGCTGAGAAAAGAGCTAAATATTCCCGTGACTCTAAGAAACATGGATGGTTTAAAAAAGGGAGAGCTTGCAGATCTCGAAGGAGCCTTAGCTGCATAGATTCTGCCCCTAATGACCAGATGGGAGCACGGCCATCTTAGCAGATGCTACTATGGGTAAAGAGAGCCACCCAGCACCAGACGTGTCTAGACCTCAGTCAGGTCCCAAATGGGCAGGCACCACTGATGACCAGATCCTTTCCTTCATGCCATAACAGAATGTAAACTTCCAGAAACATAACCAGTGTCCCAGGAAGACAAAGCAACTAAGCAAAGATCTTGAAATAACCAAATTGAAGCTTATACAGGACAAGAAATAATAAAGCAAGTGTGCTTATGTCAAATTGACTACATTAAGTTTTTTTTGCATTTTGCAAAATGAAAAAGTCTAGATTAAGTTATCGAAAATAACTTTTCCCACCTGGTTGTTGTGTTTGTTTGTTTTTTAAAGATTTTATTTATTTATTTGAGATAGAATGAGAGAGAGAGCACAAGCAGGGCAGAGGGGCAGAGGGAGAGGGTGGGGCAGACAGCCCGCCGAGCAGGGAGTCCCACACAGGGCTCGATCTCAGGACGCTGGGATCATGACCTGAGCTGAAGGCAGACGTTTAACTGACTGAGCCATCCAGGTGCCCTGTTGTTATTTTAGAAATCATACCTGCTGTGTGTCATACCCAGAGGACTGAATATGCTGGGAGGATTACAAAATGAGCGTCAGATAAAAAAAAAAAAAATTGTGATTGGAACATGAGGGTGTGCAAACACTGCTAATAAGTACAAGGCAGAAATGCGGTTAACAGGGTGTGATAGTTAATTTTGTGCCTCAGCCTGAAGGGTGTTTTTGGATCCAATTATCCCTGAAATGGGTGAACTTTGAGTAAAGCAGATTGTTCCCCATTATGTAAGTAGGCCTCATTCAATCATCTGAAGGCCTGAATAGAACAAAAAGACAGGCCTTCCTGGGCAAGAAGAAATTCTCCCTTTGACTGCTTTCTGACTGGACCTGCAAAGTCATCTCCCCCAAGTCTCCGCATTTCTAGCCTTTGGTCTGGAACCGTACCGTCAGCTCTCCCGAGTCTGAAGCCTCCTGTCCGCATTGCAGGTTTTATACTTGCCAGCCTCCATAATCATGTGAGCCAGTTCTTTATAATAAATCTCCTTCTATATGTGGAATCCTTTTGGTTCTGTTTCTCTGGAGAACCCTAATATGTGGGATTAATCCACTTTTATTTAACTATCGAATGACAGATTATCATCACTTGGTATTTGCTATATCATGCTAAGATATGCTACATGATATAAGTAAACTTGAAATGATTAGGTAAACTCATATGAAATTTTTAAAATAAGTTGATAATGCAAGATTAAGATGTGTTCAAGGTATCTTAAATTTAAAAATCTTGATGTCATGTGGTACAGCCTTGTCTTCCCACAAAATAGTACTAGAAATCTCTGTCAAGAATGAATTTAGGATTAGAAAGATCACTTGTTTAACCCAGTATGACATTTCCTATGCTCTCATAGAGATGATTTCATTTGGCAAAAAAGATTTATGCTGCCTCTAAGAACACAAGGCAGATGACAAGTGCTGCTAATAATTGATATGGTCACTATTCAGATAAAAAGCCAGGATTCAGAAAAGAGCTCTTCCATTTGCCCGGGCTCTGCCCCACAGAGCAGCAGAACAACAGATCAATTCAGTCAATTTTGTCCCACATCCAAATGATTGTGGAGAAATTGAACCATTTTTAAGTCTTACATTAGATTAAAATATTAGCAGAATCTGGTAGTTTAAAGACTTGTATTAATTATTAGTACATACTAATATGTAAGATAATTTTATCACACTGTAAAACATGGTGAATGCTGGAAAGCTATTCTTCTGATGAATGACAACTTCTTAAAAATAATAATCATTTGAATATAATTAGCAGGATGATGCAAACATAGGAATATAATTCACCTCATAAGTACACAGGAATTTCCAAGAATATATGAAGATAGAAAGAAAAGAAAAAGCTACCTCTGTGAAAGACACCGCAAAAAGTAACATCCAGATATCAGAAGCTAAAACACGGGTCGAGCGATCTATTTTTATAATTTTTTCCATCAGTTAGTCTATTATTATCTCTATACAAATGCAAGGAAAGACATAAAATTGTTTTCAGTAGAGGTATGTAAGCAAAAAAGTAAATTTATTTTTGTGAGAATCTGCCTCTTGGATCTCACATGGTGACATATAATTTCAACAAACACAAATAAAATACTTTAAGACAAAGATTCTCTGCAGAAATTGTTTATAACTTCACCAACTGGATCAACAAACCTGTAACACAAACTTACCTTATCTAGCATTGAAGACATCCCTGTGCATATCACATTATGCATCAGCACTCTGTCTCTTCTCTGACCCACTGTTATTTTCCCACCTTAGGCACCTCTGATTTCAGGGGATAACTGGATATAGTTGAAAATTTTCAAATGTGATTAATAGGAAATGCTGTTTAACTCTGTTTCCTTGCTTGTTTTTTGCTTGTTTTTATCCTTTTGATGATTAGTCAATTCAATTGACTTCTATGAGTACACAGTAAAGTTACTTAAAATGGTTTCTTAAGAAAACACAATTTGTGGCTGTTTTGTTTCCTACATCCTACACTCTAAAATGTTGTCCAACTCCACATAAAGCCTCACCACATTCTGTTCTCTCTGTACAGGCATTCAGTGGCCAGTGATGGCCAAATTATTAAGTCTCTATCCTGAAGGCAAGAAAATCCTCCTATTTTTGGTATAGATCCGAAATATCTCCCTGGATGGGAAAGTGCATTTTTGTTTTGCTTGGTTGTGGCTCAGTAAAAGTAAAATTTATGGTGACATTATTTTTTTTTCCCCTCCCAGAGGGAAGGCTGTATTTAAAGTACATAAAAAATTTTAAAAACATTTTATTTATTTATTTGACAGAGAGAAAGAGAGAGAGAGCACAGGCAGGGGGACAGCAGGCAGAGGCAGAAGCAGAGAGAGAAGCAGACTCCCTGCTGAGCAGGGAGCCCTATGCAGCGTGGTGGTGGGGGGAGGCCCTTGATCACAAGCCCCTGAGATCATGACCTGAGCCTAAGGCAGACACTTAACCGACTGAGCCACCCAGGTGCCCCATATATCATTATATTTGTTAGGTACCATTTCCTCCAAAGTCACATTTTCCTAAGTCCCAGTCTGAGGGGCTGGCACTTGGATAACTTACAACATGGAAAAGGAACCCACAAAGCAGTCCTCTGTCCAGGAAGACAAATCCTGAAAACAAGAAGAAGCTGAGATATGTATTTCTATATCTCCTTTAATTTACCAATAAAAGAGATCACCCTTCTACTCAGAGTAGGAGGACTGAATGGGCGGGGTGGGGGAGATGGGGCAGGGCGTGTCATGTTAATGGGTAACCCTCCACAAGGAAACATCCAAACTGGGAATAAAGGGTTCCTTGAATACTTAGAAGTCTCTTCCTCCAGATTATTGCTTCTGATGCAAATAGGATTTTTGGTTGCTTTTGCTTGTTTATTTGCGTGCTTGATTTTATTTCAGAATGAACCGCAGTGTAATGACAAGGTTATTAATTTTGATGTAAGAAGAATATGGATTCATATTCATCAAGTCTTGGCCCAACAATTTTTTACTCAGTATTTTACAATGGTAAGCTTTAAATTAATCTTTTAAAATTGGAGAACATATTGGCTGTATTTCCTCCATTATGATTAGTTTGTATACTCAGAGTCTTTTCTTAGAACCATTCAGCAAATTTAAATATATGATAATATTTAATATATCATCTTCAGTGACAATAATCAATGGTATGTCTTGGAAAATATTACTCTTCCTTTGAATATTTGGTTATGAGAATTGACTAATACCGTGAGTGTGTGTCTGTGTGTGCTTAATTGGATTTACTTCTGTGAATAAAAATGGAAGGCCTCCCTAAAGATGTGACGTGTGAGCTGAATAGTAAAATGAGTCAAGCATGTGAAGAGCTGTGTGAAGACAGTACTGATATAAGAACTCTTGGAGGCTAGAAGACATGGCTTTATTAGGGAAATGAGAAAGGATGTCAGTGGGACAGGATTAGAGTGAGTAAGAGTAGCAATAGTAAGGAGTAAAGCTGAAGAATTAGCCAGAAGAAAGTTAACACACTTTTCTTTTTCTTCTTCTTCTTTTTTTTTTTTACATATCAATAGCTACTTTATTTTTTTTTTAATTTTTTATTATGTTCAGTTAGCTACTGTATAGTAATCATTAGTTTTTGATGTAGTGTTCCATGATGCATTAGTTACGTATAACACCCTGTGCTCATCAGACTTTTCGGTCATGGAAAGAAACCTAGTTTTTATTTTAAGAGCAATGAAAACCCATCAAAGAGTTTGAACATGGAAATAAAAGGATCTAATTTACATTTGTAAAAGAGTGTTTCTCTGCATACATTTGAATGGATAAGAGAAGAGCAAAGTGGAATGAGGGATTTTATATTAGTCAAGGGGAAGCAGATTTTGGCTTGGACTAGTGAAGGGTTTTCAGTAAAAACTTCAGTATTCCTTGAATGTTTTACAGTAACTTCTCTACCAGAATAACTCTTACTTAACTTCCAAGTTTCAGCATTAAGATGCTACTGAAAGAAAAGATTAGATTATCAAAAGAATAAACTTGAGGATAACGGCAATTTTCATGGAGATCTTAGTCTCTACTAGGTCTTTTTTTTTAAATTATTTTTTTGATTAATATGAGGATCCTTTATAATGAAAACTATAGAGGATATCAGTAAATTTATAATTAGGGTTATTATTTTCCATTGGACTGGGCCCCTATCTGTTAAAAAGAGTAATGTATATTCTTTGGTGTTATTCTTTTTTTAAAAATTAATATATTTATTTTAGAGAGAGAGAGAGAGTTTGAATGGGGGAAGGCGCAGAGGGAGAGAATATCCAAACTGACTCCTGCAGAGTGGAGAGCCTGACTCAAGCAAGGCTCTATCTCAGGAGTCATGAGATCAGGACCTGAGCAGAATCCAAGAGAGTCAGATGCTTAATCGACTGAGCCACCTAGGCTTTGGTGATATTCTTATGATTTGTAATTCTTATAGCTGTGATGTGCTTGAATTAAACTGATTTAGGAGAAAAATAAGTGAAATTTTCAAAGGAAAATACAACTTCGCATTGAAATTTCCACTTTGTTTTTTCTTTTTAAAGATTTTATTTCTTTATTTGAGAGAGAGAGAGTGAGAGAGAGCAGAAGCAGCAGAGGGAGAGGGAGAAGCAGGCTCCCCACCCAACAGGGAGCCTGGTGTAGGGCTGGATCCCAGGACCCTGGGATCATGACCTGAGCTGAAGGCAGATGCTTAACTGACTGAAGCTTCCACTTTGAATTATTTCCATGAGTCCACTCTGTGCCTGATGTGACTCAAACAATAAAAACAAACAAACAAACAAACAAACAAGCAAATAAAAACCGTTATCACCTAGTTGTTATCTGAGGCAACAGAATTGATAAATCCTAAGTAGGGGCTAGAGAACAAGGAAAGAGATAAAACAAAGTTAAAGAAAAACTCCCTATGGACTAAGAATATAAGAATAAGTCAGGAAAGCCAAAATATTGCCTACAACTTATTCATTTAGTTTACTTCTTACCCACTGTGTCCAAAACAGGATCCATCAAGATTAAAAATATAAACTAGTTAAACACACACACACACACACAGAAAAGAAACCTGATTCTCTGACTCTATACAGGGTGGAAAACACAGCAATACAGTAACCCAACAACTGGGCAGCCCTTAACCAGATATTCCAGAATGGGGCACTGGCCTCTTCCATGAAAGACACTTGGAGCTCAACAAGGACTTTTCTGTCAGAGGCCTCCTCTCTGCTTGTCCCTTCCACATACATACACTAATAGTTGAAAAACCCCCATGCAGCATGAGGGAAGAGACCTACCACAAAAGGTAGATTCCTGGACCTTGTGAGAGGTTAAGAAGGANGCATAAACAAGTTAAACACACACACACACACACACACACACACACACAGAAAAGAAACCTGATTCTCTGACTCTATACAGGGTGGAAAACACAGCAATACAGTAACCCAACAACTGGGCAGCCCTTAACCAGATATTCCAGAACGGGGCACTGGCCTCTTCCATGAAAGACACTTGGAGCTCAACAAGGACTTTTCTGTCAGAGGCCTCCTCTCTGCTTGTCCCTTCCACATACATACACTAATAGTTGAAAAACCCCCATGCAGCATGAGGGAAGAGACCTACCACAAAAGGTAGATTCCTGGACCTTGTGAGAGGTTAAGAAGGAAAGTATTTTAATTCACAAGAATTATTTGTAGCTATACTTTTCACATAACAAATTGATGATGCCTGCGTATTCTACTTCTTTGTAAAGTTAATACCTGCAATTTAAAAATCCAAAGAAAACAGAGAGTACTTGAAAATTCATCTGAGCATCATCAAAATTTAGGCATTCTATGGAGCAATTTCATGTGAATAAAATATTTTCTTTTTTTTTAAATATTTATTGATTTAAGTAATCTCTACACCCAACATGGGACTCAAACTCTTATTCGTTTTTATTTTGGTACACTCTCTTAAAAATTTACAATTGTGTGATGAACATTGGAGAGGGTATATGTTGTAATGAGCACTGGGTATTATATAAGACTGCTGAATCACAGACCTGTATCCCTGAAACAAATAATACATTATATGTTAATTAATTGAATTTAAATTTAAAAAAATTAATTTAAAAAAAGAACTTACAATCGTGATTGTGGAGTGCAATTTTTGTCAGTCAATAGATCCATTTATCTGTTTACAAATTACTAATTTCATTTTTCTTTGAAAGTATATGATTTGTCCTCAAAAGGGGAGATGTGAGCTGATGTGTCATCTGATTACTAGTAAATTGAGAAAAATAAAAATTAAATATATCTTTGATCCTCAAATTTCACAAATAAAATGAATTTTTTATTAATCAGATTTTCAGTGAGAACATGGCAAATAGATTTCTCTGTTAGACAATGAGATAAATGCAAAATTAAATGCAGAATATATTAAAATAATAGATTATTTTGTATAACTCAGTAATTCAATCAATCAAATATATGTATTGAAGTCATTCTATGTTCAAAGTATAGTAAGATGTAACATAATGCACGTTACAAAAAGTGCCCTCAGTAATTTATAATTAATAGAAAAAAATCTCAAAAGCATTAATAATTGTTGAAGAATTTAACAAAAAAAATATATTTTAAAATAGGTAAACAAAAAATGATTAAAATTGAGTTATAAGAAAGATCGCTTTCAGCAGATTATCTAAGAAAAATATTATGAGGTTGACTTACAACCTAAATTTTAGACTTTTGAAATGCTACTAATTTTTGAAAAATCATAAATAAATGGAGAAATTATAAAGAACAGCTTTGTGAGTAAACTGAAGGCATGCAAATAAAAAGAAAAAAGCTTCAAGTGCTGTGGGAACCAAAGAAAATTACAAAAGATTGGAGTTTTTAAAGAAGGAGGTAAATACAGAACCGGGGGGTATCAATTCGCTAAAATGCCAGGGTGTAAGTGGAAGTAAAGAGCAAGGAATAGTGGGGAACAGGAGGTTTACTAAAGTGCATTTAATAATATCTGTGTGACGTGGCCAGGGTTAGGATCTGCGTACATTTTCCTGAAATGCTACCCAAGTCTTAACTGAGTCCAGATATCTGACAAATTCAAAGAAAATGCAATTAACATTGTCTTTTCATTTCTCACTCACATTCAGATGCAATTTCTCACCTTCAATTGGATCATAAAATCACAAACATACATAACACATACGTCACTCAAGGGATTGATGAAGAAAGTAAATTTCAGGAAAATATCTCATTAAAAATTTCTGACAAAGCAGGAGCTGGATGTGAGTGAAAAATTACAAATATGTCATTGTCAAAGAGGATAATTTAGCAAGGGAACTCTATCCCCTAGAATACATTTTACCCGAACTATTCCTAATTTCCATGTTGTAAAAATTTTATTGACTACCATTCACAGATAAACTTAGTTATGTAGATTATCATTTGTCTCACATCTGGCTCTGGAAAGAAGAATCCCATGGGCTTTAATGATTTTAATTTTGCTAAGATATTTTATAATTACTATTCAAAAGGAGGAAAAAATCAAACAAAATAGATTTCACTGCAATATGTTTGCTAAGTAGAGTAACTTGCTTCAGTAACAACAGCTGGTTTTAAAAGGTAAACTGACTAACTCACAGTTACTGAGGTTTAGAATGTAGAACACATAGAAAACCAAAAAAAATAATAAATTCATGAGCAAGAAAAAAATTTCAATTTAACTGCACAGGTTGACTTTAAAAGACAAGGTATATTGATAATTTACATCAACAAAGTAGCCATTATCTCATGCATACGTATTCTAAAAAAGTTACATTTCAATGATTGCTAATTCCAGGTATAAAGATTCTATTTCTTACACATTAAATATAACTAGACTTTATTACAAAGAAGTAACAATAAAGTGAAACATATATGTATTTTTAAAGGAAATAAGAAAGATTTTGACTAATACTTGGAAAAATGACTTTATAGTGAAACAAAATACATAGGAAACTAGTATATTTTTAAAATAACGTATTTTCTTATAGTCAATCATTTCCATATTATACATTATTAAATAAGAAAATGGTAAGTTCAGAGATTATAAAATACAATTAACTGCTTTTCCTTTCATTTTATTCTGTTTTTCAGTTTTATATTTGTGAATTTAGAATGTACTCTACATGTACTTATTTGCAGAAACTGAAATTCCAGATCAATTATAGAATTGAATAAAACTTTTTGAGAAAAAATATTCTAAGTTTAAAAAGAGTGGAAACATATTGTTTTGGGATACATACTGAATTGCTAGAAGAGTAGATTTTAAAAGTCATCACAACACAAAGATAAAGAAAACAATTTCTAGAACTATGTGTAGTGACGAATGTTAACTAGACTTACTATGGTGGCCATTCGGCAAAGTATACACATACGGAATCATCATGTCCTGCACCTGAAACTAATGTAATGTCATATGTCAATTGTGCCTCCATTAAAGAAAGAATAGAAAACAGATCCCCCAAACCCCACAGTTTTCATGAGTGTGCATAAGGAAATACATTCTATCTTTTACACAAATATAACTCACATATTATATCTGCTTACTCAAGGCATTTTTAAACCACTTGTGAGTTTGGTTTTCCACAAAGGCCTCATTAAGTATGTAATAAAACTTTTCATCCCCTCTTGGAACATGTATGGTGATATCAGTCTGAACATCCAAACCAAGTTTTGGTTTGGGGCATACATCTCATCTCTGTGAGGTGACCACAACACTTCGCAATTGGTCATACAAATACAATTTTAATAATATTTGGTTATCCAGTCAGTTTTAAAACTATTATGGATAACTCAAAAGAGGGGTGTAGCAACCTAACACAGAATTCTGGATTCAGTTCAATTTACTTTATTCTTACGGCCTCATTATTATGGCGTATGGCTTAGCTTCTAAAGTTGATGAAACTTTTTGCTGAAACTAAGATAAACACGTATGTTTAAATGGGGCCTGCCTAAAGGATAGAGTTTCTTAGTGTCAGTTTTACAATTTTAGGAATAATGCACTTGATTCTCTATTCCAGTAACCTGCTGTAATGTAAATGTGCTCAGTTCACAAAATACATTGAGGGATGAAATAATTTCTGAAAAAAAGAAATGAAGTCCAACATGCATAAAATAAATTCCAGAGTAAATAGAATTCTTATTAAAAATATAAAGCTTCTGGGGCGCCTGGGTGGCACAGCGGTTAAGCGTCTGCCTTTGGCTCAGGGCGTGATCCCGGCGTGGGATCGAGCCCCACATCAGGCTCCTCCGCTATGAGCCTGCTTCTTCCTCTCCCACTCCCCCTGCTTGTATTCCCTCTCTCGCTGGCTGTCTCTATCTCTGTCTAATAAATAAAATTAAAAAATATATATATATATAAAGCTTCTAACAGTTGGGCGCTTAAAGTTAACATACCAGTCAACATTGATTAGTGCTGAATGTATGTCAAGACACAGGAGAAGGAACATTCTGTTAGGACTCTTCCGAGTGAAAAAGTTTAGTTCCTGCAAGGAGCAGCCCTTAAAGCTTGACTTTCACTTTAGCAGAATGAATGCTCTTTTATTTCTCCTCCCTCTAAATACAAGTCCAAAACAGTATTTCAGAATAAAATCTAAAGAGGAACAGTAAAAAGCCAGTGCAGGCCAGGGGAAGCAACAATAATTACCCTTTGAGTTGTTTTCATTGTTTATATGAGAATAATCAATTGACCACTTGGAGTAATCAGGCAGTCAGCAGGGAATCTCCCCACTCTGGAAGAGTCAGGGAAGAGACAGCCCTGACTTGCATCCTCTCCTCTGGGGCTGTCTGACTCTGGGTGGGAGCCGCTGCAATTCACACCCACTCCTGACACATCTGAACCTAGCCAACATCAAGGAGCCAAATCTCATTGCTCAGCGCAGCCTGTGTGAATTCCCTCATAAAATTATAAATTTGAACCACATAAAATTGCTATTTTGCAGGTCAAAAACAATAAAAAATCAGCAATTTTTTTTAACAGATCAGTAATATCTTTCCTTTCGAGGTAATAAAAGTAATTGATACCTCTTTCAGGTGTCATTCAGTCCAGTGGCCTCATTACAATTTTAACTCTGCAGCTCGAGCCCTGTGCCACCAGAATTCTTTTTTGTGTACTAATAAAGTATTTCAAATAGTAAAGACTCTTTTAATCAAATTAATCAATAACTTATTACTATAAGTTAAAATTCTCTGAGTTTATTACAATTTTATATCGCTCACAAGAGGAGTTTAGAGGAGAACTGATCTGTTTATAAACCTGTATCTATCTAGATACTCATAAGCCATCAATGAATGCTAAGTATAATTTTCACAGTGATATTATTGAATATTTTTCTGGTTTAACTTTACCTCAGGAAATTACTACCAGATTAAATTTAAATCAAAATCATATATGAAGCAGGTATAAATATGAAGCGATATCTCAAGAAATCAGTAGATTGATATTTGGAAAAACTCAGTATTTTGTGGCAGGTTGGAAGAAAATGAGACTCCCTAAAATTCTGTGAGCAGAGCTTTAAGATTATAGGATAATCATGCAGTTTTGGGCTAGGAAGCAGGCAGATACATTTCTGAAGTAAATTGTATGTACTGGTAGCCATAAAATAATCAGGAAGCACAACAAATAAGAATTTATTACTATTATGAAACATCAAAAGTACTTCCTGAGGGGCATGCTTTTAATGATTATTGAGCTACATATAAGATATTGGTATTTTTCAAATGCTGATGTGTATGTAACATCGGTCTTCCATTTTAATCAGACAAATGACATTAAGTGGGTTACATTTATATATACTAAAAAAGGCAACAGCCATCTTGGTTTTCTTCTTGTAGTTTGAAAGCAAGAGGGGGTCAGTAACAAAACAGCTTTTAAAATTCCACTCTCCACTCGTCTTTATTGACTTAGGTCTTTTTTTAATTGGCTTAGCCAAAAAATGATTCATTCTTTGTTTTAAAAATTCAACTCAAGAAGATATAACCAACTCTCTCGATACAGTTGGTGACATTTTGTTTTAATGCTGTGTCAGGCATTTCTTTTTATAAATTTCGGGGCATAAGGTTTACTTTTTAGCTGCTTCCCTGTGTATGTGACCTGCTCTAGTTAGTCAAATTCTGAAGCACAGATACTGCGAACATGAAATACAGTCTGCTGTCTGGCAGGACAGTGAGAAGTAAATCACACACGCACAGGGTTAGACTCTCCGCGAGGGAGGGTGACTTGAGATTAAGTGTGAAGTCAGAAACACAACGTAGCGAAGGAAGAGGATCTATTCCTGTAGCTGGATGTGAGGGCCAGTGGGCCCTCTGAAGACAATGGCTACAAGGGGAGGGCTGTGGCAAACGCTGCATTGTTGCACAAGGAGCAACAATTGACCAGTGTCAACAAGCTTTAGCTTGTCAGTTCTGGGTCCGTTGGACACAGTGCAGCTCTGTGCAGGCCGATTGATTGCTTAATGCCAAGTGCATTTTGAATTTTAGGAACTCTGTTGGCCCATTGAGTCAGCTGGCTTGAGTGTAGAGAGTACAGTTGAGTCCCCAGAGCAAACTATAACTGTTTTCTATTGATTTTAACTAATTTTCAAAACCTAATTGCCCTCTTTATATTTTCTTAAGACTGACCTAGTTGCTATCTTTAATTTTTCATACTCTACAGGCTGAAGGTTTTGGAAATTAGCCACTTCATGAAGCCTCACTTTCCTTAACTAAAGGAATTGAGCTGCCCTGATTGATCTGATTAATAAGAATTTTAGGGGCTCCTGGGTGGCACAGCGGTTAAGCGTCTGCCTTCGGCTCAGGGCGTGATCCCGGCGTTCTAGGATCGAGCCCGGCATCAGGCTCCTCCGCTATGAGCCTGCTTCTTCCTCTCCCACTCCCCCTGCTTGTGTTCCCTCTCTCTCTGGCTGTCTCTATCTCTGTCGAATAAATAAATAAAATCTTTAAAAAAAAAAAAAAANGCTTCTTCCTCTCCCACTCCCCCTGCTTGTGTTCCCTCTCTCTCTGGCTATCTATCTCTGTCGAATAAATAAATAAAGTCTTTAAAAAAAAAAGAATTTTAAATCAGGTGCACAGAGCGTGTTGTTCCTATCTTCATATTAGATCGGTTTGAATTAAGAGCCTAATATCTTTAAACAAGAGAAATAAGAATGCTTTAGAATGATAAAAATTGGAATCAACAATGAACATGTAGCTGTTATGATTATTTGTACACGAAATAACATGGGTTTCAGCATTTATAAAGTAAAAAAAAAGAGATTTCAAGAGGTTGAAACAAACCCATTCACCCCTCTCAGTTATTGTTCAACATTATTAAGAATATAGAAGCAATCAGTAATATGTTAAAAGTTAAATGTAATTTATATACATAGCAAACACTATGTCACTGAAACAGTAAAAATATTTTCAAATGACTATGGAAACATTAAAAATTTAATATGTATTTGATTATAAAAACCCAGATAGTCTAAAAGTAGGTTAGTCTACATTCCTAAAATAAAATACTACTAAACACTAAAGCAGAAATCAAATACTGTATTAAAAAAAACTAACATTAAACAGAACATTTTTGACAATTTAAAGAGGATATTACAAAATGTTTGATAAATTAAGTGAATAGACTACACATAATTACTCCTAGGATTTAGCAAAATCAGTGCTCAGAGAAAAATTCATAGCCCTAAATATTTATATTTATTTCTATTAATAAACAAAAATGAAAATTATTGAATAAAGCTTATAAATCAAAAGGTTATAAAAAGAAAACTAAAGAACAGAATACAAATAAAAGCAGAAATTAATTAATTATAACACTTTAAAAAAGTGGAGCTAAGGGATATGTACAAGTATTGGTGTCTACAGAAAAAAGGACACAGTAAAAGTTAATATTTATTTCCATTATATTTTTATACAATATAGTAGTAATTAAAACTAGGAATTTCAATTCATAAAATTACCATACTTAAGATGGATCATAGACCAAAAAAATATCATCTAAAAGTATAAACTTCTAGACAAAAGTCTTATTTTTTTTATTTTGTTAACCAAAAATTTATTCACCTTAATATCAAAAGCAGGATTTATTAAAAAAATATATTTTTTGTTAAATGCTTCTGCTCTTAAAATACACTGTAAAAAGAGGCAAAAGAAAACATTTGCTATTACATATCTGATTAAAAAAATTTGTATCCAGAGTATAAAAATAACTCAAAATTAAGTAATAAAATTGAAAAATCTAATTTAAAAACACATAAGATTTGAACAGCTACTTCCCCAGGGAAGATACCAAGTGAGTGGAAGGAAAGATAGTTAACATAATTTGTCATNTCTAGGATTTAGCAAAATCAGTGCTCAGAGAAAAATTCATAGCCCTAAATATTTATATTTATTTCTATTAATAAACAAAAATGAAAATTATTGAATAAAGCTTATAAATCAAAAGGTTATAAAAAGAAAACTAAAGAACAGAATACAAATAAAAGCAGAAATTAATTAATTATAACACTTTAAAAAAGTGGAGCTAAGGGATATGTACAAGTATTGGTGTCTACAGAAAAAAGGACACAGTAAAAGTTAATATTTATTTCCATTATATTTTTATACAATATAGTAGTAATTAAAACTAGGAATTTCAATTCATAAAATTACCATACTTAAGATGGATCATAGACCAAAAAAATATCATCTAAAAGTATAAACTTCTAGACAAAAGTCTTATTTTTTTTATTTTGTTAACCAAAAATTTATTCACCTTAATATCAAAAGCAGGATTTATTAAAAAAATATATTTTTTGTTAAATGCTTCTGCTCTTAAAATACACTGTAAAAAGAGGCAAAAGAAAACATTTGCTATTACATATCTGATTAAAAAAATTTGTATCCAGAGTATAAAAATAACTCAAAATTAAGTAATAAAATTGAAAAATCTAATTTAAAAACACATAAGATTTGAACAGCTACTTCCCCAGGGAAGATACCAAGTGAGTGGAAGGAAAGATAGTTAACATAATTTGTCATTAAGAAAATGCCAATTAAAACCATAATGAGACATCACAACACATCTATTAGAAATGATCCCGTTCAATATTGGTAAGGATGTGAAACGACTGGAATACTCATACATTGCTGCTGGGAATATAAGATTAATATCTTTGGAAGTCAGTTTAGCAGTTTTCTAGAAAGTTAAACACATACCTAATATATGTCCCATCTATTCCACTTCAATTTATTTACCAAAAAGAAATGAAAGCAAATTCCAATACATTTTGTATACATTCAAATGTCCATAGTAGCTTTATTTTTAATAACCAGAAACCGAAAACACAAATGTCCATCAACTGGTGAATGAAGAAATAGATTGTGGTATATCCATATAAAGGAACATAACTCCACAATAATAAAGAACTGTTGTTACACACAAAAATATGGATGAATAATCAATATAATTATACTAAGTTAAAAATAACAAAGAGTGTACATATTGTATATTTCCATTAATATAAAATTCTTAAAAACGTAAACTCAAATAATCATAGAAAACATGTTACTAGTTGCCAATGGAGAGAGTGNGATTTGAACAGCTACTTCCCCAGGGAAGATACCAAGTGAGTGGAAGGAAAGATAGTTAACATAATTTGTCATTAAGAAAATGCCAATTAAAACCATAATGAGACATCACAACACATCTATTAGAAATGATCCTGTTCAATATTGGTAAGGATGTGAAACGACTGGAATACTCATACATTGCTGCTGGGAATATAAGATTAATATCTTTGGAAGTCAGTTTAGCAGTTTTCTAGAAAGTTAAACACATACCTAATATATGTCCCATCTATTCCACTTCAATTTATTTACCAAAAAGAAATGAAAGCAAATTCCAATACATTTTGTATACATTCAAATGTCCATAGTAGCTTTATTTTTAATAACCAGAAACCGAAAACACAAATGTCCATCAACTGGTGAATAAAGAAATAGATTGTGGAATATCCATATAAGGGAACATAACTCCACAATAATAAAGAACTGTTGTTACACACAAAAATATGGATGAATAATCAATATAATTATACTAAGTTAAAAATAACAGTGTACATATTGTATATTTCCATTAATATAAAATTCTTAAAAACGTAAACTCAAATAATCATAGAAAACATGTTACTAGTTGCCAATGGAGAGAGTGTGGGGATGGGGGCAAGGACGGGCAGGAAGAAGGGATTACAAAACAGCACAAGAAAGCTTTTGGAGGTTAATAGATATATTCATTATCTTGATTATATTGATGACCTCTTTGGGTAGACAGATAGATGGTAGAAGAGGATAGAATCATAGTTACAAGTATATACACATAGGTGTGAAAACTTATAANAACAGAATACAAATAAAAGCAGAAATTAATTAATTATAACACTTTAAAAAAGTGGAGCTAAGGGATATGTACAAGTATTGGTGTCTACAGAAAAAAGGACACAGTAAAAGTTAATATTTATTTCCATTATATTTTTATACAATATAGTAGTAATTAAAACTAGGAATTTCAATTCATAAAATTACCATACTTAAGATGGATCATAGACCAAAAAAATATCATCTAAAAGTATAAACTTCTAGACAAAAGTCTTATTTTTTTTATTTTGTTAACCAAAAATTTATTCACCTTAATATCAAAAGCAGGATTTATTAAAAAAATATATTTTTTGTTAAATGCTTCTGCTCTTAAAATACACTGTAAAAAGAGGCAAAAGAAAACATTTGCTATTACATATCTGATTAAAAAAATTTGTATCCAGAGTATAAAAATAACTCAAAATTAAGTAATAAAATTGAAAAATCTAATTTAAAAACACATAAGATTTGAACAGCTACTTCCCCAGGGAAGATACCAAGTGAGTGGAAGGAAAGATAGTTAACATAATTTGTCATTAAGAAAATGCCAGTTAAAACCATAATGAGACATCACAACACATCTATTAGAAATGATCCTGTTCAATATTGGTAAGGATGTGAAACGACTGGAATACTCATACATTGCTGCTGGGAATATAAGATTAATATCTTTGGAAGTCAGTTTAGCAGTTTTCTAGAAAGTTAAACACATACCTAATATATGTCCCATCTATTCCACTTCAATTTATTTACCAAAAAGAAATGAAAGCAAATTCCAATACATTTTGTATACATTCAAATGTCCATAGTAGCTTTATTTTTAATAACCAGAAACCGAAAACACAAATGTCCATCAACTGGTGAATNAAAAGGTTATAAAAAGAAAACTAAAGAACAGAATACAAATAAAAGCAGAAATTAATTAATTATAACACTTTAAAAAAGTGGAGCTAAGGGATATGTACAAGTATTGGTGTCTACAGAAAAAAGGACACAGTAAAAGTTAATATTTATTTCCATTATATTTTTATACAATATAGTAGTAATTAAAACTAGGAATTTCAATTCATAAAATTACCATACTTAAGATGGATCATAGACCAAAAAAATATCATCTAAAAGTATAAACTTCTAGACAAAAGTCTTATTTTTTTTATTTTGTTAACCAAAAATTTATTCACCTTAATATCAAAAGCAGGATTTATTAAAAAAATATATTTTTTGTTAAATGCTTCTGCTCTTAAAATACACTGTAGAAAGAGGCAAAAGAAAACATTTGCTATTACATATCTGATTAAAAAAACTTGTAATCCAGAGTATAAAAATAACTCAAAATTAAGTAATAAAATTGAAAAATCTAATTTAAAAACACATAAGATTTGAACAGCTACTTCCCCAGGGAAGATACCAAGTGAGTGGAAGGAAAGATAGTTAACATAATTTGTCATTAAGAAAATGCCAGTTAAAACCATAATGAGACATCACAACACATCTATTAGAAATGATCCTGTTCAATATTGGTAAGGATGTGAAACGACTGGAATACTCATACATTGCTGCTGGGAATATAAGATTAATATCTTTGGAAGTCAGTTTAGCAGTTTTCTAGAAAGTTAAACACATACCTAATATATGTCCCATCTATTCCACTTCAATTTATTTACCAAAAAGAAATGAAAGCAAATTCCAATACATTTTGTATACATTCAAATGTCCATAGTAGCTTTATTTTTAATAACCAGAAACCGAAAACACAAATGTCCATCAACTGGTGAATGAAGAAATAGATTGTGGTATATCCATATAAAGGAACATAACTCCACAATAATAAAGAACTGTTGTTACACACAAAAATATGGATGAATAATCAATATAATTATACTAAGTTAAAAATAACAAAGAGTGTACATATTGTATATTTCCATTAATATAAAATTCTTAAAAACGTAAACTCAAATAATCATAGAAAACATGTTACTAGTTGCCAATGGAGAGAGTGTGGGGATGGGGGCAAGGACGGGCAGGAAGAAGGGATTACAAAACAGCACAAGAAAGCTTTTGGAGGTTAATAGATATATTCATTATCTTGATTATATTGATGACCTCTTTGGGTAGACAGATAGATGGTAGAAGAGGATAGAATCATAGTTACAAGTATATACACATAGGTGTGAAAACTTATAACATTATATGCAATTGAATGTCAATCATACCTAACCAGCTTGTTACAGAAACATTAAAGCTGTAATGAGACCATTTGCTCTATCTGGTTGGCAAAGGTTTTACAAAATGTTACCCAACTGGTTAAGTCATAGGAAAATAAAGTCCCACTATCTCTTGTAGTTGTATGAATTCTTATGAACTCTTCAGTTTAAATTAGCCTGACAATAAATAAATAAATTAGCCTTATATATCAAATATATGAATCTCCACTAACAGTATTTTTTCAATAGGATTTTAGTGTAACAAGATATTAAAATGAGAATCTTTCTCTCTCAGTGGTGACTGAATTTTCAGACTTGAAACACAGCAATGGTTGCCAGGTACCTCCATATCCCAAAACTAAATGTTAATCTGCCAGTATAAGAACATCTACAATACTATAAAATCCTTTTGGCCAAAATGAGCTGTCACTCGCCTATGGGTCGAAGAGTTGAGGTAACAGGTTTGGAGAGGACTGTTAAGTTGGCATGTTGTGCATGGTGAAGGGTGCTGACAGCTCTTTTAGCGTTGTTGTTGTTTTTCTTTCCTTTTTTTTCCATCTTAAGGAAAGTGAACAGGAATTCAAGGGAGCCACACGAACATCTTGACATGTGCCTTGCCATTGTGGGGATGTGGCACATGATGTTTATAACTTCACAACGGCATGAATAGATAGGATAGATGCTTTGCAGGAGATGAGCAGGTAAATCTCATGGGGGCAGGCTGCACGTTATCCTAGGGCAGGACTAAGACTTACTGGATTTTCTGCTGAACCTAATCAACCCCAAGTTATTTTTAAGAGGAGCCTAAACAATAAGGGGGGTAGAACTTAAAATCAGCATCTAAAATTCAGCAGGGAAAAATTAAAGGAAAAAATTTCCACTAATATTTCATTTACATGATCCTTATTACAATGTTCTAGAAACTCCCTGTGAAGTAATATCTAGCATTTTTGTCAGGATTACTTACAGAGATGAAAATGGCAGGTTTTTGATTTATGGAAAGAAACTTGATGACTTTCTTTTATCTAGAACTATGAAAATAATCTAGGTATACACATGCTCAGTGATGTACAAATGACCACCACGGCCATACCAGACGCAAACGTGCATGACAACCAAAGGAAGTCATTTTAAATAAGACAGCTGACTTTTTCATGTTCCCTCTAATTTTTAAAAACTAGTTGCAGTTACTGACTGAATTTTTTTTCTTCATAGTATATATAGAACCCAGTAATGCCATAGTCATAGTAAAAGGGCAAATAAGCAAACCTGATTTTTCCTGCCAAGAATGGACAGACATTTGAATTTGGGATTTGGCCAAGAAATCTTTTGGGGAAAGAAAGAGCAACTTGCTTTTTTGCCAACTTTCAGTTGTTTTTGCCTTTTAGGTACTTACTGGGGCCCATGGTTGGTGCAATTCCCTGCATCCTATGTGGCTTTGACTTTTCCTCTCACTCAACTGTTATGTGATGCTAACAAGAAAGGCTGTTGTACAGTGCTACCAGGAAAGGAATCAGTCTTAACTATGGAATATAGCAGAGACACTAAACAAGTCCATGTATTTCAGGGATAATGTAAAATTGCTATATGATTGTTATTATTTGGCAGCAGGGAGTTAGAAGGGACAGTGCACCGCCTCTTTGTATGCTTTAACGCCTTGCATTAGGAATCATCTGTGGCATCCTGTGCGATTTAATTAACACTTTGTTGGGAGCAAGCCAAAGAAGAACATGACAGCTGTAGACCATGTGCCTCTAGCATGCTCATAATTCTTTTGCTTCCCAGTGACTTCCTCAAGGTCCATATTTTGCTGCTGTAAATTCAGAGAATTTTCACTGATTTTTCGAGGAAGTGCAAGCATTACCAGAGTGGTATTGTTTTGCATTTGCTGAAATAAACTTTCCTTAACTGGAACCCACCTGTTCTATACATCCCAACAAGCATTTGAACTTTGCAGCTCAACGATACTACCCTACAGCTTTTCAGCACCGGGACAAATTTTAATTCATTCCCTTTTAATTTACTTTACATATTCCGGTGGAACTAAAGTAGTGAAATGTCAGGATAGGGGCTCAAAGAGTCACCTTGCAAATCTCTGGCTATCTTCACTGAATCTTTTGTAACCACTAAAATACCTATATAGATTCGAAAAATAGATGAAATCTTGTAAGACTAAAAAATATCACTAATATTTACACATGAGTAGAGCCTAAGGGGAAATCCACAGACTAAAGTTTTTAATAAAAATTATAGAGTTAGTTGACGCCATTTAGCTTCTGAAAAAATAATTACTTGAGATTTAAAGAAACTTAACGGTGTACATATATAAAATATAGTATACATACAAATATAAATATATACAAAGAAATAGATTGAGAATACCTCTGTGTCTTATTTAATTGTAATTCATTACAGTGAATTACATCATCAGAAGAGTATGTTTGAACATCTAATTTGTATTTGTAATTATGTTAAATATAAATAAATCTTTAGGGAAATGCATCTAAAATAAAGTGGCATGCATATTTTAGTCACTCGTATTTATCAAGATACTATCAGTAAGACTCAAGAAGATACAGATACTATGAGACAAAAACCCAAACAAAAACTTTATAAAAATTGAAAATAATAAAATTTATTCATTGAACATTCCTAATAATTTTTGAACACTAACTAGATTCATAATGGGATTTTTATCAATACAAAATTGGACAATGTTCTGGTCTAAAAACAAACATGCTATCTATTTTGTAATGATGTCTAAATAAAGCAACACATGACCATAAAGAAATATAATAAAATAAAACCATCCCAGATTTTTTTAAATAACCTTAAAATATTAAGTGTGATAATTCTTAGAAATATCTATATCCATCAAAGAACCTAACCAGGCTAACTAAAACTTGGTGGTTCCCTCTGCCTCAACTGAACTGGCCCAACTTGGCTTCCCTTGGCAGAGCTGGGCTTCAGAGCCTCTGTCACATATTTCTGTGCTTAATTTAAGCTGCAGTTTCTCGGAAGATATGGTATATCATTTTTCTACTCAGAGCTACATCTGAGTGTGACTCTTGGACAACATGGGAAATTCTGAATGGATTTTTCCATCAAACGTACAATCAAGGGAAACTTGTGAAGGCAGGCGACAATCTGTCTACTTTCCGGTTTTCTGCCTAAACACTTTATACTAACCTCCCACTCACCAACACAAGTCCTCAATTCCCCAACTCTGCTTAATGGGCTAATGGTGTGGGGTTCTCTGTAGCATGGTTTCCTAAGCATTTTTTAAGGGAACTCAAATCTATCTATCTAATCTATCATCTATCTATCCATCTAATTCATCAGTCTATCAATAAAAAAGCTAGAACTATTACATAAACATCAAGTTTACTTAAATTAACATGTGCCTACATGCAGGAGTATTTAATTTTAAGGGGTTTACTGTCATCATATGCATATTTTAAAATTTAGTCAAGATAAAGTTCGGAACTAATATGTAATGTCATTATATACAAATTGCTTATAATCCCAGTTTATTAAATTCTGTGTTCAGAGTCATTTTGACAAGATTATTTATGGTATTTTAGGGGCCCTGGCAGGCTGGTTTATAATGTACTACTATGGCATATTAATTATTTTGAATTTAAGATAACTTGGGAAACACTCAGACTCACCTCTGTCCCTCCCAGAAGCGGGAAATAAATCTCGGATATGAAAAGTACCCTCCCTGTAATAATAAGTAGAAAGGCATTCATATTACCAGAGGCAGGGACTTTAAAACAGAGAAAGCTGTGGAAACAAACCTTATTACTTTTTTACTAATCTACTATGTCTGCCCGAATTCCACTTAGAATTCCTTACCAATTAAGTTCCCCAATACCTGTTTTCTTTATCCTGTTAATGCCTCACAAATTTATTGCCTCTTTGTCAAAAATGTATACAAACTGCCTACCTTGGTCATTTCTTTCAGTCTCAATTTCATTATTGGCCCTCATGCTTACATAATAAAATTTTGTTTTTTTCCTCTGTTAATCCGCCTCATGTCAATTTAATTCCTAAATCAGGGGAGGAACCTTGAGAAAAGAACGAAATTTCTTCCTCCTCTTTAAAATCTTTTTATATAAGAACAATAATTTTAAAATTACTGTGCTGGTATTAAAACAATACTTAAAACTTCATCATAAAACCTTAGAAGATCTAATATTTTATTTAGCATTTTATCACCTTTGTCAAAAAAAGGTAATAGAAGTTAGAACAACCACGTGTCATGAAATTTAATTCCATTCTGTATTAGAGGGTGAGCTCTGATATTGGCTAAACTTTATATTACTCTGCCTATCCATCTATAAAATAGGAACCATAATATGTTCTATTTGCATCACTGGAATGTTAATGAGGATTAGTGAATCAATACATAAGTCAAGTGCTCTTAGGAAACAATCTGGTTGTAAAGACTCACTGCTGCAGAGTAGAGTTCAGAGAGTTATATGATGGAGAACAGGCTTTATTGAGAATAGAGTATGTTTCAGTGATCTTGTAAATTGCCTCATTAGGTATCAGATTTCACTTTTCCAGTTTATTGACATGAAATAATCTTCAGAAGTGGACAAGGGACATTTGTCAATGTCTATTTGTATCATGCAATTGCAGCTAAATAAGCATGGCAAATACATTTCAGTCAACTGGGCATTTCATACATGCTAGCCAATGTGATGATATATAGGATATAGGGAGGAGATGGGCCATTTGTGATGAATTCAATCGACTTCATTCCACACCAATGGACTCTGAGTAGCTGAAGGTACCCTCCCAGCTACAACTAATCTACTGGCTCAGATTGACCCAACTGCTTTCAAAATAAGATGTAACAATTACCCTTTCACATGTTTTATGTGAACATGTCCATTTGTAAGAGGAAAGTGATTATGAAATATTGATGCCCTTGTTTTTCCCCTTAAAAGGGGAGCATATTTTTTTTTAAACATTCTGACACCTTCGTTTTCCTCCTGCAAGGAATAATCAACCGGTCTCTTCAAAACTTTACTAGAACTAATTGTTTCAGGCTTTGGTAAAGGTGTTTACTTTTTACTTTATGAAAAAAAGTGCTTATTGAAGAAAAATAACTTGTGAATGCCTTTCTTAAAGCAAACAAGTCAAATGCACAAAGAAAAGAAAATACCTAATATTTTTGTTAATGGGGTTAGAGCAATCAATTATTTGATATAAAAAGATGACCTATGGGGCACCTGGGTGGTTCATTTGGTTAAGTGTCTGCCTTCAGTTTAGGTCCTGATCTTGGGGTCCTGGGATTAAGCCCTGCAACAGGCTTCCTGCTCAGCAGGGAGTCTACTTTTCCTTCTCCCTCTGCTCCTCCCCCTGCTTGTGCTCTCTCTCTCTCTCAAATAAATAAATAAAATTTTTAAAAAAAGTGACCTAGGGTTGTCTTCTGTGCTATTGTGGCATTTTTTATTAATGACTAGTCCAAAAGCATATTTATCAAAATCTGTTCTGCATGTTCATTGCTGCTACAATGGGTCTCTATGATATTTCATCTTACTTTAAAAGATATTCCTTCAGAAATATTAACTTTGTTCCCCAATCTGTTCTGAAAAATTTATACCTTGGTGGGCAAAGGGCTAAAAAAGCCCACAGCCAGCCTGTCCTCCTCTAGAATTCTGTTCTGGAATTGGGCTTCTGTTTATACTGGTTGGTGGGAGCTGACTGTCCTTTTCCTGGCAGGACAAATCATGTGGCTAGACGCTTTGCTATGTTTGAGTACACCTGGATTGCATGTATAATTCCATCTTTCCCTAAAGGAACACGCCCTGGAAGCAGATAGGACTTAAATCTGTTTTATTTTCGTAAACAGACAAAACAATCCTAACAACTCCAAATAAACTAATAAGCTTTCTCTCTGCTTTTCACAACCCATTGCCTGGCTTAATGGTCATAAATTGGGAGAACTTTCATTTAGTTTGTATAATTCTACACTGATATTTATCTTTAGAACTAGACATTTAACATAAACACATATGTTTTAAATGAATATTTTAATTAAGTATTTTTTGATTTTAGAGAAGTATATCACTTAAATTGTATTATCATCACCCATAGTTCAAATCTACATAATGAAGTAAAGGACCCTGACAACAGGCAACAGCAGATGCATATCTGCTAAATTCTAGGAATTTGGCTGATCAAAATGTTTATTAAGACTGAGGCTGAGGGGCACCTGGGTGGCTCAGTGGGTTAAGCACCTGCCTCCAGCTCAGGTCACGTTCCCAGGGTCCTGGGATCAAGCCCTGGGTGGGGCTCCCACTCCGAGGGCAGCCTGCTTCTCCCTTTCCCTATGCCATTCCCCCTGCTTGTGCTCTCTCAGGGAGCACTCTCTCTCGTTCTCTCTCTCAAGTAAATAACTAAATTCTTAAAAAAAAAATAAGACTAAGGCTGATAGAGGTATCATACTCACATGCTGATATATTTGTTATTTGAGAAGGTGTTAGTCAAATAGTAGAACCAGAGTCAATCAAGAGTCCAAATTATGATAATTTAAATAGGGGTCAGTGATGGGTCTGGATATTTCATTTATGTATATTTTCTGTTAGTCATCTGGAATTTATATTATACAAAACTCCTTTTACAAGCAGAATTTTTAGTTTAGTTTGTATTGATTGTTCTCTTGAGCGTTTTACTTCCAAATAAGGTGCTGATCATAATCATCTTTTGGAATTAATTTCTAAACAACAAATTGTATCCAAATTACACCCCTCTTCTGCAGAAAAATGGGAACCATATTTTGAAAATTTCTGTTTATCAAATAAACGGCATCACATAAATCTTAGCAGAAAGGAGTTTAACCCTTCAATGTTAATTTCTAGATACTATAATTTAGCTTTTAAACACTTTTGCTAGATATGGCTGTTACACATACATTTTTTTTTAACTGAGGTTTCCTTCTTTCTTTCTTTCTTTCTTTTGAGAGAGAGAGAAAGAGAGAGGGAGAGCAGAAGCCAGGGAGAGAAGCAGAGGGAGAGGGAGAAACAGACTCCCTGCTGAGCAGGGCTCCTGCCGCATCACCCTATCCCAGGACCCTGGGATCATGACCTGAGCCGACGGCAGATGCTTAACCAACTGAGCCACCCAGGCACCCCAATAATTGGGATTTTAATCTACATCTTTTTAATGATTAATGATGTTGAGCATTTGTTCTTGCGCTTACGTGTTATCCATATATCTGGTAAAGTGTCAAGACTTTGTCTACTTTTAATTGGGTTATTTTTTTTTTCATTCTTATCTCATAATTGAGTATACCTGTATGTGTGTGTGTGTCCAGCAAATTTTACTGTATGTAAATTATATATGCAGATATGTGTTTTATGTGTATTTTTTCCCAGTCTTTGTCTTTTCATGTGCTTAAACATGTATCTTGAAGAGCAGGGTTTTTTGTGTTTTTTTAATGTTGAAATCTAAACAACTTTTTTTTTGCCTTGGTGAAATGAGTATAAACTCCTTATAATGTTGAATGGAAGTCATAAAAGCAGATATGATTGACCATTTCCTGATACTAGGTGAGAGCATTTCTTTTACCATTTATCATAGTGTGAAGGTTGGGCTTACCTTAGATATCCTTTATTAGATTGCAGAAATTTGATTCTTACTTTGCTTCAAGTTTTTTTTTTATTTTGTTTTTTGTTTTTTATGAATATGTGTTAAATTTGGTCATATGTTTCCTTTGCATCTAGTAAGATAATTATATGGGTTTTTAGCATGTTGATATGGGTAAATAAATTATTTTTTGAATGTCTAATCTATTACACATTTCCAGGGTAAAGCCTATTTAAACAGAAGGTATTATAGTTTGTTATATATTACTGGATTTAATTTGCTAGTAATATTTTGTTGAGGATGTCTGAGTCTATGTTTACAAAGAATATTGGTGGAAGCAGTTCTTTTTCTTTTCTCTGATTTTGATGTCAAGGTGATGCTGACCTCATAAGATGAGTGTCCCTTCCTCTTTGACTTTCTACAAGAATTTGTGTAGAATTGACCTAATTTCCTCAGTAAGTATTTGATTGAATTCACCACTGAAGCTATTTGGTTATGAGATTTACTTTGTGGGAATATCTTTGACTAAGAAATTAATTTTTAAATAAACTTAGGACTATTATGATTAACTATTTCTGGATGAACATTGCTAATTTGTGTATTTTAAGGGATTTTTCCACTTCATCTATGTTGTCTAATTTACTGGCGTAAAGTTGAACATGATAGTGTCTCCTTTAAATATCCATGAGTGTTTATAGTGATGCCCCCTCTTTAATTGGTGATATAGTAATTTCTGTCTTCTTGATCAATCTAGTTATAGGATTACCAAAATTATTAATATTTTTAAAAAATGAGTGGTTGCACTGATATTCTCTGTTTTTAATTTTGTTCATTTCTGCTCTATTTTATTTCTTTTATTTTGCTTGTTTGGGTTTATTTTACTCTTCTTTTTCTGGTTTTTTAAAAATATTAGACATGTCATGAATTTGCAACTTTTTAAATATAAACATTTAATAGCATACATTTACACTTAATGCTATTTTAATTATGGCTCATAAATTTGGATAGGTTGTGTTTTTATTATCCTTCACTTCAAAATATTTTCTAATTTCCATAGAAACTTCTTGACTCATTCTCTCTTGTTTTGGCCCCATCTGCTTAAGAGTTGTTCCTAAGCTTCAGTATACAGAAGGCATTTTCTGCTTGTAACTGTAATGGGTGTTCTGCAAGAGAATGTCCTGCCCTTTTCTCAGAGGGAAGAGACCTCTGATGGTATTAATATAGGACCTAAGGGACCAGTGCTGTTTCTTTCCCATACCAAACATAGAGGATTTTTCCTTCCCTTTCTTCCAACAACATGGGTCTTTACTTGAGCCTTGGGAGGGATGTGTTTGCTGCCTCCTTCCCAATAGAGTGAGGCTTTTGCTCCATTTGAGGGAAGAGCCTGGACATGAAATTAGGGATTCATACATTTTTACCATTAAATTCCATCATGCCTCAGTTCCCCAAATAGAATCTCCCCAGTGTTTCTCCTCAGTACCCAGTGGGGGTTGTGTAAAAGAGCCTACTAGAAAATATGAGTTCCTCTTCAGCCCATCCCCCCACCACAACCCCAGAGTACTTTCACAGAAGCCCACATTCTGCTCTTACTAAACTGTTAAATGTTATCTGCTTTCTACTCGTCACATGTGTGGCAGTTGGAACCTCTTCCTTCCGCGTTCTGCAAAAGTGTAACAATGTACATGTGTCATCCCGTCTTAGGAAGTGGGGAGCTGCTTTTTTTTTTTTTTTTGGCTGTTTGGTTATACTGCAACCTCTGCTCTCCGATGGGTTGAAGGAATGTTATGCACTTGCTGTTCATCCAAACTAAGCATTGTTAGATTGAGGATGATGTTCTTTCCAACTTTTTACATCCCAGGCAGAAGCCATCATCATCATAATCATTAATCTTCAAATTTAGGTAGCACATAACCTAGGTAAAATTAATTTCTAATATGGGCATCTCCCCCTTGTTTTGTTTTTCAGTGCTGAGAATTACTGTGCTTTCAATATGGAAGTAAAAATAAAGACAATTGAATGACTATTTTGTGTCTACTTCCAATAATAATCCAACTCTGGTTAATAGTAACACTTCTCATTTATCTAGAGAATAGCTACAATTTTGGAGTTTTCTCAAACCTGGAAAGATTCTTTTATCTATTAAAGTACTGAAATGTTAAAAAGGTTAAATCTTAAATATTCTCAATATGATTTTCTTTCTTTTTAGGGAATCTGATAATTAACTAAAATGATGTTTCTAAAAACAAAAGACAGATTAATTAGTAGATTATTCATAACATATTGCATAATAGATTTTTACACACTAAGAAATATTGCAAAAGCAACAGCATGCTTCTAAAAAATAAGACATATTTAAATTATTAATAAATATGATCTTTAAATTATGGGCCCTGGGCCAAATTCCTCACCTGATTTCATGCAGCCTTTAACTGAAAAAGGTTTTTAAATTTATTTTACATTTACATTTTTACATTTATAACATATTAAAACAAAACAAAGAAAATATGTGACATTGACTGTACATAGCTCTTTACAGAAAGACTGCTGACCCGTTGGATAAGTATAAGTAATTGTATGAGTTTTATAATCACCAATATTATTATACAATATTAATAACATATTAACATTAAAAGTCTTTATGAGGGTAACTTGCAAAAAGGTTAAGAGGGCAAGAACTGGATTAAAATTGTCTAAGTAAAAATCTTCTGTCTACCAATTTATTGTTGATTGATTTGGGCAAAAATAATTTAATTGCCTTTTCTTTTTATTTCCTCATCTATGCAATGAGGCTAATAATACTAGGAACTCCCTTATTTAATTATGAAAAGTAAATGAAGCATTGTAGCAAAAACACTTAGCACAGTTCCCAACACATATTAAGTATTAGTTATACATTTAATAAATGAAGGAAAATATATCAAATTTTAAACTGTGGCTATGACAAAGATGTGCAGTATGGAGATATGAATAATAAAAATAGTGGCAAGCAAAAAAAAATCCTATATGTTAGTACTACTTACTTAAGAAAATATATCTACTATTTATAAATATTTTACCTTTTGGACACTACTTTTTATTTTCTAATTTTGCCACTTGGAAGAAAAATGAAAACTCCATGACGGCAGGAATTCTTATGTCATTTTTGTTCACTTCCATAGACACTGAGACATAGTAAATGCTCAGTATCAATTTATAAAATGACTGAAGAGAAATTTTGTTAGGTGAGCATTATAATTAGCATTGTTATATAATTATATACAATATAATATAATATATTATATAATTAGCATATAATTAACGTTGAAACTTACTTAGATACAGAAAGATTAAGTGTCTTGAACATAAATACATACTTAAAATAGATGAGATATAACAGAAACTATAAATCTTAACTTTGAATCTCAGAATCTCTCATAGGATTACATTCCACCATTATAGTCCACCATTCAAGCATTTGCAAATTTCATAAATTTGTAAATTTCTTAATCCATTACTTCAGTTAGAGAGACTCTTTTTTTATGCAGGTTACCATAGCACAGCTCTCCATAAAGGAGGAATCTGCAATCTTCCCAGTTCAGATTTGGAAAAACTTTTATTGATTCAACTACATAACCTTCATGGTGAAAGCATCAGGCTTTTTTGGGCCATCATTGTATCTTTACGTCTAACATTGTGCCTGGCAAAGGCAGGCTGCTCAGTAAAATATTAATAAGCAAACTTGTCCATATATATATATATATATATATATAATGTATTGCATAATAGAGAGTGATATAGAGATTGCACTTTAAAGGGGACACATCCTAGTTTATGAGCATCATAAGCCTGAAAGGATGAATTAACTGGACAAGAAATGGGAAAACCATCTTTGGCAAAGAATATCAAGAATATCAAGTCCAAAGATCATGTAGTATCAGGGGTTATGGTTTAGGCACTATGACTCTAAGCCGTTAAAGCCTAGGAAGCAAGAAGCCTACAGCTGTAAGATGAGGTGGGAATGTAGTAAAGACTATGTAGGGTCTTATGAGTCATGTTAAATATTCTGTTCCTTATCAAGAACAAATGATAAGCCTATGGGGGAACTTCAGCAGTCAAAAAGAAGTGTCAGTTTGGAAGTAAATATCTGAAAAAAAATTACATAGCATAATCAAAGATTATATATTTTGAAGTTTGTAAGGTTTACACTGATGAAACTGGTATTAATTTTGAAACCACTTTTAATTATCTTGAGTTTGAGTTATAAAATAGATGATTTCATGTATATGAGAGAATTCATTGACCAAAATTCATGTTCTCTAATAACAAACAATATTAATAATTAGAAGAAAGATTAGCAAGCATCAAAAACTTAAGTTTTTATCATACTTTTTTTCTTTTTTTTCCTAGAAAGGATTTATGTCATTGAGTCATATGTTCCATAGAACTGCCACTATTGGAAAAAATGAAATCATTTGCCATTTGGAGTTTAGGATTTTATGGTTATTTATTTTTATCATGGTGAGGATATATAGATCTAATTTATAAAAATGGAGTAGAGCAGAGCATAAACAGTTAATTCCTTGTGGTGGGGAAAAAAAATAAAACTTCCTTGAATGTACCATCCATGAAGGACCTAGATAAAGACTCAGCAATGAGAAAAGAGTATGAGGCAATTGTTTTTAATGTGTACCAAACTTAGGTATGGGCATACTAATGGAAAATATGTTCCATATTTTGGGTGAGTTCAATGGTGTATTCAATCCATGTTCCATATTTTCTGTTAATGGAATTAGGCAATGGAAAAGGCCAATTGGCCGATGGAAATTGGCCAATAGAAAAGCCCAATTGTTTTGAGGGCAAAGAAGCTAGGGATAATAATCTGTGGTAGTTATAACTGACTAGGTTTCCCAGTAGACTCTAAATATTAACTGATTTCCTTTGCAAGTCCTTGAGACTGCCTTTAACATTCTCATATTTCATGTTAGGGTTTGCACAAAGAAACGGGAATAATTTCTGAACTGAAATTCATGAGAATATATTTTATGCAATATTGCAATCAACATTTGAACTAGGTTCCTTGTTCTTGTCAGCTTTTTATGGTCTAGTTAGGAACTACTGTGACACTGTGTCTGTCTTTCATGAATTCATTTAACAAATATTTAATAAACACATTTATGGGCCAGGCTCTTCTAGGTTTGGAGTATACCCCAGGGAGCAAAATAGACAGTCTTCTTCTTTCACATACCTGCTATTGTATTTGAGTAGACAAACAATAACATAAATGGAAATATATACTGGAAAGTGATCATTATAATGATCAAAAATAAAGTAGGCAGTGGAGAGCTATTTTTATATGTTTCATGTAAGACTTCTTTCCTATCAGAACTTTTTACAGACATCAAAACTCAGAAATTTTCTATTTTATTTTATTTGTGCTGGAGTTGAGAAGATTTGCACAGGGTAATCCTTTTGAAGATAGCCTAATAGGAGCTGAATCAGTTTCAACAAATTTAACTGACAGACTGGCAAGCATAACACCTTTATTTAAACAACTTTATTACAATTTTATATTGTGACTACTTCTAGAAATATTAAGGGCATGGAAAAATGATCTGATTACATATTAATATCAAATACTGGGGATTATTTTGTGGGATTCTTGGAAATAATTCTAAACTATTTATTTTTTTAATTTTATATTATGCAATATTAAAAGAAAATTATCTGGAATTTGGAGGGTTTATGTTCATCATAGGAACTACGGAATAAATGAATGCTGGCAGATGGCAGCTACACTTGTGGTGAGCAATGCATAACATAGAGAGATGTTAAATCAATATAATGTATACCTGAAACTAATGTGACATTGCGTCAACTATACTCAAATAAAAAATTAACCTAATAAAGAACTACTCAGAAAATGAGATAAAAGCTTTGACTTAGCAAGTTTTTGTTTTGTTTTGTTTTGTTTTGTTTTGTTTGTATTTGATTAGGATTTGGTATTATTTGGTCACCTTGGGGGATTACTTTAGCCTATAGTGACTCTGACATGCCAAGGAAAGTAATTTCAGAATATTTTCTTCTGTTTCCCCTTCTCCCTTTCTTCTCATCCTCTCTTCCCCTCTCCCTCCTACTGCCTCTATCCTTTTCCTCTCCCTCCATCACTCCCCCTCCTTTTTATTCTTGAAATAGTCATGCAAGGAATTTCTCATGATCTTTAGTTAGTTTCAAAAATCTCATGGGAAGGTAGGAAGGATACATATAGATGAAATAAAAATAGACCTCAGCAGATTTGTTAAAAAGCTGGCTGGTCTCTTCTTTAATTAATTAATTATGTATCTCTCTTTTTTAATGTAAACCAGAGTATCGTGCAGGTGTCCAACAGGTAGATACAGACCTCATGAAATAGAAAATGGTGATATTCATCAAATCTAAAAGGTAAGATGAAGACATACAAGCACACTTACTAAAAAGGTTTAAAAAAACTGAAAGAAAACCAGAAAAGGAAATATAAAGATCCTGTAATAGCTGAGAGGATTTTTCCCCTTATTTATTAGGAGTGAAATAGTTTAGTCTGTTAATTAAGTGACGTGATACGCAATGTTAATAAGCACAACAGTGCAAAAACCCCCTAATTAGCAAGTTGAACGATATCTCTAGTTTATTTGGAAAATGTGAATTTAATATTGAGTGGACACGATTCATGGTTTTTATTAATAAATCATGATTTAAATGTCATTTTTATTCTTTTTCTGCTAAATAAGGTTATATGGATCATAGCCTAGATACTTCTGGCCAATGTCATTTAAAAGTTCTGCTTAGAAGCTCTAATAATTGCTCTGTTAAACAATAGAAACATTCTTGCAGTGTATTGAGTAAGAATGTGCCTAGTTAAGAATGTGCCACCTCTCAAGTCTTTGACATGATGGTTCTTCCCCAGTCCATCAAATAGAAAATTAAAACACTTGCTTTTATAATTTTAGAATTTTGGCAAGGATTTGCAGCCACATCATAATTTTTTTTTCATCTTTCTGTTTTAGAGAAAAATTCTCTGAATGAATTAGTCAGTTGTCCCTAGAGATATGACCTATATTGGCCCGTACTGCTTGCAAATTAAAAGCTATCCCTGGTTTATTGTCTTCTTGTAGGTCACTTTTGGTAGATAGCATCTAATGAGAAAGCCCTCAAAAGATGATAGCATCCCACCTATAACTGGATCATACATACTTTGAAAATTATTTTATAATGGCAAGCTCAAATAGAGTAACTTAGATCTCTGAATCTTCTGTTGTCACATAATACTAAGAATAATCACTGTTGGTGGAAATATCACCATATGTAGGACAAGTTACATTTATAACTGCTTGGTTTTTTGTTTGTTTGTTTGTTTGTTTTTGGTCTTTTTCTTACCCAGAAATTTTGTTAATTAACAAAATATTTTAAAAACAGTCAAAGCAAACACAGGGGGAAAGGGAAATGAATAAAAGCAATAAATTGAGTAAGTAAAGAACAAAAAAATACAAATGATGAAACTGTAATCCCAAACATTTAAACAATGTCCATTATCAGAAAAAAATGGCTTAAAGTATCCTTAAATTGTCTGTAATAATGACAGAAGTTTTTAGAAAGGAAACTTTTGAAGTACTAATTTGTAGTTCCTGGACTTTTGAGATTTAAGTTTAAAACCATGACTAAAAGGCCATTTACCTCCCAATCATCAATTTGTACATATTGCCATATGTACAAAGCATAAGGATGTTAATAATTGTATAACATGAATAAAATGGCTTATAAAATTTGGAACCACCCTAATCTCCTGATTCAAAACTCAACAGTTAAACCCCTTCTTTCACCTTGGTAATTCTTAGTTTGGAGATTCTACTAAAGTTGAAAAAAAATTAGCTTTAATATCAAAAATTCCCCATGTGTCTATTTAAAGACTATCTTAAAATAAGAGTAAAGAAAATTCGAACATATGTCTGGAAACTAAGTTCATTCAGCTTCTGTTGAAAATAATGACTCTTCAATAAGTTTATGCTTTAAGTTCATCCTTAATTCAAAAATCGTGAAAAATTAATGAGAGTATTCAAATAATAAAACACATTTTTAAATTTATTTAAATTGAGTTGTGTCATTTTTAACTTACAAAATGCATTGTATAACTGCAATTATGTATCTAAGTTCATATGCTTTTAAATTATTGATTTGGGGGCACCTGGGTGGCTCAGTCTGTTAAGCTATCAACTCTTAGTTTCATCTCAGTCCATGGTCTCAGGGTCCTGGGATCGAGCCCCAAGTCGGCTCCTGGCTCAAAAGGGAGTCTACTCATCTCCCTCTCCTCTGCCCTTCCCTCTGCTGTATCTCAAATAAATAAATCTTTCAAAAAATAAAATAATTTATTGATTTGAACTTTCCAATTAATTCTCCAAATCAATAGCCTATCAATACTGCAACCCGAAGCATTTTCTATAAGAGCACACAAAATATACTTCAGTTGATAAGAATAACGATGCAAAATATAATACTGGTAATAGAATAATTGAAATAGTGATCTTAAGACAGACCCATTGTATCGTAATGAATTAAATTTGATATTGGAATTATATATAAATTCTATATAAATAATATTAACATACTTTAACCCTGTTCAGCATGCAGATAGGATGATAGCTATTATTCAGGAATATTAGGAAAAAATGGTCAATAAAAATCGACAAAAAATTTTAAAATGTGAGCAAATAAAGCCTAAAAAGAAATGTAAGAAAAATAACCAATGTGTGCCCTTTGTCCCTTTCTTTTTTCCTTTCTTTCTTTCTTGCTTGTTTTCTTTCTTTTTCTGTTTTTCCTTTCAAGGAGAAGGATTATATTCCTTACAGGGAGATGCATTTAACTCCATCCCCAAAACTCACACATACACACCTAAATATACTCTACTTACTTCATGACCATTCAAAGTTAAGTGTTTTAAGAGAAGATAATAGGGGAAAAGCCCATGCAAGGATGCCTGAATACATCAGAAGGCAAATTGTGAAGGGGGCACATGCAAATAATAAATGCCTTTCATTTCGCCATGTGGGCAAAATCCATTCCAATATGTGTTTCCTCCTATTTATGTGATGAACAAACTTAAAAAACAAAAAACAAAAACAAGCTAGCATCACTGAATTTATTTCTTCATAAAATTTAATTTCTTAGCACATTGCAATGGCTAAATTTTGAAGCTGGCATGTCCTTTCTTTAATTATAATATATTTTTCTTCGGGAACATTTGCTTCCTAAATGTTGCATAATTATAGAAGGCAGATTATAAATGCAATGGTAAGTAATTTATAATTGTAACATAGCTTGGGAGTAACTAAATTTTCCTTAAATGTAAGAAAACAGATTGCGTAGGGAAACCAAGTATATACAAGTACATTTCTTTTTTGCCATTACATTTTTCATATTTACAAGTTCACATTTTACATGAATTAAAATTTTGTTCTAGGAACGAAAGTTCAAGTTCAGATAATATCACACTGCCATAGGTGAGGTGTAAAGCTCTCATAATAGTATATTCTCAACTTCTCTCTCCCATACCTTGAGCATTAGTGTCACATTTGACTTTAGCATATACTTATAAACCTGTGATGCGTGATTATAATCATTGATTGATATGGTTACAGATATTTTGCAGCAATCAAAATAGGAAAATAATTGCATTTTACCATCATTTTTCTAATGCTGTCACTCTTCATTTTTTCTTCAAACATCCAAGATTCTGACTAATACAAAACTGTTTCCATCCAAAAATTTCCTTCAGGATTCCCTGTAGTGTACATGTGATGAGAATGAATTTCTCAAGCTTTTTACTTACCTGAGAAAAATCTTTACTCTTCTTTCACATTTAAAAGATATTTTTTTGCAGGATACAAAATTCTGTTTGGGCATATTTTTTCAATACTTTTAAAAGATGTTACTACATTGCCTTCTTGCAAGCATGTTTTCAGATGGGACGTCTACTTTGATTCTTATCTTTGTTCCTCTCAGGTTATGTATAATTTTTCTTTTGGCTACCTTCAAGATTTTCTCTGTTTTTCATTTATTGTAGTTGGTATATGATGTATATCAGTGTGTATGGTTTTCTTATCTTGTTTGTTTGTTTTAGTTTTCAGTATTATGCTTGGTGTCCTTTCAGATTCTCAGATCTGTGGTATTCTGCCTGGCATTAGTTTGGATTAATTGTCAATTATCATTTCTTCAAATACGTCTTGTTCTCCATTTATTCTTTCTGTTCTTCTGAGATTCCAATTAACGTGTACTGTCATGGTTTGATATCGGCCAACAATTACTGTATATTATCTATTTTTTCAAAACTATTCTTTTCTCTTTGCATCAATTGGATAATCTCTATCAATCTATTTTCATGATCACTGATTATTTTCTTTTCTTGGCTTAATATACTCTGTGAATGAGCCCATCAAAAACAGTTTTTTTCAGTTCTATTACTGTTTTATTTTTAGCATTCACATTTGATTCTTGTGGCTTCTATCTCTCTGCGGAAATTAGCCATCTGAGTTTGTGTGCTGTTAACATTTTCCATTGTAACCTGTAACATAATTATCATAATTATTTTAAATTCTCTCCTTGATAGTTCCAACATATTTTTGGTCATTTCTGAGTCTGATTCTCATGATTGCTTTATCTTTTCAGACTCCTGTTTTTTTTTCTCTTATCTTTTGATCTACCATTATTTTATTAATTTTTTTAAAGCTGGACAAGTTGTATAAGACATTAGATACTGAGGCAGAAAAATGTATATATATAATATTCTATATACACTTGGAGTCTGGTATAATTTTTGTCCCACTTGGCATTTAGTGTGAGATATATGCTTATCTAGTCAAGAGTTTGGCTTCATTTGAAGAATTTTGTTGTTGTGCTGACCAGATTTGAAATTTATTGTTGCTATGAGTGTCAGAGGCTTCTAGAGTCTTCAAGGACTTTACACTGTCAAGCAAGCCGATGTTCATTCTTTAACAGTCCTTTAAATTTTTCTAGTTCGACCTTCCTGTATATTTACATGGTGTTCAGCAGCAGCAGCCCCAAGCAAGCACATCTTCAGTCCCCATTACTTTCTGAAGATGTCTGTTACTCTTCACATTTGATTTGAATATTTGCTCTGTGACCTCAATTTGTTGATGAGTTCAAGAAAAGTTATTTTGTAGTATCTCTATTTTTTTTCTTGTTTTATCAATGGGAGTGACACTTTACCCTGCTCTCTGCATTCCAAAACTAAAAATGGAAGTCCACTGGATTAATCTAAAAATAGTAGTTCCCTAATAAAATTCTCTGTGAATTACAGATATACTTGTGTACTTAAGAGTCACATTCACTTTAAGTCAGTGCTTGAATTCCAACGCTCATCTATTCATATTATTTCTTTTGGTTTTTAATCATTTGTTATTATCCCCTAACATGCAAATTTGATTTTCATAAATACATTGTGAAATAAGCATTACAATATTGTTACAATATTCTAGGCTGTGGTTGGTACTATCTTCTCTTAAAGTAGATTTAATTTTCAATATGGCTTCCAGTTAAAGCATGAGCTGATCACTTAAATCTATTTTTTTTGAAATGAACTGTTTAAAGCTAGGTTACGAACATGTGTTGGCTCATTTATTTAATTACTCATAGAACATTAAGAACATACTTCTTCCAGGATCCTAACTGGTATATATACCAGACATTCCAAACCTTGTTTGGCACTGAACACAATTATTCTCTCCCAACTACATGAAACTGTGAGGAAATCTCATTTTTGAGCTATGACTGCTTGTCACCACTTTTAACTAATCTTACAGCCTCAAGGTTCCCATCTCTGTATATTGGTAAGTTTCTTTAAGGGAGATAGCTGCTCTCCCTTCAGTGTTCTTCTATTCTCTCAAACTCGGCTACTCTTTTTTTTTTTTTTTCCCCTTCTCTCTTGGCATCTCTCAGATATCTTCATATACATGTTTCTTTTTTATCTTATTATTTACAGTGTGATGTTTAGAAACATAAAAAAAAATACTGTGCCATTGCTCTAAGCAATGATTAAAGTTGGATATTAAATATTTGATGCTATTGTGACATTTATTTTTTTTAAGCTCTTATTAAACAGCACAGTCTTTATCATTGAGCAAAGCTTCTTTGACATTCCTGGTGACCCCTTTCTCTTTTGGACTCCAATAATACATTGTGTGTACCTCTGTAATAAAACATAATGAACTATTTTATAATATTTGATTTTTGTGTGTATGTTTTATAGTTATAAAGCTCATAGCAATGAATCACAATATTTTTATATACAGTATTCATCACTTTGCATGACCCTGATGTGTATGAATTTTATTTACCACAGTTTAGTTAAATAATGCCAGCCCTCCAACAACACAGTTCAGATTTCTCTTATCACGGTATATTAACTATAAATAATTGCATAAAGCATGTGCTTTGCTACTAGATCATTAATCCATAGCACTATCAGTATCAGTAACTAATCATGCCACTTCTTTCAGATTCTTCTAGAGAATGTTCTTTGTGCATCTGTTACTCAGTTTATGCGCAGAGAGCGAAGCATGTAGTTGCATAGCTTCCCTGTTTCCTAGTGATAACTCTTGTGAAAATGTATAGAAATGAATTATTGAAAGAAGACATTGGATAGTGAAAATGTAGGAAAGAAATGAAATATGATATTTCTGTAAATGAAATTGGATGTGATAAGAAAATTTTAAAATGGTTACAGCAAAGCAAATATAGGACTTGACCTCGGTATGCATGAAGTTAAGTTATGAATTATATTGAAAAGTTTGATGAATATAAAAAACAGGGTAAAGCTTCTTTGACAAGTTTAGTTTAAATTGCACTAGGAACAAAAAGTGACTTACGGTTGAAATGGAATGTTTATTTCTACTTTGGAGTAAATGTTTTCATTAAAAAAAAAATCCCAATCTCTTTAGGTAGAATCCTGGCCAAAGCATCAACTTTAGTTGCTATATTGGGGGGATAAAAAAGTGATTAGTAAGAGACTGAAGATATATATAGATATATAGATATATATCTATATATATCTATATATATCTTTACTATCGGCAAGATTCATTCCATCATTTCAGGAAGTGGAATGCATTGATTATTGTTAGCTCTCTGGTTACGCTACTAATGCAGATAGGTATGTTGCTGTGAAATTTGGAGCCAGGTTCTAAGGATTACTTAATGCAGGTGTTTGTAACCAAAAGGATATCATGATATCTCAGAGGAAGTGACAAGGGCAAAATCTTTATATTAAAGGAACTCTCAGAAATAATTCCTAACACTGAAATCATAAAGGATGAAATGCTGGAAGCGAATCTAAATTTAAAGGAGTGTAACAATTCACTAAAATGTACAAAGGAAGTTCTCTTCATATCATAACTTGTATAGTGAGAAGTCAAGCACTGTTTACACAATTTGTCAGAAGTTTTTAGGAAGAAAACACCTAATTCTCGATATTTCTTATATTTTAAATTACAGTGTAGTACATAAATGCTTTATATTTTTCATTTTCTTACAGATTTATCGTCAATAGTAATACAGTTTCTAATGTTTCACAAAAACGTGTAAAATTCACAGAACAAACATTTTTTCCATTGATTGTGCCGATGCAAATTTACTAGGAAAGAAAACTCTAACATAAAAAGAAAATAGAGTTTTATTCAAGCCCAAATTAGGACAGCTGTCCAGAAACAGGATCTTCACAGGGAAGAAAGTGCTCTGGAGAATGAACAGTTTTTACAGGGTTATATACTTTTTTAAAATAACTTTTAAAAGCTTAAAAGATTATAGATTAGCATATAGGAAGGAATCCTGAGGAATGCAAAGAGTAGGAGCATTGATCAATATCTCAGGGACAAGATAGTTTTCCTTGAGGCCACTCATTCACAAAGCAGAGGTACAAAGCATGCATGCAGCCATAAATCAGGATTTAGTCTGAACAAAGTTTACGTACAGTCATGCTGACCTAGAAAGAAACCTAAAATGGCTTCACTTGTATATCAGGACTTGAGAGTTTTTCTCTCATCAACGCTTAAGAGAAATTTGCAACGTTTTAGCTTTTTATGTTCTTGTACTACCATGCAAAGGAAAAAACGTTAAGGGATTTACCTAGTGATATAGTCAAAAAAAGGCAACCAACAGGCAAATGTATTATTATTACCTTTCTAGATATAAAAATAATACAAAAAGCACCATCTTTGAACCTAAAAAGTTTTTAATGTTAAGCGAATAGACATTTGTTCTTATTTGATGTTTACTGTCAAAACATCTTTTGAAACATGAACAATTTCCTGTTGTTAAATGTGTCTCTCAATGATAAGCTTGGTGTGAAAGATGAAAAGTATCTTCTCTTTTTTTGTAAATAATTGAAGGTAAAACTTTAAATATGAATTTTCAGCCTGTAAAGATTATATTTTAATTACATAATAATGAAATAAAAAATTTAATTATGCCAAAATGAATATAGAGATTTTAAACTAGACTCTGATATACTTTTTATTTCATGTGTATGTGAACATATGTATATATACATACAATTAGGAAGTCTTCAAAATTTTATGTGTATTTATTTACATTCCCCAAATAATGAAACGTTGAACAAAGACTTACTTAGGATGAAGGGATAGTATGTGGTTTCTCTTGCATACTGTAGTTACTTGCCAGATTACTGCTTTACCATATGCTGACAAAATACCCCTTTCTTATTATTTGTATAACTTTTAGCTTTAGTAAAACATCCATTTATTAAAGGAGGCAGGTTTTTGAAATCAAAGATTGACCATGTTAAAATAAAGTTTAATTTTGAGAACACCTATCCATATTTTATTGTTTAATTAAAAAAATATATATTTAGAGAGAGAGAGAGCACAGGCATGGGGCGGGGGTTTGGGGGAAGGAGAAGGGGCAGAGGGAGAGAGAAACCCTAATCAGACTATGCTGAGTGCAGAGCTCTGAGATCATGACCTGATCCGGATCAAGAGTCGAATGCTCAAGTGACTGGGACACCCAGGCACTCCACACCTACCCATATTTTAATGAGAAAGCACAGAGTTTAAATGTTTCCATATATTATTTTTTGGAAGGAAGAACTTTGTTTTTTTGTACTTGAAATTAAAACAATGAGAACTTACGTCTCTAGAAAAAGGAGTTCAAAAGACTCTGGTGAAAATTACAAAGTTACTTACAAACACACTAATAACAACGCGGTACCTTGCTTACTTCTGCCTCTGTGTCAAGTAGAAAGGAAGCAGACATTAAAAGGGGGAGAAGGTGGATGGAGGTAGGAGGTGGTGGGAAGAGAAGGCAGGTGTTTATGTTTTGTTTGTTTTATCTTGCTTGGTTAACTGACATTTTTGAATTTCTGTTTAGTAGGAATATATATCTGAGTTTTCTTTCCAGTCTTCAATTCAATAGCTTTATTATAGGATTTCATGATCATTTTAAAAACAGATACACAGATACAAAAGAGAAATTAAAGAACTTGAATGGTTGTCAAGATATGCCACTTTTACGAGGACTACGATTTTATCAGTTCTCCAGTATGTTTGGGCATAAAATCACAAAGACATCTTATCCATATCAAGCTACAGACTTAACATTGAGGGGGCACGATATGTATTAAAGAGACTCACTCCACAACTGTAACCTTTTAGCTACCTTCCTTTTAGTGCATACTGTTCATTTATGGCCCATACACCTACCCTTTTTGGATAATGCTTATGCACTAGAAGAGGTTACTGTACTTTGAGGGCCCCATTCACCCACTTTCCCCATTTCTTTCACAGCATTGCTTTGCAATTTCACTGCCTACTGAAAAAAATATTTTTAAAAAAGAAAAAGTAAACAAATAAAAGTCAAAACCCACAAACACACACCACCACCACAGCAACAGAAGAGTGGCTTCTGCTGCCCGAAGTGCACGCAGGGTGTAGTGCTATCTGTATTAAATTAAGATTTCCCCATTTTTTACCACAATGATACACAATGTGGTTTAAAATTAAGTCGTGTCTAGGAATTTAGAAAAGATTGTATTTTGAGTCTCAATGTCTCTTGTATTTCTTTCTCTTACATAGGTTATTCCTACCCTTGATACACTGTGGAATGGTTTATATTTAAGAAGATGGACTTTAAAGTGTTTTGCAATGACAGTATGATTCAATAAGATTAAAGAACAAAATAACTTTTCAAGGATGTGAGTACTTGAAAGATCACAAAATACTTGAATTCAATTGCATAAAAACTGAACACATCTGCATGAATTTCTGAGTTATCTAAATCCCATCTTTTTTTGATTTATTCTGCTATCATTATTTCTTAAAATAAACTTTCAATTTAGGTGGAGATATCTTTCATTATTGCTCTACCCCATAGCATTTGTTTTCTCCTTGTGTGGATGCTTTCCACAAAGCTTTCCATAACTTCTCTTCTATATTTTGGTGAGAAGTGGAAAGGTGTCTGGAAATGGGGAAAAGGTGAGGGCATCTCCCTAAATGCTGATGATATTTTATTTCCTGATATTTGTGGTGGCTATATAGATGCATTTACTTTTTTTTTTTTTTAAGACTTTACTTATTTGAGAGGGAGCGAGCAAAAGAGCACAAGCAGGGGGAGAAGCAAGGGAAGAAGGAGAAGCAGGTTCCCTGCTGAGCGGGGAGCCAGTTGCAGGACTCAATCCCAGGACCCCCAGATCACAACTTGAGCTGAAGGCAGATGCTTAACCGACTGAGCCACCCAGGCGGCCCCTAGATGCATTTACTTTGTAAAACTTTATAAATCTGTACATTCTTTTTGTGCATTTACCTATATTTCAATTTAAAAAATAAGTACAAAGTAAAGAAATTATCAGAAAGTACTAACATTTACTAATGTGATGCCGTAAAAATGGTCTTATTCAATTAATTACTTAAAAGAACTGTAAAGCATTGGAAGTTTTTAAGAGCTCTATTTAATATGTAAAACTAATTCAGAAGATTAAAAAAATTCTGAAAATTGATAGTAGTGATGGTTACACAGCATTCTGAATGTACTTAATACCACTGAATCGTACACTTAAAGATGATAAAAAGGGTAAATTAAAAAAAATAAAAAAATAAAAAAATAAAACGTAACACTATTAATTCAAGGATCAAGAGATGTGTTCATACTATACACAATTAAATATTAAATATTTTTAATGATTTAATTTTGATTTCGAATAGAATAGTAGTAGTGATTTTAGCATAAACAGCTGCTGGTAAAGATTCCCTAGTATGTAAGCAGGGTAAATGTGAAATGTGCGATTACATATATATTTGAAGCCTATTTTATTCATCTTGCTTTGCTTTTACCTACGTAAGGAATGAAAAATAATTTCCCTTTACTCTTCTAGGTTCTTGGCTGAGACACCCCTGTAATAACAAAATAATAATAATAATAATAATAATAAATACCAGATTAACAGGAGAAAGACAAACAGAAGTTTAATAAGATGTTAACTGAAGTTAACAGTCTTGAATGTGTGACCACATAACTTGGGCTCTGTCCTGCAGTCAGTAATAAACCACTGAAGGTTTTAAAGTGTGTTTAAGCTGGTGACATGGGCCGTTTTGGGGAGTTACTCAATTTTCCCGGGTCTCTCCCATGTATAAACAAGGTATACATGTTATTAAACTTCTGTTTGTTTTCTCCTGTTAATCTGTCTTCTGTCAACTTAATTACTGAACCAGCCAAAGAACCTAGAGGGAAGAAAGGAAAACTCTCCCATCCCTACCATAGCCTCTGTCATGGTGTTCAAATATAAGTGGTACTAATTGCCTCTTCATTGTAGCGTTAAATAACAATAGCTCAACAGAGTAAATTTTAAAGATCTAATTGGTTTCATTGAACGATTCCTAAGTGGGCAGCATCCCATCAAGTGAGTAAAAAGGAACTCCAAAGGGCTATAGAAAGGGAAAAGTTTTTAAACAGAGGTCAAGGAAGTCATAAACAGCCAAGAAAAAAAAAAGAAAAAAAAAGTATTATAGCAGACAAGGTCACCTCCTTTTGAGAGAAAAGGTTCTTACTAGATACCTCACTGGTGCTGACTGGGAAATTCCAGACTGACTGGTTGACATTACATTCCAGGGGAAGTTGTGACTGTAATTAGATTCGACATTAAGCCCTGGTTTGGAGACAAGGGGCCTAGCACATGTTACTCTATTTGGGGCTGTGGTTTTCTTTTTAGCAAGTCCCCACTTTCATTCAGTCCCTCAGCTTGACTGAGACATGGAACAAAATTTAAGGCACCATTGCCACCCTCAGCTGTCACAGGCAGCTTTCATTGTTCCTTTTTGTGGTGTCCATAGGTCATGATGTCTTTGCTTAACGCCTGTGACATGGATAGGTCAGAGTTCCAGGTGAATAATCCTTAAATCTGGCATTCTCTTCACATCTTTTCTGACATTCTAGTCTTAGATCATTTGTTTCATGGTTAGTGGCTGTGAATGTGCACTGAAAGCTTTTGAGAGACTAAAAGACACTAGAGAGATTATTATGATTATAGTAAGCGGGGTTTAACAACACTTGGAGTGCACTTTGAGGCCATGGTCCCTAAGACCCAAACCACTCAAAATCAAATAAGTCAAAGAAAGACTCCACAGAAGAAGTCACCTTTTGAAGCCAAGTGGCTTGATCAGTGATTTTATGTAACTGAGTTTCAACTTCCCCGGAAGTGTTATTCCAGACACAGCAGGTGGTGTTCACCACAGAACAGACTCCTCCTTGCTCAGCTAAAAGATAAAGAAGGGTGATCCTGTTATTAAGGACAACCATGGCCAGAGAATCTCAGGATTTTTTTTGGGGGGGGGGTGCAGCTACTGCTTTAGCAAGGATTCTGCAATACCTTCTTGAGTTAAGGAGAGGTTTCTGATCATATTCTCACATTTACTTCTAATCGGGAAACTATGACCCTGCCAAACTAAGTGAATCCTGAGTCGTGAGTGTTTTCTAGTGGATCCTTTCTAATTGGATAAAGCCAAGGGATTTGACCAGTGAGGTATCTTAGTTCATTTGTGGGAAGTTAGGTCCCTAATCAGATAACCTAAGAGGCATTACCTGGCAATGTGCCAGCTATCTAGACCCTCACAAGTCCAAGGAGAATGATGACCACCACTATAGACAAACCCTTGCCTGTTGATTGAGGGTGAGAGGGACAGTGATAATTCCAAGAAGTTTGCAAGATTTTCATTAAGGCTTGTGTAATTTGTCCCGTGCAGTGGGCGTCTCAATCACTGGAGATTGTGGAAGGGATATCCCAAGTGGGAAACATGTTTTCTAACCATTTCTTTGCCTTTGTGGGGGCATCAGCATTGTGGCAGGGGAAGGCTCTGATCCATCTGAAATATATCCCTACAACAACAAGTGCGTATTGATAACCCATACTAAGTGGTAGTTGAATGAAATCCAGCTGCAGATGGTCAAAAGTTCCACAGGGAGGATGTCTGAGGTGTTTGGGAACAAAAGCAGTTTTCTAGGATTATGGGCCTGACAGGTTAGACATGGGTGGTAGACTGTTTCTGCAATTTTATAGAAGTCTCCTTACCAATGTCTACTCAAAATTTGAATCGTCTTAAATGCAGCATGGTGGGTGAAGAAATGCAAAAAAAAAAAAAAGGGGGGGGAGGGAGATTTAACAGCGGGCTGGGAAGAAACAAGCAGCTATCTTGGATTTCCATAGCCCCAACTACTTATATAATTTCCAACCAGTGTTTGCCCATCTTAATTTCTCTGATTCGGGAGCACTTTGCTGCCATGTTACAAGGACATCAACATGGCAAAAGTCTAGCAATGAGAAATTAATTTTTGCCAAAACAGATGGATTCCATCCACATGGCATTCTCCTGATACTCAGGTTTAATCCTTTGAGTGTGAACTTCAATTTTGATTACAGCAATTTCAGAAGCTAAGAACACAGCAGGAAGGTTTGCGTGTTGTCCATTTTTGATTGGGATTCCAGAGGATGTAAGAGAAACCCTTCATGTGGACAGCATCCCCAAATCATGGATGACCTCAAAGGCATATTGGATGACAGTATCCATATTAACAGGTTATCCTTCTGATAATTGGCTCAGGTAAGGGCCTAGAGCTCTGCTTGTGGCAGCTTTCCCCTTGTAAGTAGTTCATATTGGGTAGTAATAGCAAAACTAGGTTGGAAGTTCCCTTTATCATTTTGACAGTATGACCCATCAACAAACAAGATTGAATCAAGGTTAGTTAAAAGAGTGTCTCGTAAATCAGAACACCTTGTCAGAAAATGGGGTAGCACAAGGGATGCAGTCATGGAGCTCACCTTTGCCAGGATGAGGCAGCAGTACTGCAGGATTAAGAATGCTGCAACTCTTCAGATGCAGATTAGGTGATGAAAGCAGAAGGATCTCATAGGACATTAGTCTGCATGCAGAGAAATGTTAAGTCAATTCAGAGTTAAGAAGACTTTGTACAGCATATGGAGTTTGTAAATAAATGTCATTGGCTAGGGTTAAATCTGCTGAGATTTCTTCTAATTTTGTAACTGCAGCTATAGCCTTAAGATAAGTGGTTTAGGTACAAGCAACTGAGTCAAGTCATATGCTTTAATAGGCAACAGGTCTATGTTGATTACCATGTTCCTGTGTGAGCAAGCCCAGGGCTTGGTTATCTCTTTCATGCACAAACAAAAGTTTGTGAAAAGTTTTGAGGAATTGTGTAGCCTTAGAGCAGGCAGTTCTTGTTTAAAAAAAAAAAAAAACAAAAAAAAACAAAAAACCTTGCTAATGTTTATCTTCCCAAAGAAGAGGTTCAGGGACCAAAACTTTGGTTCATAGAGTGGGGAAGCCAGTGGATAAAAATTGAGTCTGCAATAACCAGCCACACCCAGAAATCCACAAAATTGTCACTTAGTTGAAGGCCTAGAATATTTCTTGGATTAGCTGAATCCTTTTTGGATATAGCTGGATTCCTTCAGCACTTAGATTATAACCTAGGTGATGAACAGTGCCTAGAGATATTTATAATTTTTCCTTTTTTTAGAGACCATATGTTACTTTTCAGCTAACTGTTGTAGCAAATAGAAGGAATCTTTTATGGATGCCTCTTTGGTAACTGAGCACAGCAAGAAGTTGTTTACATATTGTAAAAGGCTTGATTTCTCAGGAAGCTAAAGGGTGCTTAAATCTCTGTGAAGTACTTGGGAGAAATAAGAAGGGCCCTCAGTGAACCCTTGAGGCCTAACTGTCCAGGTATATCGCTGGTTGTTCCAAGTAAAAGCAAATAGATACTGGCTGTTAGGGTCTATGGGTGTTGCTGAAAAAGGCTGATCAGAAGTCTATAATAGTGAACCATTTCAGTCTGGTGGAACTTGCAACAAAAGGGTCTTCAGGGTTGGAAGAAGTAGGAAATGGGAAATAAGTATCTTGTCAATGACTCTCAAACTTGTAACAAATTGCCAGGCCCTCCCATTAGGTTTTTGGATTGGCAAGATCAGTGTGTTAGAGGGGCTTGTACGCGGAATGATTAGCCCCTGGGTGATTTAGGTCTTCTGCTATGGAAGTGAAGCTTTGTATGGTCTCAGGCTTTAGTAGATATTGAGGCAATTTAAGAAAAAGGTTTAGTCACATCTATTGAATCTTTATAGGCTCTGTACTTTTTATTCTTCCAATGTCAGTATTAGAAGCAGCCTGCAGATTTTCGGGCACCTTGATTAAATTAGGGACTTTTGTTGGAATTCTTTTTCTTCTATATCAAAAGCAGATTGTGAAGAACATAAAAGACCAGGTTCAGGTTGGTCAGGAAATTCTAAGGTGAGGTCTCCATTGGTAGCAAAACGTCCTTTAACTTTATAAAGGAGAGCTCTACCTAATAGATTGAAAGGGGGTGTATCTCATAGCAAAAGGGAATGTTTTTCAATAAAAGGTCCCAGAGTCATTTGTACTGGTTGAAATAGAAATTCTCTCTGAACTTTACTGAATACCCCAACATGGAAAACTTTTTTTCCCCCCTCCAAGGGATTTGTTTTCCTCTGAGAATAGGGATTAAAGTAGGAAGCATAGCTCTAGTATCAACTAACACTTGGCAAGGTTTCCCATGTATTTCAAGTTTAATTTCCTCTTGAGTGTTCAAGGAAATTACTGGTAGTTTACTGCAGATCCCCTTGAAGTCATCAACTCTGGGAGGGACCCATATGGGGGGCCTACCTTGGGGATAGATATGGGGGCAATAAAGTTGAAGAATTTGCATAGTACCTTTGAGGACAATCTTTTTTTGAGTGTCCCAGTTGATTACAAGTGAGATGTTGATTTTCGAGCCAGTGCTTTCATGATAGGACTCTAAGAAGGCACAGTGTGAAAGGCCCAGGTATTGTTTGAGGTTTCTAGCCTTGGCTTTGTTGTGGCTGCAAGGCTAATAGCCTGGCAGATTTTTGTTTGAAGTCTTGCTCTAGGTCATTTCAAAGTCCCCAACTATGGTCATGAGTTCAGTCAGAGGGTTGTCTTCCCATCCTATTTTCTGCCTTTTTATTAATCCACTAATCTCAGGATATAATCCATTTACAAAAAGAACAGCTACAGCAAGTTTGGTGACCTTATTTATTGTGGGGAACCTGGAATACCATCAGAAGAGGACTTCTAAATGGGCTTTAAAGTCTGCTATACATTCATCTTTCTTTTGTTTGTGTGTTTGAATAATAAACCAATTAATCAGTAAAGGCAGGAAAAACCCTAGGAATGGACTGGAAAAGTTCAGTTGCTATTTTGTAAGCTCTTTCTGATCTGTAAGGGGGGGCACACTTAAGATCAAGGATCTCAAATATCCTCCTCAAGGTTTTGCTATTTTGTTTCTTGCATCTATTTTTGGGCTTCCCCAAGTCCTACCAATATGTGCACTAGCTGTTACAAATCTGACAGCCAGGGTCAGAGGCCCCAATAATTATTCTAAATTCTTCAAAAACAAACAAACAAACTTTTGGGGATCTTCCCTGGAGTTAGGAAATTCTTGAACTCTGACATTGAGTTCAGTCTTTGACCAAAGGGTGAAATATACATAAGGAGTTTTGTCTGCAATCTTGGGTAGTTTTATTTTTAAATATTTTAAAAGGTAACTGTTTAATAGTCTTTTCAGAGTGGAAAGGCATTTCAGACAGAGAATTAGCAAAATGTGAGTACTCGCTAAAGCAAAGGGGAGCAGTAGGAGTCACATCAGTTGTACTGTCTTTTGTTTTAGTTATCTCCAATTTTACACGAGCCTTTTGTAACTAGTCTTTTAATGAAGCTATTTTGTAGTCTTGAAGTCTTTTGGAAGGTTTGGCATATAAGTTAAAATAGTTATCCTATTCTGTTTATTTAATTTGGGAGCCTTTGCTTTCAAGTATGCTTCTTAAATGAATGATGTTGTCTAACTTGAACATGCCCTGTAATGGCCACTGTAATTCTAGGCTGTTTTAGTAGGATTTTGTCATTTTTGTAGCTATTGGCAGCTTCCAGGCCTATAGTTCCTAGACATAAAATAAGCAGGTGTGCTGGAAGATGGTATGCTTAATTCTTAGGAATTTAAAGATCCCATTTCATTTAGCTACACAAAACAAGAAAAACAAACATGTGCTTCTTAATGTCTTAGCAGTAACCAAGTGATGTTACTGCATCCTGGCCAAGAGAAGCCCTTGTGTATACATTTAATAATTCCAACCATAGAACCTGGGACTGGGGAAAGGATTGAACCAGCAGACCTCAACAAATGGGTACTGCAGCCTGATTCCAAACAAATGAGGACCTGCAGCCAGCAGTTTCCAACAAGGAGTCTGGATATGGAACCAAGGACCAGAATTTCCAAACAAGCAGAGAACTGCGGTCCAAACTACCAGCAGTTCCCATTGTGGAACTAATTATTCCAAACAAATGGGGAACTGACTCAAAACCCAATTATATCAGGGGCTTAACACAAAGAGAACGGAGCTCAGAACCAAGAGGAACTTAACTACATCCCTCAAAAGTGGTAAGAAAGGCAGTGAACTCAAAAAAGGGGCTCATGGGTGCCACGCCTGTGTTTCTCGTTGTCCCTGAATGTCATCAGAAGTTTGCTTCCAATTCCACTGCCACCAAATCTGTTAAATAACAAAAATTCAATATATATATTCATATATCTGTTTCTAGGTAAAGTGTAGAATCTTTAAAAATAGGCGTCATGTCCGTTTTTTTCATCCTCGTATACATATGTCTAGAAAAGTTTTTAGAACATTATCCAGAACAAGTATAGAACATAGAAGTTGCTTAAGATATAATGAAACAATTTATTTATGGCATAAAATGTTTTAGATCCGACTATCCATATCTTTTCTCATGACTACATAAAATCATTCAAAAAGGAACTGGCCACAAGGGAAAATCATTCTATAACCAAACAGAGTGAGAAAGTACAATGTAATTTCAATTTGATTTTAAAGAACTGTTAAAGTATTTCTGAATGTTTTTCTTTCTTATAATGTGGACATTTCTAATGTATATAATATGATACTTTTAACACACTAAGGGAAAAGGAAATGTGAACATTTCTATTTTTTAAAAGATTTATTTATTTGAGAGAGAGAGAGAAAGTAAGTGGGGTGAGGGGCAGAGAGAGAGAATCTTTAAGCAGACTCCTCACTGAGTGCAAAGCTCATCAGGGTGCTCGATCTCATGACCTATGAGATCATGACCTGAACCAAAATCAAGAGTTGGACACTCAAATAACAAAGCCACCCAGGTGCCCTGAAATGTGAACGTTTGTAATGCATATAATATTTAATATTTTAATCTACTTAAGAGAAAAGATTTTTTTCCTATGGAGCTTAGTATTCATGTATGTAAAATCATTCACCATGGAGGTACACATTTTTAAACCTTATCATTAAAGTTTTTTTTAATTTAATTCTCACAACCATTAGGGGGTGTAGTATTTTAAACAGTCACATATGTGAGAAATTTAAACATCAAAGAGGCCACATGCCTATGTTGCAATCTCTCCCAGTGTGAACAAACGTGCTGGAATCTGAACCCAGTTCTTCTAGCTGTAAATCTACTTCTGTTTTGTTTTTCTTATTTTAAAACTGGCAGAACTGAGATGGGGAGATATAACAACACATTAAAAAAAAAAAACAACAAAAACAGTGGTGGGTAAGAGAAGTAACTAAAATTCATTTTGTATATACTGTGTTTAAATTTGGGTCATTTTGTTCTTAAAAAAAAAGCATGATGTATATATTATTTACCTACATTTGAGCTGTAAAAACTATGATTCAAAGGTCAATTTAATTTAGGCCACCCTAATAAATCCCAGAAAAGAAAATACACGCATACAAATCTCTTTGACGTTAACGCTTACAATCTTAGGTCAGCATATCATGGTGGAGGGGGCTGAAACATGAATAGACATTAGTTCAAAGTCTGCGCAAAATGTCTTTCACAGAACAAGGATAAGTGTTGCAAAAAGACATGAGAAAAATGCCCTATTTGGAGGTAATTCCTAGTTTCCATTTCTGGACCAAATATAGAGAAAAAAAGATTTAAAAAGCATACATAAGATTAACATCTAAACAGTATATTGATAGCAGTATTGAAATTATATTAAGGCCTGATTCTTGATAGCAATGATTCCTTCATAGCTGTGAAATGTTACTGTTGAAGATACATTGAGCCACAGAACACTTAAAAGTTAATATGTAGTTTGGAAATGTTTGACCAAAGGAAATAAAGTTGAAGAAATGAATGTTGTTTTTTTTTTTTATAATTCACTAGGTTTGTTAGCAAAAAATATAGTTTTTATTTTTAATTTCTGCTACCTGTAAATACTGTTATATTAATTTTAAATTATATTATTCAAATCCAAATGGAATTACATTTAAGAAGAGGCATTAAAATGTTAAGCTTTCTGAATCCCATTAATTAGAAGACAAACAAGCTCTTGGTTTTATTTTCAAGGGTACAAAGACGTAACTAGTTGCATCACAAGTAAACTTCAAAGATACATAATCTTAGCAACACAACAATTCAAAAGGAGAGTTAATGGCTACTTTATATATTGTGGAATAAAATGGCACAGAGGGACATTTTAAGATGAAAATCAGTCATTATAAATTCTTACTATTTTTGCAGGAGTTGAAGACTAATAAAGATATATTTTAAAGAAAAACTGACAAATATAATATTGACATCGAGCCCATAACATAACAGCAAATATTTTGAACAGCTCTTTAAAAAAGTTATGTTTGTAATTATATAGTTCAGTTTTTCACATGAATAAACAAAAGCAGCCTTCATAAATGTGTAATGCCAACTCTTCTGCCAGATACTAATATTTCCTCCCTTGAAAATTCAAAATTCAAAATGAAAATTCAAAATGAAAAGTCATATTAAACTTTCTACTTCCTCTGCTTTTGAAACTACTTTAAAATAATAGTAAAACATTGAAGAATGTGTAAAATCACAATGAGAAAGATGATATAGGGGATATTTCAAAATATTTCTAGAACATGCTAAGAATATAAACAAATACTAATTTATGAAACCTAAGATGTAGCTTTCCGGGGTCCTTGAACTGCAGAGAGAACTGAGCTGTCCAGCGGGACCGGGACCAGATAGAGAGAGGTTTTCAGTCTCAGGGGCCCAGATGTGGCATCCTGCTTTTCTCTGTGACCATTTGAAATTCTGCATTTGAAAAAAGAGTCAGAATCCTTCTCTCTCCTAAAGCCTCTTCCACATTTTCACGTCGAGTTGCTAACAAGTTGTTATTTAGAGGCATAAAACTGATAGAATATTCTCTTGAGAAATGGAACAAAGGCCTTGGGAGAATAATTGCAGCTAGTGCAGATGATATAGCTTTTAGGGATACCCAGGAATAATGCACAATTCACCCATAATATGCATAATAATGTGCAACACACCTTAAAGTGCAGCTGGCCAATTGACATTCTCTAGATGCACATAATGCTTCTATACAGTCTCCGCATTGCAAATATGAATAATAAACATGTATTACCAGTGTATCAAGAAAAACACAGGAAACATTAAAGAAGAGGACAAATACATTCAGACCAAAGATCTGATCCTAGACAGGGAGCTAATACAGATAATTGAAGACAGCATTAAAAAGACTATAATAAATGTCTTCTAATATATTTGGAAAGATTTTACAGACATAAAGCAGGAACTGAATGCTACATAAAAGATTCAGACAACAGGAAATAAGAGTCTGTTTTTTAAAGATTTTACTTATTTATTTGAGAGAGAGAAAGAGTGTGAGAGAGAGGGGGAGGGAAAGGCAGAGTGAGAGGGAGAAGCAGACTCCCTGCGGAGCAGGGAGCCCAACACAAAGGCTTGATCCTGCCACCCTCAGATTATGACCTGAGCTGAAGGTGGATGCTTAACCCACTGAGCCACCCAGGCGCCCCAGCATTTCTTTTTAATTACTAAAAAAATAATTTTAATTAAGAATTAAAATTTAATTAAAACAAATGGAGGCAGCCCACCATCTTTGGGCTGAGCCATGGTGGACGTTTTGAGGGCAGCTGATCTGCAGCCTGCAATGACCCCCACAGTCTCCTATGGAAGCCTGAGCCAGCATGTAGCTCTCTCCCTTTGTCTCCTAACCATGTCCACAACAAGAATGCTAATTCACTAACTGCCCACCTTAACAGATTCAAGAACAAGGGGGAAGACAGCACAGAAATGATGCGGTGCTGAATAGAAGTTAACGTGGAGCTGAGGAAAGTTAAGAAGGATGACAAGATGCTGAACAGGAGAAATGTGAGCTCATTTCCTGATGACGCTACTTGTCCTTGCACGAAACTGCAACAACCACGGCACTGTGAATTGGTCTGTTGATGACATTGTCAAAGGCATAAATAGCAACAATTTGGAAAGTCAGCTCCAGGCTACTCACGCTGCTAGGAAAATGCTTTCTACGTAAAAACAACCCCCCCCCCCACGGACAACATAATCGGGCTGGTTTGATTCCAAAATTTGTGTCCTTCTTGGACAGAACTGATTATAGTCACGTTCAGTTTGAATCTGCTTGGGTTCTCACTAACATTGCTTCCGGGACATCAGAACAGACCAAGGTTATGGTTGATGGAAATGCTAGCCCAGCATTCATTTCTCTGTTGGCATTTCCCCATGCCCATGTCAGTGCCCAAGCTATATGTGCTCTTAGAAACATTGCAGGGGATGGTTTGGTTTTCTGAGACATGATATTAAGTATGGGCAGCTGACCCACTGTTGGCTGTCCTTGCGGTTCCTGATATGTCATCTTTAGAGGGTGGTTACTTATGTAACCCTATTGAACACTTTCAATTCTTTGTCTCCACAAGAATCCTGTTAGATGAGTTTGAGTAGATTCTTCCTACTTCAGTTCATCTCCTGCATCATGATGATCCAGAAGTATTAGAAGATACCTGCTGGGCCATTCCTACCTTATTCTTGGCCCAAATGAATGGATTGAAATAGTTGTGAAAACAGAAGTTGTGCCCCAACTCGTGAAGCTTCTAGGGGTTACTGAATTGCCCATTGTGACTCTTGCACTAAGAGCCATAGAAATATTGTCACTGGGACAGACGAACAGACTCAGGGTGTAATAGATGCAGGAGCACTTGCCATCTTTCCCAGCCTGCTAATGAACCCCAAAACTAATATTCAAAAGGAAGCTACATGGACAATGTCAAGTTCACAACTGGTCACCAGGACCAGATACAGAAAGTTGTGAATCATGGATTAGTCCCATTCCTCATTGGTGTTCTTGCTGAGGCAGACTTTAAGACACAAAAGGAAACTATCTGGGCTGTGGCCAAGCATACAAGTGGCAGAACAGTTGTACAGATTGGATACCTCATTCATTGTGGCATAATAGAACGATGAACCAACCTCTCAACTGCAAAAGATATCAGGAGTATTCTGGTTATTCTGGATGCCACTTCAAACATCTTTCAGGCTGCTGAGAAACTAGGTGAAACTGAGAAACTTAGTATAATGATTAAAGAATGTTGAGGTCTGGACAAAATGGAAGTTCTACGAAACCATGAAAATGAGTCTGTGTACAAAGGTTCATTAAACTTGATTGAGACTTATCTCTGTTGAGGAAAAGGAAGATCAAAACGTTGTGCTAGAAACTACCTCTGAAAACTATACCTTCCAAGTTCAGGATGGCACTTCTGGGACCTTTAGCTTTTAGACTGTACAGCTGAGGCATAAAGTTGTTATATGCCAAGTTTGGTATAAGTTTGTCTTACTGTTTCTCTACTAAGACCTCTTTTTAAATGTGTTTTGTTACTGTCGCATTTTTTTACAAGGAAACTATACTTGAACAGTTCCAAACTGTACCTATTGTATGAGGCTTCTCCTCTCAGTAGGTTTCTGATTTCTATATGGAATCTCTTATCTTGTAGTGTTCTGTAAGTAGAGATTAAATTCCATCCTTTTCTTTTAAAAAAATTAAAAATTTCTTTAAAAAAATAAACAAATGGAGTCAGACTAGAGTAGATATGGGGATTCTTTGGGCCTGAGTGTGCAGCAGGTCTAGAGAACAATAATTTCAGATTGGCTGCAGAGTATAGAACTCGTGAATAAAGATGATTTTGGGCAATAGGATTCAGGTGACCAAAGTACATGAGCAGAATCTTAGGCACAGTAGAAGATATGACTGAATAAGGAAACACAGACACAAAGAAAAACATTACAAATATTAAGGGGATAAAAAGGCAAAGAAAAATTACAAGAAAAGCAAAGTCCAAATATAAAGATAACAAAAACCATGATATCCTCTGAAAAATTTATAATGCAGGTTAGAGATCCAACAGAACTTCGCACTACGAATATCCAGGGTCATTTACCTGAGAGTTTTATAAAGATCATAGTACATGATCCCTTATTAAATAATATTTATAGGGCAAAATCATATTGGATATTATATTTTAGAGTAAACATAGACAGAACACTGGTAATGTTACTATGGTTACAGAGGAGAATATACACCTTAACATGGAAAATGTAAAAATAAAGTTTTGGTTGACTGAGAAAAAATGAAAAGTGGGAGACGTACTGATAGGAGTGCTGATACCTCATGTCACTTAGTGGTGATTAGAAGGATACACTCTCCAGGGGTGCCTGGGTGGCGCAGTCGTTAAGCGTCTGCCTTCGGCTCAGGGCGTGATCCCAGCGTTATGAGATCGAGCCCCACATCAGGCTCCTCCACTATGAGCCTGCTTCTTCCTCTCCCACTCCCCCTGCTTGTGTTCCCTCTCTGGCTGGCTGTCTCTATCTTTGTCAAATAAAAAAATAAAATCTTAAAAAAAAAAAAGAAGGATACACTCTCTGGAGAAGCAACACATTACAGAGGAGTCTAGTAGGGAATGCAAGGGCATTGCTCTAATTTTATGAGAAAAAGGAAAGAAGGAGATTGGTTGTAGTTTTTTAAGTTCAGTAAAATAATTACATCTAAATAATTACATAAAGATCAAGGCTAGAAACATACATATTGCTGAAACATAGAAGTAACCACCAGGAAACTAAAATCAGAAAAAGTTAAAGACGTAGTCTCTGGTAGAAGAGACTAAAGAGTAACAATTGAATGAGGGTTTAACACTTTTCATATTTAACTTATTCTCTACCATTTTAGAAATGCAAGACTAACTTGTTTTAAAAGAAATATCATATAGGCAAATGCAAGGTTCACATAATTAATTCTTTTAAAAATAAAAAAGGCAAACTAATCCTCATTATCTGACCTCCAAATATGTCAATTATTACTTTTGTTTTCTTCACACAGTTGCTGTTAAGCCAACAGGTGGACCTCTGCTCCTTTGCCTCAGTCTTAGCTTCAACTAAGCCAATGAAATGTTAAGAACTTCAATACCTTTTTTTTTTAACTCTTTCATCTTGGAATAATTTTAGATTTACAGAAAAGTTGCAAAGATATTATCGAGAGTTCTCATATATCTTTCACTCAGTCTACTCCAACGTTAACATAACAATGGCACATTTGTCAAAACTAAGTAATTTAATGTAATTACAATAATATTAACTAAAGTCCAGACTTTCTTCATGCTTTCTAAAACTTTCACAGATGTTCTCTTTCTGTTCCAAGAGCCAAACGATGACATCACATTGTATTTAAAGGCTTTGGATATAAAAGTCTTAGAGGAGAAACAAAAGTTAAGATCATGAAAGCTTCTGATCCCTAGGAGCTGGCATTGTAAGCTCCTAAGGAATTATAAGATAATGAAAACCCTAGGGGCTCCTGGGTGGCTCAGTCAGTTAAGCATCTTCCTTTGGCTCAGGTCATGATCCCAGGGTCCTGGGATTGAGCCCCACCTCAAGCTCCCTGCTTAGTGGGGAGTCTGCTTCTCCCTCTTCCTCTGCTGCTCCCCCTGCTTGTGCTCTCTCTGTCTCTCAAATAAATTAATAAAATCTTAAAAAAAAAAGAAAGAAAACTGAGGTGAATGCATTGTTTGCTTAGATGATAATCATAGACCCAGTCTAAATCTCCATGAATGCTTTTTCTAAGGACATATCAAACACCAAAAATGAGCAATACAGGGAAGTTATATATCAAGTGGATTCGAGACTCAGCTCTGTAGATTACAGGTACGTTCCTCGGAAATAACAACCAGAACTTGGGACTCTCTTACTTTGGTTCCTACTTTGGAACAAGTTGGAAGGATGAGTCACTCCTGCCATTTCTACCTTTTTTTTCCCCCCTCATCCATCCAAGTAACCTCAACTAAATGATTTCTGCTTTTAAATGTCTGGCATACCAAATACTTGTGTTTGCTGAAATTTAAGAGTGGGTTGGTATGAATGAAATAGACTGTTGTTATTTATCAAGTTAGCCTGAAAGCCATTTCATAATAAATGTCAAAATATTGTGAATTTAGCTCACATTTCAGTTAAAAACAATTTGAAACCCTTCACTAGGCTATGCTCACTTAAAAAAAATCCTTATTAAAATAATCTATTATTGATTTCATAAATTTGACAGCTTATTTTGTCCTTTTAGATAATACTAAATGATCTTAAACCACACCTTGTACAAGAGTCATTTTCTTTAGGGACATATCTTCTTCTAGTGACTCAGGTGAAAAAATAAAAAGGCTGCATTTCCTTGTTAGAAACAGGGCCTGTTGAGGCAGATGGATTGAATAATAGGAGGCCAGTCAAACAGGGAAGAAAATTTTGAATATAAACTCTTTTAGAAATGAAATGCAGACCGTTAAACTATGCAGGCATAGACTGTACTCAAGTTATCTTAAGTACATACACCAAGGATCTCTCTCTATCTCTGTCTCCAGCCATATCATGTGTAGCCCAGATAAACAACATGTCCGGCCAAAACGCTAGGTATTCACAGCACAGATATTTTGTCATCTGTATTTATATGGGGCTAAAAGTAAATCAGATAAATAAAACATTCTTGTGGTCACCCAGTCAGCGTGAAAAGTGAAACACAATTTTTGCAGTTTTGCATTAGAAAAATCCACTTTTTAAAAAGCTCTTCTTTATAATTTTCACAACAAGAAGATATACAACATGGACAATTAAGACAAGGTGCATCACTAAGAGCTGTCACACAGGCATGCAATTTAAAATTGTTCTACACAGTGTGTGCTGATGGGTCTTACATCAATCCTAGGAAGAGCAGGTAAACTTGAATTTCTCCAGCCCATCAGTGAATAATGGAAGGTATTATGCTTTCTATATTAGCCTGTAAGAAGATAACTAAAAAAAAAAAACAAAAAACCTCTAATAAACTAATGAGTGCTGCATTTCTAGTCCTTTAGAGGACAAGTGGTCCACTTACTAGATGCACATTAAGCTCATTAATATAATTAATGTCTCCAATCATTTTTATATAAAAAATGGTTTGACTCAAACCTTTAAAGTGTATTAAATAAAATATTTTTAAATGACAGATAATAGCTGTGGACCTTAGTTTTCCATTTATGATTAGTTTCCTGGCTTGCCCAAGTATATTTTAGTGGTTTTTCTAATTTGGCAACAGGCACAAAAAATTTTGACAAATGCTTCAGTAGGGTTTGGAAATTCATTCATATATTTAGTTACTCTGAAAAATTAATTCAAAACTTAAAACAAATACATGAGCACAGTAAATAAATAAAGTAATACTGTGGAAAACAATACACTATTTTCTATGCCAGGGTATATTTTGTCATATTTTTCAAATGATAAGTTTTTGGCTAATAATTTTGTTAAATTGTCAAAAGAGAATACAACAATGACTTATGTGGGAAAACGCAATAACAAAATGAAACAATGTAATTAGGATTATTGAATCTATGCTAATATGCTGCAAATAACGAAATCTTATGTAGACTGGCTATCTATAGGCTGAATCTAGCTTGTATGTATGCATTTTGTGTCTAAAATGACTGTATAGCTATTTTAAGGAGGGGCAGGGGAATACTAAAAAAAGCTATTCTAATATGGAAAAATCATGTCAAAGGGGCATATAGTTCAACTTTTTATTTTAAACACCATTAGTCAGCTCCAGTGACATATTTACATATGTTCATTTTAACTTGTTTAATTTAAACCTCACTTTTTGATTTGAATTAGCATCATCATCACACATGCTAGAATATAATTCTATTGGCATAAATAAAATTTGGTTTATACAAGTTCAGCAAGATTTATATTAAGCATTTAATACCAAAACATGTACTTTTAAATAATTTTTTAAATGATGGTATGGTGAAAACTAGCAGCTGTGTAATAAAAGCACTGTTTTAGACAGTGATTTTTGTCAACAGGATAAGTAACTTTCATGAATTATGAGAATACTGTTAATTAAATTAAATGAAATAATATAGGCAGAAAATGAAGCAGTTGGAGAACTTTTAATCTGTTTGTTAGACTGAATTATTTGACATGGCTTTACATTTATCTTAAAGAATTAAACACAAACTCAGAAAGATCAAAATAAAAAAAGCTCATCGCAAAGCAAATACAAATTAATTTGTTAGATCCCACTATTGGATATTATTTTATGAATTAACCATGTATATGTTTTTGATTTGATCCCAAGTGATAATTAAACACTTGGAAGACTGAAACCCTACCAAAGAAGTTGGTAGGTAGAGTTATCCCAGATGCAAGAGTCCAGAAACATCTGATAAGAGGAGACAGAAAAGAAATTTGAAATAAAGTTCTTACGATACAGAGAGCGGCTTCTTTCAGATGAATGCCCACGTAGGAAATTATTTTTCATAAAAGCCCACCATGGTCTATGATTCTATCTGATGGTGATTGTAACCAACTTTTAAAATGGAATATACTTGGAAAGCACTGTGGGAAACATTTATATGGAGGAGAATAAGATATCCGGAAGATTCTGCATTTGCATAGATCTATACTGTGTAAAAATAAATAGTTAGGATCATAAAAATATAGTACCTTTGGAAAGCATATGAAGAGGATAATTTTATACTTATCTGAAACCCAAAAGTGACAAGGAAAATGTGAACTACACACCAAAAGGCAAAACAAACAAAAAAGCAAACAGAATTAGAAAGAGGAGTGAATCATTCCTTGGCTTAGATGCAGCATGATATAAGACAGAGAATCTGTTTGAGAGTAACTTCTCTTCTCTAAAAGTTTTCCTGAAGGCATAAGCCAGGTTTTACGGTAGCTTCTACTTGGGCGTATGCGATCTATTAGCACATTGGATACACTGTAACTGTAACTCAATTATTCTCCAAGTGTGTTTGTGTGTGAGGGTGAAAGTACACAAGTGTTTTAATTCATTTCAGATAATTTATTCTCTTAATAAGAAGTCCTTGGATTCATAGACACAAACTCCATATACTCCATTTAAAAAATGATGCCAAAAAATGACAAAGGGGGAAAAAAGGGTAGTTTTAGAAGGAAAGATCTGATATATAACAATGAAGTAGGGTGGATCAGGATGTCACCATGTCATCTGTTCTCACCCGTAAGAACTCAGCAGCTCAGTTGCTGAGGGGCCTCGCTGGGCACTTATCAATAAAAACATAGGAAGAAACAACTATGGCAAAGGGACATGAAGACTATAAATACCAAGAGTTTGAGAGGACTCTCTGAGTGGTTAGTCTGGGCAAAGCTAAACTTTGCTGATCTAAAATAGCTCTCCAAAGACCGTGGGACAATGAGCTCCTGCTTCCCTAAAGGCCACTCTCTTACAGGCACTGGGGAAAGCCAGGCACTGCCCTCAAGATCAACTTCTCCATCAACACCAGCACCTTGTGCCCTAGCGGTGTGTTTACCCACACAACACTTCCACTTTTGTGCTGGTAGCTGGATGCCAGCTTTCGACTGACTAGGCCAGCTCTCCAGAGTACTAATTCCTACAAAGGTCCCTACAATGGCACACTTCAACTGAATTTGGACTTCATTCCTTTCATCCCCCCTTGCCTGGAACAATAGTGTCATTAATTTAACACTGGTTTGGAGTGTGTTATTTCTTTATTGGCTAATTTAAAGATATTGTCCCATATACTATAGGCTTGTGAAATTCACACAGTGAACCGATGTTAAATACATTGTTGGCAAAGATGGAAAAAAATGCCTATAGTGGGCATACTCAGTTTCATTCTCCTTATCTTATTTATTTAGAGGACAAATGGGTACTATAAAGAAAATAAAAACTTGGAGGCACCTTTTAAACAACTTCAAAGACATCATTTCAGGGAAACATTCAATCTAGTGTGTGAAATTGGTCAGAGGTACAAAAAATATGGCAAAGATGTTGATTTATGTCTGAAAGTTCTCAAAGAAGAGAGTAGTCTTGAGCTAGTTTTCTAAGAAGTAGATGTAGACATCTTTAGATGTCTGTGTAATTGGGAACTACTTAACATTTATACATTAATAATTTTAATATTCATTAATAATTTAAATACTTGATTTCATATAGGTGCAAATGGTGGCTCTAATTTGATTGTTTCTTTCCAAAATATTTAATTTCTCAGATTTTCACTTTATTATGGAAATCTTTTGTAGCCAGCTTTAATTTTTAAGAATTTATTGTCTGCTTAAAAATATACTTACAGGCTTTTTTTATTCTTGTCTGCTGGAGTGTCCTTTTAGAAATTCACTTCTTTGCATATAATACCCAGTGCACCATGCAATATGTGCTATACGCAAATAATGAATCATGGAACATTGCATCAAAAACTGGGGATGTACTGTATGGTGATAATATAACAAAATAAAAATTATAAAAACAAAAGAAGATTAAAAAAAAAAAAGAAGAAGTTCACTTCTTGAGAACACCATCACCAGAGGCTGAAGAGGAAAGCTATGCTAAATAAGAACCCATTTTTGTCCTATATTTCCTCATATGTAAATACACGGATATAGTACATTTAAAGTATTTTAAAATGCAATTGAATTAATTTTGGTACTACTTAGAAAAAAAAGAAAAACACTGGCATAAAATAATGAATTAAAATATATTATCGCTATAATATTTCATACTCATAGAAAGTTAGTTTAGGTTTATTTAGCAATAGATTTAAAAATTTATAGCTACTCATGTACATATATAAAAAGGAAAATATAAATGACATATACTAGGCAAAGTTTTTCAATCATTTTTTATTTTGTGAATCAGACATGTCTGAATAATTTGCATCTCAGAATAGTGGAAGTCTGTGAAAACCAGTAGATTTCAGATAATAACGAGTACTCTTAGTCCTCACTTAAATAATCCCTTAATGATTTGAAGATTGACGTACTGTGGAGTTACGGAGTAACGACTAAGCTCTGACACTCCAGGCAACGACGGCTTTGACATGACTACCATGGGGCCAACAGTAATAAAATGCAACTGATTTTTGAGCTAATGCATGATTTCAGAGTTGCTAATATGTGAAAAATGGACATAATGTCCATAATCAATAGATATAAACAATAAAATACAGCACTTTTTAACTCATAGAATAATACTAAATGTTAGAGATGATAACATAACTAAAATTTTTGGTACATATTTTGCACAAAATGCAGTAAGGCCCTGGGAAAAATGTGATAAGTGGAGTCCAAAAAGAAACAGTCATGTAAAATAGTGCTATTACCTTATTGTGAGACTCATAAAATTGCTAGGGAGAGGCCGCATACGCATAGCCAACAGGCAAGGATTTCTGTGGGATACAAATTAACTCTAGGCCCAGATGTATTTTGGAATTACCTAGTAGGTAACATTTTTTCCCCTGGAAAACAGTGACCAGGGGTGTCTATCTCTGCCCATGATAAACTATGTAGTACAGGACAAATTGCAATAAACAAATATAATACTAAACAAAACATATGAAACAGGTATTTTTGGACATTGTATATCAAATAATGCAGGACTTTTACCTCTTGGAGAAGAGAAACTACAAGATGACTCCCACCACCAGCATGGCTTCTTGATGCCGATACCTTTGCTCAGTGGCACCCATTCTGCTAAGTTGAGGACGCAGAGTAAAGAACCTTGAAACAGCTGAAATTTCTAAGGCATATTAACAAAGAAGAGGAACCGAGCAGAGAAAGAGTTCAAAACACAGAGACACGTGAAAAATGATCGGAGTGGCACAACTCAAGGTTTCAACCAGAATTAGTCTTCTGGTCAGTCAGATGCTGGTAGTGTTGGTAATGATTGTATTGAAACTAAGGCCTTGTTGAAGTGAACAGTGTTCAAATTAATAGTTATTTCAAATAAATCCTAATTTAAATGAGCACATTTGAGTGTGGTGCCTTAAGATTAACTCATTTTTAGAACTGCTGCCAACTGACACAGGTAGTATATTGGGAGAAGTTACACTGAGGCAAATGTGATTTTAAACTGTAAGCCTAGACTGATCTTGGAGAGGCCGATTTTCATATTTACAGAGTAGAATGGTGTATTTCAAACTTTTGGAATCAATTTACAAGGGTGTGCCTAATAAGATGACAGGAAATGAATAATGAAGACATGAGTCCATGTCATTTGTCTCAAAATTAAGTCACATTCTAGCATTGTCTTTTATGTGCAAGGACTTAGTGATGGTACCTGTATTTGTCACATGCAACTAGTGTAAGTAAGCACATTTCAGGACCTTCTGAACTAGTTTTTCATCTGATATCAATTACCTTCCATTCTACCACTAACCTCTCTTGATGTCCAAACCTGTCAAAATAAGCACACGCGTGTGTGCGAGCACGTGCACACACCAACCCTCACCACACACACACGTCTGACAAATAAACTTAATGTACGGAACGGTGATCTTTTCATTCGTGTCTGTAGCAGTTGACTCCAGTGCCTGTTGCCATTTATAGTCTGTACGCCTAGTAGTCTGAAAACGGCACTTACCGCACCTCCATGTTCCTGACGGCTGCACACAGGGTTCGTCTTTCTTTCCTGTCTGATTTATATCAATCCGGGACTGGAATTCACTGTAGGACGTGGTGCTTCAGCATTTTCTGTGAATACTTCTGTCCTGCTTGCTTGGGACCGTCCTTTTTTCATCTCAGAACAGAGCATCTGCTCAGGTATTCTGCTGTTCCCCATGTTCTGTACGTGTCCTGCAAGCTACGTTCTACTTTAGCCAGCATCACTTCAATGTGAAAAACACTGGGTTCTTATCAGGACCCAATTTTGACATTTGACAAGGATGAACGGTATGTAATGACAAAAACTCATAGATATTGAGTGTGGAGAAAGTCTGATGTCACACATTCAGAGATTTTATAATCTTTTCTTTCATTGGGTGGATAGCATAATCCTCTGCTTTTTAAAGACTCAAGTAAAGCAACTTGTCTTGATTCTCTTTACTGTATTTTTAATGTAGTTGCATATTTTTTCGATACAAACCAGGTAGACATGATAATTCAATGGTAGATTTTGGGGGGAATTGTCAGTAAATATTTCAGTTTGTGGTATTCAAGAGGCAGCCTGGAGCATTGCTTCTATTTACTTCTTTCTATGCTTGGGTTTTGAGACTAAACATCAGAATATGGCAGTAAATTTTTGTTTTTTGTTTTTTGGTTTTTTGTAGGTATTAAGGAGGGCACATACTGCATGGTGCACTGGGTGTTATATGCAAATAATGAATCATGGAACATTACATAAAAAACTAAGGATATACTGTATGGTGACTAAGGTAACATAATAAAAAATTATTATTAAAAAAATAATAATAATAATAATAAAAAAGAATATGGCAGTATCTTGACGTCCGTCTCATGGATTTTCAATGATGCTTCCTGCCTATAAATTGGATATATCCCAGAGGACCAAACAGAAAATCTAACACCAAAGTCTATATTCTTTCTGGCTCTATCATACCTAACACTATAGCAGATATAGCATTTTTTAAAGTAGAAATAAACATGAGTTAACAGTAAACACTGTTATATACATATGCATTTAAGATTTTAATGTCTTTCATGAATTTATTTTATCTTTATATAATATTCCTCTTAATTGCTAAGAATACTCATTTTTCTAAAGTCCACTTGCTATGGTATTAATATGGCCACTCTAGTTTTATTTTATTGTTTGTACGGTTTAGCTTTTTCCAACTTTTACTTTAAACTTAAGTATTCCTTATATTTAATACAGGTTTCCTGTACAGTGTTCATAGTTTGGACTTATTTAATCCAATGTTCATCTTTAATTGCTGTGTTTATACCACTTATATTTTTACTGAGGAATAATTCACATATAAATTTTTACAAAAGGTGTACGCTTCAATTTTTTTTTTAGTTTATTTGCAAAGTTGGGCAACCATCACCACTTTCCAATACCAGAATATTTTCATCACCCCAAAACGAAACCACGGACCTAAGAGCATTCACTCCCATTTCCCTTTCCCCCAGCCCTGAAACACTGGTCTACTTCCCTGTCTCTATGGATATGACTATTTTGGATATTTCATACAAATGGGATCATAAAATCTGTGAGATTTTGTCCCTGCCTTTTCTATTTAGCATAATGTTTTCAAGATCACCAATTTTGTAACATGTCTCAGTACTGCATTCCTTCTTATAACTAAAAAAATTCCCATTTAATGGTTATTCTGTTTTCTGTTTATCCATTCATCTGTTGATGGACATTTGGGTTTCTTCCACTTTGTGGCTAGTATGCATAATTCTGCTGTGAACATTCATGTACAAGTTTTTGTGTGAACATATACTTTCTATTTTCTTGGTTATTTCCTTCGGAAGGGAACTCCTGGATTATAACAGTTGAAAAAACTGCTCAACCGTTTCCCGAAGAGAATGCACGATTTTGTATTCCCACCAGCAGTGTGGGTTTGGTTCCGCTTTATCCATAGTCTTGCCAAGACTTGTTATAGTCTGTATTTTTAGTGACAGGCATCACGGTATGTGTGAAGTGCTACCTTTGTTATTTTTATTTGCATTTCCCTAGAAACTAATGATGTTGAGTAACTTTTCATGTGCTTATCGGCCACTTGTATGTCCTCTTTGGAGAAATATGTATTCAAGTCCTTTGCCCATTTTTAATTGGATTAATTGTCTTTTAACTGATGCTTTGCCGAGCTGCTTTGGGTCCTACAGAGCAGTATTTCCTCTTTGTGATTTCTACCCCTCCCCATCCCAACCTGGCCTTTTGGTACCTTTCTTCCTGGTTCCTCTGCCCAGAAAAATGAATTTCTTTTTAAGACTTTATTTATTTATTTGACAGAGAGAGAGCACAAGCAGTGAGAGCAGCAGAAGGAAAGAGAGAAGCAGGCTCCTTGCTTAGCAGGAAGCCTGACCAAGGGTCAATCCCAGGACCCTGGGATCATGACCTGAGCTGAAGGCAGACGCTTAACCAACTGAGCCACCCAAGTGCCCCCAGAAAAATGAATTTCTACCCATTTCAGCCACCTGCTCCTTCCCAAAGCTCTGAGACTAGTACTACCTTCAGGGCAAATCATCCAGAGAAAAGGAGAAAATGGGAGATACATCCCCTGTAGGTCATTTCCAAGCTTTGACTCCCTTCTACTATTAAACTGTTTTACTTTCAGAATTGTTTAATAGTTACATTTTGCCTATTGCATAAAATTTTCAGTTATAATTAGTGAGGAATATAGGCTTTAGTAGACTTACCCCTCCATGCCAGAAGAACTCTACAGTCTATGTAGACTTAAATTGACAAATTTTTGGATTCTAAATGGAAAGACAGCTTTTTTCCATTCGTGTATTATTTTACTATTCATTGTTTACATATTGCAATTATTTTAATTTTACCATCTTTTAATTTCACAGGTTCTTATACATTATATTATGATATTTATGGAATTAAGGTGTACAGTATATCATTGTATATTTAATATAAATTAATTATATACCAAAACACATATTATGATATACAATGGGGATTGTGCATTAATTACAAGATATCATTTTAGCTAAAATTAATTTTGTTATAGACATGAGAAAATAATTGCACACTTAAACTTGAATAGTATTCATGTTCTTAGAATCGATATTAGAATTAAAGTACTATCATAAACTATTGTATTTAAATAAAATTTTAAAATTGAAAAAATGCTTAATAGAAGTGACTGAAGATTGTGTAATATATCTAGAAGTATATTCTCATTTTGATTACATCTACTCGATTGAAAAACCCAGAGATATAAATATAGTCTTATATAAATAAATTGTTTTATTGACTAAAAGCATCCAACTGTTGGCTTACAGGATTTTTATTTCCATTTCCATTTATACTTCATATGATGTAAGCATTAAAATTCTGATAAATGATGACCAACATAAAACTCAGATGCTCTTGTTCAGTTATATTCTCAAAACAAATGTATGATATTAGTTTTATATTTAAATATTTCTATAACAATGTTATTGTTCCATTAAACAAAGAATTTCACCCCTCTCTAAATCTTTTATTTCACGCATTTTAAATTCAATTAGCTTGGGCATATATCTGATGTGAATGAAAATATTGCATTATTGATTAAAGTTTTCTGTTGTTTGAATGTGTCTATATTGTTAAGATTTGCAATTTATTTAAGGTTAAAATGGATTTTGCCTATTTTGAAAATTTTGAGAAGAAATAATAGTACTGTGTTATAAACAGAACAATTTGTTATCTAATAATATTATATTAGGTCTTGACTTTTTATCAATTCTCAAATACATAAGAGTCTTATGAATAGCTGTGTACTGACATAAGGAGTTCTTATATACATACCTATGCAGTCCTCAGTGATACAACCAAGTTAAAATCACAGTTTAATAGCATATACTCTTCATGCCATTAGAGTCCATTATTTTTGTCTTAATTATTTATTGTCTATTCTTACTGAAGCCAAAGAAAACTTCACAATAAATTATATTCAATCTGAAAGCATAAGACATTATGTGTTACCTTGCCACAAATATTCACTTTCTGTAATAATTAATTAAAAATGATTGTATACCATACAACTATCTGTGAGATATGTTTTGTCGTTTATATTAAAGAACTTCATTATCTAATTGATATTTCAATATGGCATCTGTATAACATATATTGTAAATGCTCATTTGAACTGATATTCCACAAAACATGTTTACATTTTTTAAGAATTATGATAGGTAAAGCATCTGTTATCTGTCCATAGATTAAATCATGATCTGTGTTCAAAAATGTGTACTTTTTGAAAGCAAATAATATGCTGGTGGTTAATAATGTCACCCAAAATAGGAAAAGCAGTAAGCAACTCTACAATCACCAAAAGAGAAGATCAATTTTCTCTTTCTATTGAAATTGCCTTTCCCCAGGTGGTCAATTGCACTTGTCATCTGTTATTTTGGAAAATGTACAAGATTTAATAGATGAGGTATATCAAACTAACTACATTAGCAATGTACCAGCTGTCAATATGGCTTCAACCCAGCATCATCTTTTGGGAAAAACAAATTCCAAAATGAAGACAGTATACTATTAGTCTGATAGAATGATTATAAGTTCCACCATCTGTTGCACATTTTACAATTAATTGTGATTTGTTTTCTTTAAAAATGCACATTCTCTTTGTTATATAAGGAACATGATATTATGGAACATTCATTGTCTGGTAATGACAAAAAAGAGCTATAAGTTAAATGGTGCCATATATTTGCACGATAATTATCCCCAAAATTAATTACAGGTATTTATTCAAAAAGAGTAATTCCATATCAATTAACTCAATTTCAGTCTTATATGGATTAAAATTACCTCTTAATTTTCTTTTCAAGTATTACTATGACACAAATTATGAAAAATGTAATGAAACATAAAAAAATCAAAATTTTTGTCATAATTTTTATAGATACTAATAGTTTATTCTATGACAGGGTGCTCATTCTATCATCACAGAGTGCTAGTTTACTGTTTTAATACCACTAGTTTGTTTATACAGTGTATGATGTTAAATTAAATATCTAAATTGTTATTCCGTAATTTTTTTAAAAAGTTGGGAAATTTCTATCAAATTGCTTTCTGATATGCAAATTAATCACTTACTTATAAACTCTATTCTGATTTTGATAGCTTCCACCATTTCAAAATAAAAGAGGATCAAAACTAGTCGATGTGTTTTCTGAAACATAAGGTTGATGTTTTAACATCAAGTTAGTTTGAAGACTATCTACAAGTAAAGTCTTAAATCTTTAATGTCTGTGCCATATCTTACTCAGCTACCTATTTTTGATGGACTAATTTCACCTGTCTCTGCTTAACATTTGGTTACAATATAGCTCCATTCTATGTTTTCTACCCTAGAGAACCCATACTTTAATTCTTTGGCACAATGACATTTCAATTAGTAGCTACCTATTTTATGCTTAAAATTATTTGTCATAGTTCTAGAAACTCCGAAATACAGAATATCTAAATCTAAACTACCTGCATTTACATATTTTATAATTATGAAAGTGTCGTTGTACTATAAAATAACTTTAAATACTTGGTCAGTTGTAAATACAAATACCTTAAATAAAACTCTAGGATTCAGACAGGTAAATGGAAGCATAAATCTAATCAGATAAAGATTTGTGAGGTTTCCAGGATTACTGCTTCCTAGTTGCAATTACTATTAATGGTATTTACATTATAATATAAAGAATGCTCCTGTATTCATAATTACTAACTTTCTGTTCTATGATACCACATTTGGGAAAGTCAATCATGCACTATTGGAAAGATGCCCAGATTCGTGGGCATCTTTCATACCATATGTATCATAAGAACAATTATTTTGGGGAAGTTTTCCTAATTTAAGGTAACATTCTTTGTACATTTGTAGAAATAAATATCCACTTTTCCCTAAAATGATGAAAGGATACAACAGAAAACAATTACAAAAATTAAGCTTTGAAACATCTCAAAATAAGTATGTCCAAAATTATTTATTCACTAGCCCAAAATGTCTAGGTTTTAGAATATGTTGAACATTTAGAGTAATCTTATCAGATGTATATCTTCAATGAGGACTGGATTCAATTAAATATCATGCTAGTAAAATAGGATGGATATGATTTAGACTCTGTCCTCAAAGTGTTCATCATCTACATGGAGATTAAAGAAAGCTACACATGAAAGCATATTACTAAGTTACAAGTATTACACTGATAGTATAAATAAATGTTTTGAGAAATAAGAGGGCACAACATAAAGCTCGAAGAAAATACGAGACCATTGGTTCAAATCAAAGGACAGTTTATTACTAACAGGTAACAGCTGCCAGAGTAACATTACTGTACTGGTTCCTTGAACTCCAAACCTTGGTGTTATGTGGTGAATGCCAGACAAGCTACACATTCAGTACTATGAGTTATAGGAAAAGAACCCTGAGGTTAGGAAATCCTGATCTTATATATGGGGCTGCTAGCAAACATGACCAAATTGCCATAGAGGAAAATATCTTATTTTCCTGGACATTAAGCAAATCTGCCCCAGAGAGAGATACTCTGTCTTTCATGGATGAGCATTATAAAACATTTTTCAAAAGATAATACTGAGCAAAACATCTACTAATGTCTTTCTACTAAATGTGCAGAAATGTAAACAAGAATGATCTTTTGGCACCTATATCTATAATCATATTTAATCATATAATAATAAACAAATACATGTTAATTAGCATTATTCCTAAGGTAATAATAGAGTGGTCAATAGCAAATGAAATAGCAATACATATGGTCATTGTTTACTAATAAAGTAAGTTGTGTAGTCTGATAGAACAGTATAAATATTTAAATGTTTAAAATATCTGTAGGATTGGGGACCCTGGGTGGCTGAGTCAGTTAAGCATCCAACTCTTGATTTTGGCTCAAGTCACAATCTGGGACAAACAGAGTGTTGAGATCAAGCCCTGTATGGGGCTCATGCTCAGCTCAGAGACTGCTTGTCCTTCTTCCTCCCCACCCCCTGGTTTGTGCTTTCTCTCTCTCTCTCTCTCTAATAAATACATAAATAAATAAATAAATAAATAAATAAATAAATAACATCTTTTAAAAAATCTTAAAAAATAAAAAATAAAATACCTGCATGATTAAGGCAAGGAAATGAATGAAATAATTTCAATGAAAAAAAGCTCAGTTTAGGCTGGAGTGGTTAGAAAATAGTGTTTTGAAAACTGTGACTCAAGGTGACCTTCATGGATTAGGCAAGGTATAGACAACAAAATGAGGTCAACTTTTATACCAGTAGGAACCTATACAGGAAAATAGAAAGAGATGTTATGGTGGGGCTTCTGAAAAAGAGGAGTCCTGGTCTACAGGGGAATGCCAAATCATGGTCAGTAAGCACTCAGTCATTGAAGAGCAATTCATTTTTGGAGAGATTCTTAAGTATACAACCACAGAAGTTTAATATTGGTTTAGAGACTGGGTAGAGATGACTCTTCAAATGGTAAAACTTTTTGCTAGTGATGGAAAGGAGCTGGCAGGAATTGTTTGGAGAACAAAGACTAATGTCACCATAAAATCAAAAGATAGTAAAAGCATTTGAGGAAATAAATCAATCTTTGATTTCCTTACTTTTCCTAATTTTCACATAGGTTAAGTTTTATACTTTATGTAAATGCAAGATGGTATTTTGCTTGATACTATAGTAAAGGCTTGATTTGAAAGCTTCTTTGTAGGAGACAATTGGGGTGAAGTAGGGAGAGGGATTAACACATAAAATTATATTCAGAAGTGTTTCTTACTTATAGATGATGATGTATATCAGTGCATGTTTGTCTCTAGTTTTATAGGTCAGATGATTTTCAACTCCTAAATATTTAGAAGATATAAAATCCAGGGTTGTGGCATAAAGAAGCAAACCAAATTTAATAGTCTCAATCAGCAATGTGGGAATGGAAATTTATCAATAAATCACATACCCCAATAGAAAAGTACAGGGGATAAGAAATAACAATTTACAAAAAAATTTTTAAAAATTAATAATTAATTAAAGTAAACTCAGCCTCACTAGAAAAAAATTGAATTTTTGGTGTTTTATGATAAGAATCATAAGATTAAAAATACAGGTTTCGGTCTGTTAAGCATCCGACTCTTGATTTCTGCTCAGGTTATCATCTCAGGGTTGAGAGATCCAGCCCCTGTCTGGCTCTATGCTCAGCAGGGAGTCTACTTGAAATTCTCTCTCCCTCTGCCCACTCCCACTTATGCTCATGCTCACTCTCTCTCTCTAAAATTAAAAAAAAAAAAAATTTAAAGAAAGAATTCCTTACTTCAAGATGTTAGAAGCCCTCTCTCTTCACACCCGCTTTGTGTCCTTGGAGTTAACAACTATCATGAGGATTATTAATCACTCCCTTTCTTTCCTATAAAGCAGGGAATCAGCAAAATTCTCTATAAAGGGACAAATGGCGAGTTAAGATGGCGGAGTAGTGGGGGACCCCTTTTTCAGCCGGTCCCCTGAGTCGAGCTGGATAGGTACCAGACCAGCCTGAACACCCACGGAATCAGCCTGAGACTCAGGAAGATACATCTGGATCTCTACAAATGAACATCTCCAGCGCTGAGTATTGAGGTACGAAGCTGGGATCATGAAACCGCGCACAGATATCGGAAGATAAATGGAAGGGGGAGGGAGCCACCACGTTCGAGCGTCGGAAATGGTAGCCACCTGCACGGGGGAGTGGGCGGACTCGGGGACGTCACCTACGAGAGAGCAGACTCGGACTGTGAGCCGGGGAACACGTGCCACAAGACTTCTCACGGAACTCCAGAACTCCGGTGTGCTCACTGGATCCAGACTGAGACCCGGAGCTCTGGGAGTGCATGGGGGTGGCTGGCGGTTGGCAGTGTTAGAAACAAAAAGGACAGAGACGCGCCGCCCCAGAAGTGAGGGCTGGGACACCGGGTGTGGGGCGCACATCCTGGGACGCTGCAGGATTGAGCAGCACCAACAGAAACAGAGTTAAAGTGGCCAGAACATCAGTGGAGAATGGTCCATGATCCCTCTGTTCTGAAAGAGAGGCTGAGATTCGGCCACTGCTGCTCTGACTCTCAGAAGAGGTACAGCAAACCACCAGGGAAAGCCGCCAGAGTACAAAAGCCTGGAAACACTGGCTCACAGTGTGCCCAACCCCATCCCCCCCTCACAGGGGACATGGAGACTCTATCCCAAACAGGGTTGCCTAACTATCGGTGCGGCAGGTCCCTCCCCCAGAAGGCAGGCTGAAAATTCAAGAAGCCCATATCCCTAAGATCCCTATAAAAGAAGGGTGCATGGCCTGGGTCCCGATCAATAATTTAGGCTCCGTACAACCCTGCAACCTCTCCTCATCAGAATGACGAGAAGGAGAAATCCCCCCCAGCAAAAGAAAAGACAATGAGTCTGTGGCCTCTGCCACAGAACTAATGGATATGGATATAACCAAATTATCAGAAATGGAATTCAGAGTAACAATGATCAAGATGATGAGTAGACTTGAAAAAAGTATTAACAAAAATGTTAATGAGAATATAGAATCTCTAAGGGCGGAAATGAGAGTGAATCTGGCAGAAATTAAAAATTCTATGAGCCAAATGCAGTCAAAACTAGAGGCTCTGATGGCCAGGGTGAATGAGGCAGAAGAACGTATCAGCGAATTAGAGGATGGGTTAGTAGAAGAAAAAGCTAAAATAGAATCTGGGCTTAAAAAAGACCACGCTCATGAATGTAGGTTATGGGAGATTACCGACTCAATGAAACGTTCCAGTGTCAGAATCATTGGCATCCCCAAGGGATGGAGTAAAACAGAGTCTAGAAGAGGTATTTGAACAAATTGTAGCTGAAAATGTCCCTAATCTAGCAAGGGAAACAAGCATTCGTGTCCAAGAGGCAAAGAGGACCCCATCCAAGCTCAACCACGACAAACCTACGACGTCACGTCATAGTGCAATTCGCAAATATTAGATCCAAGGATACAGTATTGAAAGCGGCCAGGGCAAAGAAATTTCTCACGTACCAAGGCAAAGGTATCAGAATTACGTCAGACCTGTCTACAGAGACCTGGAATGAGAGAAACGCTGGGGGGGGGGGCATTTTTAAAGCTCTTTCAGAGAAAAACGTGCAGCCAAGAATCCTTTATCCAGCAAGGCTGTCATTCAGAATTGATGGAGAAATAAAGAACTTCCAGAATCGCCAGTCATTGACCAATTTCATAACCACAAAACCAGACCTACAGGAGATATTAAGGGGGGTTCTATAAAGGTAAAAAGGCCCCAAGAGTGATACAGAACAGAAAGTCACAATCAATCGAAACAAAGACTTTACTGGCAACATGGCATCATTAAAATCATATCTCTCAGTATTCAGTCTCAATGTAAATGGCCTAAATGCTCCCATAAAATGCCACAGGGTTGCAGATTGGATAAAAAGACATGACCCATCCACTTGCTGTCTGAAAGAGACTCATTTTGAACCTAAAGATACATTCAGACTGAAAGTAAAGGGATGGAATTCCATCTTTCATGCCAATGGATCTCAAAAGAAAGCTAGGTTAGCAATTCTCACATCAGACAGATTGGATTTTAAACTAAAGACTGTAGTTAGAGACACAGGAGGGCACTATATTATTCTGAAAGGATGTATCCAACAAGTGGATATAACAATTATAAATATCTATGCCCCAACTGGGGAGCAGCAAGATACACAAGCCAACTCTTAACCAGAATAAAGAGACATATAGATAAAAATACGTTAATAGTAGGGGACCTCAACACTCCACTATCAGAAATAGACAGAACACCCATGCAAAAAATCATCAAAGAAACAAGAGCTTTGAATGCCATACTCGACGAGTTGGACCTCATGGATATATATAGAACACTACACCCCAGAAACAAAGAATACTCATTCTATTCTAATGCCCATGGAACATTCTCAAAAGAGACCATGTTCTGGGACACAAAAAAGGTCTCAACTGATACCAAAAGACTGAAATTATTCCCTGCATAATCTCAGACCACAATGCTTTGAAATGGAACTCAACCACAAGGAAAAAATTGGAAGAAACTCAAACACTTGGAGACTAAGAACCATCCTGCTCAGGAATGATTTCATAAACCAGGAAATCAAAAATCAATTTAAACAATTTATGGAGACCAACGAGAATGAAAACACAATGGTCCAAAACCTATGGGATACTGCAAAGGCAGTCCTAAGGGGGAAATACATAGCCATCCAAGCCTCACTCAAAAGAATAGAAAAATCTAAAATGCAGTTTTTATATTCTCACCTCAAGAAGCTGGAACAGCAACAGAGGGACAGACCTAATCCATGCACAAAGAAACAGTTGACCAAGATTAGAGCAAAAATCAATGAACTAGAAACAAGGAATACAGCAGAGCAGATCAACAGAACTAGAAGCTGGTTCTTTGAAAGAATCAATAAAATTGACAGACCACTGGCAAGACATCTCCAAAAGAAAAGAGAAAGGACCCAAATTAATAAAATTATGAATGAAAAAGGAAAGGTCATAACCAACACCATTGAAATTGGAAGGATTATTAAAAACTTTTATCAACAGCTTTATGCCAATACATTAAGCAATCTGGAAGAGATGGAGGCCTTCCTGAAACCTATAAACTACAAGACTGAAACAGGAAGAAATTTATTTTTTAAACAGGCCAATTAATTATGAAGAGATTGAGTCAGTGAAAACCAACCTTCCAAAAACAAAACTCCAGGCCCGGACGGTTTTCCTGGGGAATTCTACCAAACAAAGGAGAAATAATACCTATTCTCCTAAAGCTATTTCAAAAAATAGAAACAGAAGGAAAGCTACCAAACTAACTCATTCTATGAGGCTAATATTACCTTGATCCCCAAACCAGGCAAAGACCCCCTCAAAAAGGAGAATTACAGACCGATTTCTCTAATGAATATGGATGCCAAAATCCTCAACAAGATCCTTGCTAATAGAATCCAACAGTACATTAAAAGGATTATCCATCATGACCAAGTGGGATTCATACCTGGGATGCAAGCATNTTGGGATGCAGGGGTGGTTCAACATTCGCAAATTGATTGGTGTCTTAGATTTTTTCCAGAAAGAAAAATTCAGAAATCATATGATTCTCTCAATAGATGCAGAAAAAGCATTTGACAAAATACAG
>NC_048236.1:20294025-20314379 GCF_002007445.2 Ailuropoda melanoleuca
GAAGAGAAGGGCCATATGCACCCCAATGTTTATAGCAGCATTGTCCACAATAGCTAAATTGTGGAAGGAACGAAGATGCCCTTCAACAGATGACTGGATTAAGAATTTGTGGTCCATATATAAAATGGAATATTACTCAGCTATCAGAAAGAACGAGTTCTCAACACTTGCTGCAACACGGACAGCACTGGAGGAGATAATGCTAAGTGAAGNCCACTTGCTGCAACACGGACAGCACTGGAGGAGATAATGCTAAGTGAAGTAAGTCAAGCATAGAAAGACAATTATCATATGATTTCTCTCATCTATGGAACATAAGAACTAGGAAGATCGGTAATGGAAGAAAGGGATAAAGAAAGGGGGGTAATCAGAAGGGGGAATATTGCATGAGAGACTATGGACTCTGAGAAACAAACTGAGTGTTTCAGAGGGGAGGGTGATGGGGGAATGGGATAGGCTGTTGATGCGTAGTAAGGAGGGCACATATTGCATGGTGCACTGGGTTTTATACGCAACTAATGAATCATCGAACTTTACATCAGAAACCAGGGATGTACTGTGTGGTGACTAACATAATTTAAAAAAAAAACATTAAAAAAATAAAGGTTTCAGTGAGAATGCAATGGGAAAAAAATGTATCCTCATAGAGTGCTAGAAGAAATGTACACTCATGCCAACTTTCTGGAAGTAAATTAGTCAAGTCGATACATATTTAATGCCTAAACCCTAAACAGACTGTAGCACAAAATAGAGTTCGTTATCTTGTTTTCATACATGCTGCTTCTGGATCATCAGCTCCGTTCATGAGTGGGTCATTTATCAAATAGTATGTTAAAGTTATGCAGATAAAGGGGTCAGAATTGGTTAGACTCATGGTCCAATATGAAGACTGAACACCTAGGTAAATACTGAGCTTGGCGACATGGGTAAATCACTTTGACCTCAAGAGCCAAGGATAGGCCAACTTCCTAGTGCATGGCATGTATGTAGGAATAGAAGGAGTGAAAAGAAAAAAGTTTGGTACATCCATCTGTTTGATGAAATCAGAAAGGCAATCTTATGAAAAAAGTCAAGATATATTTTAGCTTCAGCCTCTGGAAGAAAAAGTAAACATTTTTCTGCTGTAAGTGAGGCTATATTTTTCTAGTCATGCAGTAGGTATGCCATATTTAGACAAAAAGTCACCCCTCTCTCTCTGTCTGTGTCTCATAGATATCTATCTACACGTCAATCCAAATTATTCATGGATTCCATATTTCCTGTTTGGTTCCTTGTAAAAATTTATTTTTAACTCCAAAATCAATGCTCATATGCTTTCAAGGTCATTCAGACATGTGCTGAGTAGTGAAAAATTTGAGTTGTCTACTACTCAAGTTCCAGGTAAGGCTGACCAAAGTGATGTTGTGCCTTATTTCAGCCCTTCTGCTGTAAAAAAAAAAAAAAAAAATATCTCTTTTTCTTCTTCAGTATATTTAGTGTCACATTCTTGTGCTTTTTGCTGGTGATTTTGCGTTCAAAATAGCTCTCCAATACAGTGCTGTAGTGCTGTGCATTATTTCTAAATGTGAGAAGGCTGTGATGTATTTTACTGAGAAAATCCATGTGTTAGATAAGCTTCTTTCAGACATGAGTTATATGTTGTTGACTGTGAATTCACTGTTCATGAATCAACAATATATATTAAATAAGATGTCTTAAACAGAAACACAGGTAAAAACAAGTTTATGTATTGATCAATTAATGAAAATGTTGTGACCAGAGCCTCACAGGAACCTAATTATGTCCAGGACTAATGGTTCAGCACTCGGTAATACAGTGTTCTTGGTGACTTTTTAGAATATAACTACCACAGATAGCAAGGATCCACCATATATATGTAATATGAAAATGCTGTTTCTGTGTCTTTGCATCTCTCTCTATATATATTTACATATAAACTGTTACCTATGTGTATATGTCTGTTTCTGTGCGTGTGTATAAACAGATATGTACACATACATACACAAAAGCACAGACATATGTACACACACATAACAATTCTCATGTATATTAAAATATATAAATAAATGTTGAGTGGCCAGATTATAAGTGATTTAATTTTTAATTTATACGTTTCAAAAATTTCCAAATGTTCTACAATCACTACTATGTTCACAGATCCAAATAAATCTCACTTCAAAATTATGATGTTACCATTTAATCAAAATGTCAAAAATGTGTACTTTTAGGAATTTTTAAAAATATTTTATTTGTCAGAGAGAGAGGGAGAGCAAGCACAAGCAGGGAGCAGTAGGCAGAGGAAGAAGCAGGCTCCTCACTGAGCAGGCTTGATTAATGTCTAATACATATTTGTGATTGGTTGATTTTTAGTAGCTTTTGTAAGAAAGCTGTATGAGTTAGGATGATTTAAATTGAAAGTAACAGAAAAAAAACACAGAAAATCCAACTCAAACTGACTTTAATAATGAGGAATATTGGCTCTTATAAACCAGAGAAGTTCAAAATTAGGTCATAGGTGTGGTTCGATCCAGGCGACAGCAGCTGCTGCTTCTTTTCCTCCTTCCTTTTCTTTTTCTTTCTTTCTTTCTTTCTTTCTTTCTTTCTTTCTTTCTTTCTTCTTTTTCTCTTTCTTTCTTTCTTTCTTTCTTTCTTTCTTTCTTTCTTTCTTCTTTCTTTCTTTCAGATTTTATTTACTTATTTGAGAGTGAGAGAGCAAGCACAAGCAGGGGGAGTGGAGCCAGAGGGAGAAGCAGGCTCCCCACTGAGCGGGAAGCCAGATTCAGGACTCAATCCCAGGGCCCTGGGATCATGACCTGAGCCGAAGGCAGAGGCTTAACTAACTGAGCCACCCAGGCTCCCTTTTACGAAATTTTTTAAATGCAAAATAAAAAGTAGCATATAAAAGCTATGGGTGACAATATGCATTGTAGCATCACTTATAAATAGTGTAAGATTGGAAGCAAATTTAAATATCTCACCATAGAGAAATGGTAAGTAATCTATGGAATATAAGTATGATTAATTTTCTCAGAGAACATTTTACAATATGGAAAAGTGAGTATATATTATTCATTGCATAAAAAGTATATATTATTCATTCCATTAGATATCACAGAACACAACTTTTGTTAGGAACTAATATATAAGATATTAAAATGTTGCCATATTATTATAATATGTAATATAAAATAGATGGTGTTTAAAATATATAATAAACACTTTGTATGTTAAATAATTTTATTAGAATTAACAGTATAGTGTTAACTGCATACACTGGGAATTTTAATTCTTTTATACCCACAGTATATTTTTATGTTTTGTTTTATTTCAAAGAAAATGTGTATTTTTTTTTAAGATTTTATTCATTTACTTGACAGAGAGTGAGAAAGCAAGCACAAGCAGGGGGAGGGTCAGAGGGAGAGGAGAAGCAGGCTCCCCACTGAGCAGGGAGCCCCATACAGGGCTCCATCCCAGGACCCCGGCACCAGGACCTGAGCCTAAGGCAGACGCTCAACCAACTGAGCCACTCAGGTGCCCCAGAAAATGTGTTTCTTCCATAAGAAAAAAATAATGTGTTTGTGACACAAGAGACTAATTTTTAAGTGTTACAGTGGTCACCTTGTTCAAAAATGTGCTGCACTATGTATATACTATTCTGAAATAATAATGTTTTCTGGGTTTTTTAGTAATAATGAAATGTAACTGGTTTAATCAGCAAATTTACCTACTAAACCTGACAAGGTAGCACTAAAGTGAAGATACCTTAAGAAACATGGATGCTATGAACAACACGAAAAGGAATAAAGTCTACAGTCCCACATGGATGGTGTGAAAGTGCATCTAGTTGCAATGAAAAATAACCCAATCATATAAATATGAGTGTATAGGACTATTACATTTTTCCAAACTTTTACAAATATGGTTTTGGAGATAGGAATGGGAGAGCTATGGTGTCTCTTGTACAAGACATACAATTTTTCAGGAAATTCTAAGGAATGGTAGTCAGGTTTAAATCAGAATGTTAACTAAGGGTTAAGGCAACACCAAGGCCTGTTGCCTAGAAGGAAACAGGTAGGAATGAAGGAATTGCTTTTAGCAGAAAAATGTGTAAAGAAAAACTAGAGCTCTCAAACACGAAGAGTCACCTCTGAGTCATCTTTGATTGAAGCTAGAGAGTGCTGAAGACACTGAGGCTGCGTTAAAGCTGTAGACTCGATATGGGGGAAGTTTATCCTCACAGAAAATGGAAGTGGTAACACTGCACTGACTTTGGGACTGTGCCAGAAGTTTATCCAAAAAAGCAATTTAGAAATATAATTAATTGTGTCTCCTTTTGACCCCTTTATTTATCAATGCATGGAAAGTACATTTCTAAAAAGTACTCTCTTCTAAATTAGAAATATCGTCTTGAACTTTTCACGAAATAAGAAGCTAAATTCAAAGATTTTTGTTGTTGTTGTTATAGCCAATAGAGAAAACCTTTTGCTACTTGGGAAGAGTATCAGCTAGCATGTATTGAATATTCACCCTGTGCCATGCACTGTAAATGCTTTGTGTGTATTAATCCAATTAAGTGTTATTAACTACTTTGCAAAGTAGGCAATTCTTTACTCCAATTTTATCAAAGCAGTGACATAGAGCTGTCCAATGACAGCATTAGATCGCTAATAAGTGTCTAATTTAGTCTGGCTTCAGAATCCTGGATGTTAACTAGTATCCTAGAGCAGCCACAATATACAAAATGAATAACAAACTGAATAGTCCACTAAGATAGATTTTAATGCATTCCCTTCATCATACTGAGTAAATATATTTTATCTATTTTTTTTCTAAAAATGTTGTCTGCATTTTTATCTCCCAAAATAGCCTGAGAAGGCAAACCTAATATCATACAAGAAAATAATCAATATTTCACTACCTAAAAAAACAAAAACAAAAACAAAAAAACAACTCAACAAACAAACGACATATTAAGCTATTCCAATAAACACATTAGATGAGCAGGAAAGTGCTCTTGGAATCTTAAGATATAAAATAAAAAGGAAGGGGAAGTCACTGTATTCACACATTAAATGTGAATCCTCTCTCCAATCTTGAGACTCATCTGTTTAATAGATTATTTACATAATCACTATGCAACATGGATCTAGATCCAACTCCCATTTTGTTCTAATAACAAAGTTTTAAAAGTCATATATGTATCCTATGCAGAATTCATATTTCATGGTGCAGAGATCATTCAAACAATCATCATTTTCTAACTGCTAGAAGAATCAATAATATTTTAAACAAACAATGATAATATTCTCAATAAACTATCAGGAGGGTGGTGGCAGAAAGAAATATCCCAAAACAAAATGCGTGTGTCTTTACCTCTGTCTGTATATGTTCCAAAGCCGTGTGTATACATACAAGATGCACATATAGGCATGTGTGTTACATATATACATAGCATATATGTTTTTTTTCTGGAAGTCTCACAGTGTGTTATAAGTTAAATAAAATAATGTTTACCTTTTCTCACTGAAGTCTTGTCATATAAGTTCAATGACACACCCAAATTTCTGAAAGCTATATATTTTATAGATATGAAAAGAGAGGGAATATAATGTTTAACTACTTAACCTTTTGATAGTCTAACCATCAACTCCAGAGTCCATGTGGACTCTGTCTGTGATTGCTATCCTGTTCATCTTTTCCAGAAAAATGTAAGGCTATTTACAATTTTTCCAAGACAATACCTTTGTCCGTATTGTCATTTATAATGCTACTTAATTAATTAATTAATTAAAATTTTTAAGATAAGTATAGTTGACACACAATGTTACATTCGTTTCAGGAGTATAACAGAGTGATTTGACGAGTTTATACGTTATGCTATGCTCACCATAAGTGTAGCTGCCATCTGTCACTGTACACCGCTACTATAATATCATTGACTAGATTCCTTATGCTGTGCCTTTTATTTCTGTGACTTACTCATTCCATAACTGGAAGCCTATAAAACTACTTTATTTTAATTAGACTGCTCAGCAGAGTCTCTATTTCGATTTTCATCAAAATTGTTCCTCTAATCTCTAAACAAGTATTCTGGAGTTAAACCCTTAAGAATCCAATGAAAGGTGGGAAACTGAAAGTGACAAATTCTATTCCTGGCCAATGTTATCTCTTATGATATATTAAGTTCCATTTTGCTCTAGTTGGATAGAATGAAAATGTGGTGAAGTTTTAAAAAAGTGTTGTCTATATCCTAAAAGCAAACAAGTTTGTATTTTCAGCATTCTGTTGATTTTGGTAATTCTGATTGGCCCTGTGTTACCTTCTCAATATTTAGTTCATTTAATTTATGTCTTCCTTCTGATAAGAAAATTTCATGAGGGTAGGGATCTTATTCATCTTGCTCGATCCTGTGTCCCCAGTATTCAGTAAATTACTTGGAATGTAACAACAATATTTATTCACTGAAGGAAGTAATAAGTGGAGAAGTTATCAGACTTAGTTCCAAAATATCATGTTTATATAATATAATAAAGTCAAGGATATATTTCTATCAAGGTATGATTAAGAAATAATAAAGTGTATGAAAAAGTTGCATAATGAATTCAAATATATTCATTTGAATGAATAATATTCAAATAAATATTCTCTATCTCAGGAATTATTTATAAAACATTAGAAAGTAGAAAAAAATCTGTTAGAAATATGGATGATTTAGGTTGATTATTTTAATAAGAAAATGGATTACAATCAAGTTGGTAATATTCATGAAAACAAAATCTTGGCCAGTATCACAAAGCCTTAATTTTTGCACCATTTAAAAACAGTGTTATAGCTGTAAAAAATTATATGTATCTTCTTATCTAAATGTATCAAATGTGCACTTAGGTGTACTTTGAAATAAATCCTAGAATCATTTTGTCAATTTTTACAAAAATAAAGTAAATGGCTAGGATTTTGACTGAAAATATATTTGAAACTAAAAGTCAATTATTTCTACGTAAAAGCACAGTATTTACTCAAGATGTATTTCACAAACACTGAGCTCTGGAAATTCACAAAAAGTTTAAAACAAACAGAAAAATGTTTATACAATAATAAACACTAACACTCAATTAGAACCGTGGGTTTTGTGATGTTTTTAATTTAGGACTACTCCCGAACCCTAGCCTTAAAAACCAACAGTGTCTTTCTTATCCATCAGAAAGGGCATACCTGTCTGGCACTCATTAGAAGTCCCATCACCAGTGTACTGTCACTATATGACCCAACATGAAGTTCCCAGGAAAAGCTTCATTCCCAGTGTGTTGTGGCTGTTTGACTCAGAGCTCAGCTCCAGAGGAGAAACCTTATCCTCAGCCATTGAAAACAATCAGCTGCAACTGTTTAACATAGTAGCTGCCTAAGGATACAATACAGTTTGGACAAAGGAGCACAGCCAAAAATTTAGAAGTAATATCTCAGGAATAAGAAGTATATGAGGGATTTTAAGAAGCTGTGACATATTCTTGGTAATTAAAAAAACTGCATGTATGCCCAAGAAAGACTGGAGAGGATTGCAACTATTCACCTCTGGCTGTTCTCAAAGCACTGAATGAGTAGGAAGTGAAGCATAAAGGCAGAATTATACACTGCCTATACACTGAAGGTAACCCTAATACACACATGCACACAGATTCTCTTCTAAAGGTAGAAGACATACTGACTCAAGGAACTTCAGGAAATCATAGGCTGACCACTAAGCTATACTGACTGCTGGCACAGGTACAACTGCTGGCTCAGGAGTAAAAATAAATGTGGCGGATGTAGACTGAATGTGTCCCTCAGAATTCATGTGTGGAAGCCTAATTCCCAATGTGATACATTTGGAAGTGAGGTCTTTGGCAGTTGCTTATGTCATGAGGGTGGAGCCCTCATGGTGGGCATGAGCACTGCATAAATGAGACCCCAGAGTGCTCCCTTTGCCTCCTATCATGTGAGGACACAGTAAATGTTGGCTTTTGAATCAGGAAGTGGTCTTTCATCAGACACAGATCTGCTGGCACCTTGTTCTTGGACCTCCTAGCCTCCATAACTATGAGAAATAAATATCTGTTGTTTGTAAGTCACTCAGTTTATGGTATTGTCATACTGGCCCAAATGCACTAAGACAATGATAACAATAAAACCAAACAAACAAAAACATCAGAGGCATTAGTGACTGCACACTACTGGGAATAAAAGCTATAGGGAACTAGTTTAGACAAGTAAATAAACAGCAATAATAACAACAACAAAAACAGCAACAGCAATCTTTGACGGATGTGATTCCAGAATTGCTACAACAAAATTGCTTAAACAAAAAAAAATTGGAGATTTGCAAATAAACAGGAAATTGTAGTCCATACAAAGGAAAAATAAGCATTCACTAGAAGCTGCCTAGGAGTAGACCTGGATGTTGGACTTAGTAGACACTTCAAAATAACATTTATAAATATGCTCAAGGAACTAAAGGAAACCATGTTTAAAGAAATAAAGAATGACAACTCTATCTCACCAATATCTCAATAAAGAGATAAAAATTATATTTAAAAAAACAACAGAAATTCTAGAATTTAAAAGTCCAATAACTGAAATTAAATTTTACTAGAAGGGCCTCAATAAGATTTTAATTGACAGAAGAAACAATCAATGATCATGGAGAGTGGTAGAATGAGGGACATCTCAGTAGCACTGAGTACACCTAGTACTCAGGTCTTAGTTTCCAAAGCCACCTTCCAATGTAAGGAACTGAAACTCTTTGGAGAAATGTCTGATTCTACCACCAGGGCAAGGAAAATTCAAAATAAGCCTGAAACATCTTGTAGTGACAGAAATTAAGGAACTGCTCACATAATAAAAGGATGGGGCATTTAAAAGGGACAGAAGCCAACATGAAAGAACTCCCAATGGCCAAAGTTGGAATATAATAGACAGCAATAGTATCAAATTATAAACCAAAGAATAAAATAAGATCCATAAATCCACGATTTTTACATACATTTATACGTAAGTAGACACAAACATACATGCATACATAAAGGAATGAATTTCCCTTGTAGAAAAATTCCAAACAATAAAAATGGGAAGAATCAGTGACATAGAAAATCACCAGTAGAATCCCAATAATAGTTGATGCAAGTGAGATTCACTGAAGAACATGAAAATTAGTGATGAAATTTTATGCGAAACAGTATGTTTGATTTACCTCCCTCCAAAGACGTTTCTTATTTCCCCTCCATTGGAAGTCAGGCTTAACTTAGTGATTTTCTTTTAAAAACAAAGTAGTATTAAAAGGGGAAAATGGCAACTACAGTGGAAAAGCCTCTGGTCAAGTTACCTACCCAATTATGTCAATATCACATGCCGCCTGATAGGATGTAATAAGAAAAGGATTGTGTGAAAACATCAGACAAAGCCACACTGAGGCACATTCTACAAAATGCTCATTACTATTCTTCAAAACTGGCAAGTTTGTGAAAGACAAGAAAATTTAAGATACTGACATAGATTGAAAGAGATTAATTAGATAAAAGCATTAAAATGTAATATGGTGTCTTAGATTGGATTCTTAAAATGGACATTAGTGCAAGACTGGAGGAAAAAAGCAACAACTACAATTTAGCCTATAGTACTGTACAAATATTAATTTCCTAGTTTTGATAAAACCATAGTTTTGGACAATATTAAAGGAAATTATGAGAATGATATATAAGAACATGTACTGTCTTTGCAACTTTTATATAAACTAAAAAAAATTTAAGTTAATAAGCTGCAAAGTTAAAAAGTTAAAAAAATTAAAGATAAAAATATTTAAAAGTTAAAAGTTTTAAATGAAGATATTAAAATCTATAACATTAAAAAATAAATTAAAATAAAAAATATAATTAATATTCAATAATTTTAAAAGTTTAAGAGTGAAAAAGTTAAAATATTAAAATTTAAAACACCAATGTTTTGTTAACTTAAAAAAATAAAGTTTAAACTTAAAAATTATGGCACTCTAGAGAGCTCTGGTTTTTATCATTTTATCTTTCAATATTTAATAACATTAAATATTAAAACTGAAAAAAATTAAGTTAACTCACTTAAAATTAACAATCATAAAGCCATTATCAGCACAAATAATTTCTTATTGAAAATAACTATATTATCTATTCAAAACTTAATGTGCTGAAGAAAACTTTTATATTTCTTCAATCTCTTTAATTTCTGATTTAAAATAAGTCAGTTTGAGTTTCATCTGCTACTGCATTTGATCTGTTGTTCTATCTTGCTTCGATTAATGTATATGAAGAAAATTTGGCTTCATAGCCATATGTAATTAGAGAAACAACTTTAATAGAATTTTCAGATAATTGTGGATATTCTTTGATATGCCACCCAAACTTGACCAGTGNTTGTGTTCCCTCTCTCGCTGGCTGTCTCTGTCTCTGTCAAATAAATAAATAAAATCTTTAAAAAAAAAATAAATAAAATAAAATAAAATAAGTCAGTTTGAGTTTCATCTGCTACTGCATTTGATCTGTTGTTCTATCTTGCTTCGATTAATGTATATGAAGAAAATTTGGCTTCATAGCCATATGTAATTAGAGAAACAACTTTAATAGAATTTTCAGATAATTGTGGATATTCTTTGATATGCCACCCAAACTTGACCAGTGGTATTACCTTAAACATTAGTTGCAGTTTGGAATCTCAAGCCATATCGACAAACCTTTTGTACTTTTTTATGTATTACATTTATTTGCACTATGCATTATTTCCACTGTTATAGATTGTTCTGAGCTCAAGTAAAACTTTTACACTAAGTTATGCAGATTTTCCAATCTTTGATACATTTCATTAAAAATTATTCACTAATATCACCACCTATTTCATCACAAAGGTCTTAAAATACTGCATAACTATAAAATTCACAGTGGCAGATACAAGTTTTCCAGAAATCTAGTTTTTGTTTCAAAGCTCAGGTCTTTTTTTCTGGCCAAAGGCACTATCAATGCTTTTTTGAAAGTAACAGTCCCACTTTGATACTTTTTGTGAAATGTCTACCAAATGCCCAAGTCTGGATATTATAAATTATCAGTCAGATATTTTTTCAAGTAAATGGTGTTCTGTGAAAAATATTGGCTCTTTCAGCTCATAACTAGAATAGTTACACTACTGCCTTTCTCAAGACAACAATTATAATTTGATAGGCAGCAGAATGCTCTATGTGTACTTCACATAGGATGATAAAAATAGCTAAGATTAAACAAACATAATATTTTTACTGTTCACCAAGGACATCTTTCAGCAAAACTTCCCTTGTGTGTAGGTGAATGGTGGTGAAGAACACAGGACTACGAATACAATTTGGTGCTCTGCTTAATTCAGGTTAAGGTATCAGCGATTGTACCTATCACTGTTTTTGCATCAGCAGGGAAAGTATCAACACAGACAAGAAGGAAAACAATATCTTAGTATTATGGTGAAAATACTTTTATACTCCCTGATATCATCTATAGACCACAGACTAAGATAACCTGGTCTAGTGCAGTGGGAATAAATCTAAAAAGACTGTTTAGATTCCCAAGGCATAGTCCCAAAGCATAATGGAAACTACTTCTTAGATTCTGTTAGTTGTGGGACTCTAATTGGTACATATTTTTTAATTTTTTAATCCAGTTTTACAAATTTCATGAAAAACATCAGAGAACAAGTTGTTTGAGTATCTTTTATTTTCTGCTTTTTGGTGGAGATATGATTGTAACACTTTTTCTTTTTTTAATTTAAATTCAACTAATTAACATATAATGTATTATTAGTTTCAGAGGTAAAGTTCAGTGACTCATCAGTCTTATATGATACCCAGTGCTCATTACATCATGTGCCCTCCTTAAGGTCCATCACCCAGTTACCCCATCCCCCCCACCTCCAGCAATCCTCAGTTTGTTTCCTATGACTAAGAGTCTCTTATGATTTGTCTCCCTCTCTGATTTTGTCTTTTGTTTTTAACTCCTGTCTCCTATGATCCTGTTTTGTTTCTTAAATCCCACATGAGTGAGAGCATATGATAACTGTCTTTCTCTGATTGATTCCACTTAGCATAATACCCTCTAGTTCCAGCCACATCATTGCAAATGGCAAGATTTTATTTTTTGATGGCTGAGTAGTATATATATATATATACACATATAACATATATATATATATATATATATATATACATAACACATCCTCTTTATCCATTCATCTGCCAATGGACATCTGTGTTCTTTCCACAGTTTGGCTATTGTGAACATTGCTGTTATAAACATTGGGGGGAAGGTGCCTCTTCGGACCACTAAATTGTATATTTGGGGTAAATACCTAGTAGTGCAATTGCTGGGTCACAGGGTAGCTCTATTTTCAACTTTTTGAGGAACCTCCATACTGTTTTCCAGAGTGGCTGCACCAGCTTGCATTCCCACCAACAGTGTAAGATGGTTCCCCTTTCTCTGCATCCTTGCCAACATCTGTCATTTCCTGACTTGTTAATAGGAGCCATTCTGACTGGTGTGAGGTGGTATCTCTTATGGTTTTGACTTGTATTTCCTTGATGCCCAGTGATGTTGAGTATTTTTTCATGTGTCTCTTGGCCATTTGGATGTCTTCTTTGCAGAAATGTCTGTTCATGTCTTTTGCCCATTTCTTGATTGGATTATTTGTTCTTTGGGTGTTGAATTTGATAAGTTCTTTATAGATTTTGGATACTAGCCCTTTATCTGATAAGACATTTGCAAATACCTTCTGCCATTCTGTCAGTTGTCTTTGGTTTTGTCAACTGTTTCCTTTGCTGTGCAAAAGCTTTTTATCTTGATGAAGTTCCAATAGTTCATTTTTGCCTTTATTTCCCTTGCCTTTGGAGACATGTCTAGCAAGATGTTGCTGTGGCCGAAGTCACAAAGGTTGCTGCCTGTGTTCTCCTCTAGGATTTTGATGGATTCCTCTCTCACATTTAGGTCTTTCATCCATTTTGAGTCTATTTTTGTGTGTGGTATAAGGAAATGGTCCAGTGTCATTCTTCTGTACGTGGCTGTCCAATCTTCCCAACCCCATTTGTTGAAGAGACTATCTTTTTTACATTGGATGTTCTTTCCTACTTATAGCCACATTCTATGGATCTTGGATTATCTTACCTCAGATCATTTTTGATTTTTGAACTAAAGCTCATAGTATACATAGCTGCATAGGGTTTTGGTGATTGAATATCACAAGGATGTCTCTTGATAGATGGAGAGATAGATAGATGATAGATAAATGATAGATAGATGATAGATAGATAGATGATAGATAGATAGATAGATAGATAGATGATAGATAGATAGATAGATAGATAGATAGATAGATAGAGATAGATACAGAGAAAAAGACATGTTCTGGTCATTTCTAATGTCAGGAAGTAGATAGGATCCATTTATAAACAATCATTAGTTTATAAAATATAGATTCTAGTAACACTGAAATAGATAGATGATAGATAAATGATAGATAGATGATAGATAGATAGATGATAGATAGATAGATAGATAGATAGATGATAGATAGATAGATAGATAGATAGATAGATAGATAGATAGAGATACAGAGAAAAAGACATGTTCTGGTCATTTCTAATGTCAGGAAGTAGATAGGATCCATTTATAAACAATCATTAGTTTATAAAGTATAGATTCTAGTAACACTGAAATAGTAATGCAGCAAAACCAAAGATCTGGCATCTGACATCTCTACTGTCAGAAAAATATACAGGCAAATACAGGTTGATATGAATACTGTATCAGTTCATAAAGTAATTTTGGCTTCAATTTAAATTTCAAGATTATAGAATAATCAGCACTTATTCAAAAACTTCATCAATATACTGAATATACTGGACTATAATAAAGTGATGTTTATATCAAATCAATATTATCAATTCATAGTAAACTATAAAAGAAATAAAGTTATAGTTAACAATGCATATTTTTCCAAATGAAAAATCAAAAACTGGAAGATAGGAAGTCATGTCAATAAACTATACAGTTATTTCATTTTTTTTTTTTTATTGCAGTGGAGACATCGTCTGGCAGCGAGGCAGCCTTAACAACTTGATATTAAAACTCTACCACTTATTAGCTGATTCTCACAAGGATTCTGACAGATTTGGATAGATTAAACAAGGAATCTGTGAATTAGCAACTCCTATTGTCCCTAATGACAGCTGACTTTCCTTCTTAGATCAGTAAATTATGTATCAGAGAGGTGAATTCATAAATTTAAATTAATGCCCTTCCGAGCGCAGTACTTCCTTGGTAACTCCCCTCAGAATTATGTAGGAGAAACGTTTACTGTAGTCCTGGGATTCGAGTGCAGAATTGGTGACTCTTCCACTTCCTAGTCCTTTTATTCAGAACAGTTGTTTAACTTTTCTGACTTTCCATTGTTTCCTATGTAAAATTATAGAAGTTTTCCCTCCCAGGAAAATAACCTCCACTTGTTCTTCCTATAGTTTTACCACTAGTGTTTAGCTAATAGTTCAAACAATATGCTTTACTTATAAAACTCAATTAATAAAATTTCAGATAAATCACTAGATGCAATTCTTTGTGATGTTATAAACTGGCTTTTGAGAATTTTTGCTTTCCAAAACAAATCTTGCAAATTTCTGTTTGAGAGGTACTGTGAGGGGTAATGATACAAGCTAACACAGGTGTTTTGACATGGCTAGAAGTAATATGAAAAGAGAAGTTGGAACATAAGCAAACCTCAAGACCAGATCATAAGAATTCTGGGTGGGAATGGATAGGATCCATTCATGAACAATTATTAGTTTATAAAAGATAGATTCCAGTAACCCTGAAATAGTAATGCAGCAAAACCAAAGATCTAAAAGAATTTCTAAATTTACAGATTAAAAATTTGAACATGTAAAATATTGATTACTCACTACAGAAATCTGAATAGCTTTATTTCAAAGTAAACTTTCAGTGATAGAAGCTTTGAGTTCACTTTGTCTATGAGTTTTTATAGCATTCATGAAAGTGCTATGAATACAGAATAAATTCAACAAATATTAATTGAGTATAATGATTTCCATGAAACACAAAATTGAAGTAATTGGGGTTAAGACCTTGCCTAAGGCAATTCATTTTTACCATCTAAATCTGGCACTGTTTCTCATTGAAAATATATTATTTGCCTCATTAGCTCTAGCAAAAATTTCTATGACAATTATTCCCAAATAGGTGAACATAGATAGGTGACAGATAAATTTGTGCTTGTTTTCCTTTGATATTTTAGTTTATCCCTTATCTCCAGGTCTCACTGGAATAAGCCAAATCTAGAACAAAAAAAATAGTTTCAATATAATGAAGATAAAATAAGTTCGCTCAAGTGAGATGAAAGTGTTTAAGCTGAGAAGATTTAACATATCAGACAGTATGTGATTTAAAAAAAAGTTACTGCAATTGAGCATAATTCTTAGCTCTGTATTCCCTGGCAGCATGGGAAAGATGACAGCAACATGTAAAGTCGGGCATATTTCTTCCAAATATGTATTGTAGAAACATATATCATGGTGAAGAAGATAAATCACCAACAAATGCATATCAAATCTATGCCTTAACGGAACTGTCTGTACTCAACAATTTTAATGGTTAAGTTCAGAGATCTCATACTATACTTTCCATGTTAATAATACTTTAATCTCACATCAGTATCAGTAAACCCATGGCAATAGAATAGAAATGGCTGTCATCTTGTGAGTTTTCAACTTTTTTAAGAATAAAAATAAAAATCTTTCAAATCTCATTACACTATAGATAGAACCATGTAGACAATGTCTTTTCAGGCTTATTTAAATTTCTTCCCATATAAGCTTTCAGGTGAAGAAGTCTCACAACCATTCAGCTGTTTATTTCCAGGCACTGAATTCAACCAGAGAGAGAGCTACATTAATATTGCCATATTTAGGCTAATCCATTATTTTTATGACATAGAGGTTAAGTAAGCATGCCAGTGAGAATAGAAGTCAGCATAAATCACAGAATTATAAGAAAACTTCAAAGCCAATTTCTTTAAAGCAGAGACAACATATATATTTTATTCAGTATGCTAAGTTTCCCCACACTTTTAGTCATTCTCAATTTATTTATTTATTTATTTTTTGTAGATCAGTTGCAAATAGCCACAAATTTTTATGCTTTTTGGTATAAGACCCTTTGCAATATGTCTTTCTATGATGAGATGGAGCCTACTTAAACTTCATATGTGTACACAGGCCTTGTGATGGGCTTTTAAAAATAGAAAACAGAAGAAGGGACAGCACACCAGTCCTAAACAATGCCTTGAGAGCTTTAATGNAAGGGACAGCACACCAGTCCTGATTCCCTTCTTGTTTTTGGATTCCTGTCACTACCATTTAAATAAGTCCGGGGACTTGTCTGATGGAGAATGAGAGATTGGAGGCCTAGTGTTCTCTCTGTCTCACTGGGCAACTTAGTGCTATACAACCATACCTCAGAGGTATTGTGGGTTCAGTTCCAGATCACCTGCAATAAAGTGAATACCAAAATAAAGCAAGTCAAATGATTTTTTAGTTTCCCAGTGCATATAAAAGTTATCTTTACACTATATTATAGTTTATTAAATGTGCAGTTTGTCTAAAAACACAACATACAGACATTAATTTAAAATGTTTTCTTGCTAAGAAATTCTAACCATCATCTGAGCTTTAGGGAATCATAATCATGGAGGGTCTTGCCAAGGTGTTGATGGCTGCTGACTGATCAGGGTGGTGGTTGCTGAAAGCTGGGGTGGCTAATGCCATTTCTTATAATATGATAACAATGAAATTTGCCACATTGATAGACTCTTCTTTTCATGAACAGTTTGTCTGTACCATGCAATGCTGTGATAGCATTTTACCCACTATACAAATCTTTTCAAAACTGGAGTCAGTCCTCTCAAACCCTGCCACTGTTTTATTTACTAAGTTTATGTAATGCTCGAAATGCTCCGTTGTCATTTCAACAATCTTCACAGCATTTACACCAGGAGTAGGCTCCATCTCAAGAAACCACTTTCTCTTCTCAACCATAAGAAGCAGCTCCTCATCCAATCAAGTTTTATCATGAGATTGCAGAAATTTGGTCACATCTTCAGACTCCATTTCTAGTTCTAGCTCTCTTATGACTTCCACCGCATCTGCACTTACTTCCTCCACTGAAGTCTTGAATCTCTTGAAGTCATTTATAAGGATTGGAATCAATTTCTTCCAAACTTCTTTTAATGCTGATTTTTAAAACAGATTTATTTATTTATTTATTTGAGATAGTGAGAGAGAAAAAGCATAAGGCCGGGGTGGGGGGAAGAAGGACAGGGAGAGGGAGAAGCAGACCTCCCACTGAGCAGGGACTCAGAAGTGGGGCTCAATGGCAAGACCCTGGGATCATGACCTGAGCCAAAGGCAGACGTTTAATCACTGAGCCACCCAGGCTCAGTGCTAATATTGATATTTTGACTTCTTCCTATGAATCATGAATGTTATTTTGTTAATTTTTACTTTATTTTACATTCCAGTATAGAAAGCATACAGTGTTATGTTAGTTTCATGTATACAATGTAGTGATTCAACAATTCCATACATCACCCAGCGTTCATAATCATGAATGTTCTTAATGGCATCTAGAATGATGAATCCTTTCCAAAAGTCTTCAATGTACTTTGCTCAGATGCATCAGAGGAATCACTATCTATGACAGCTATAGCTTTATGAAAAGTATTTCTTCAATAATAGGACTTGAAAGTCAAAATTACCCCCTTGATCCATGGGCTGCAGAATAGATGTGTTAGTAGGCATTCAAAGAACATTAATCTTGTACAGCTCCATTAGAGTTCTTGGGGGACCAGATGCCTTGTCAACGAGTAGTCTTACTTTGAAAGGAATCTTTTGTTTTTTTTCCTGAGCAAGTATGTCTCAATAGTGGGCTTAAAATAGTAAATATTTCCATAAATATTCATGTTGTAAACAGATAGTGATCATCCAGTCTTTTTGTTCCATTTATAGAGCACGGGCAGAGTTGACTTAGAATAATTCTTAGGGGCTCTAGCAATTTCAGAATTGTAAATGAGCACTGGCTTCAATGTCAAGTCACCAACTGCACTAGTCCCTCATAAGAGAGTCGGCCTGTCCTTGGAAGCTTTGAAGCCAAGCATTGTCTTCTTGTCCCCAGCTATCAAGTTCCTAGATGGCATCTTTTTCCAATGTAAGGCGTTTCATACACACTGAAAATCTCCCACTTGCTGTAGCCATCTTTATTATCTTAGCTAGATCTTCTGGATAACTTGCTGCAGCTTTTCAATCAGTAGGTACTTCTTCACCTTGCACTTTTATGTTTTCAAGGATGGTTTCTTTCCTTAAACCACATGAACTAATCTCTGCTAGCTTCAAACTCTTCTTCCACAGCTTCTTCATCTCTCTCGGACTTCACACAATTGAGGGGAGTTAGGAACTTGCTGGATTAGGCTTTGGTTTAAGGAAATGTTGGGGCTGTTTTCATCTTCTGTCCAGACCATTCAAACTTTTTCCCTATGAGCAAAAGCCTGTTTTGCTTTCTTATTAATGTGTTCACTGGAGTAGCACTTTTAATTTTCTTCAAGAACTTTTCCTTTGCTTTCACAATTTGGCTAATTGGTGCAAGAGTCCTGGCTTTAGGCCTATCTCAGCTTTCAACATGTCTTCCTCACTAAGCTTAATCATTTTGAGCTTTTGATTAAAGTGAGAGATGTGTGACTCTTTATTTTATACTTAGACGTCATTGTTATTAACTGGCCTAATTTCAATATTGTTAGATAGACAAAAAAGGCATGATTTCTTGTCTCTTATAATTCTGTTTGTTGCTGCAATCTGGTAATTAATATTCATTTAAATTATGGTGCATAAATGTAAATATTTTTTGGTTAAATGTAATCTAAAAAGTGAAGAATAAAGTGAAATATTTTTTCCTCACCTCTGCATACTATATTTAACTAAATGAACTTGGAAAAAAGTCCCATTCCCATGTTTGAGAGTCACTTTTTTTTTCTTCAATCATAAATCCAGCTTGAGTGGAAATCTACATAGCCCTGGGATTTAAGATGGGATCTATCTCTTTTCCACCATCCTAAAATAATTTTCATTTCAGTCAGGCTGCTAGAAACAAGAACCTGCCAATGTTTGCTCTCAGATTCAGAAAAGAGAAATTCTAAAATCTAGAAAGGGGGTGCCTGGGTGGCTCTGTCCGTTAAGTGTCCAACTCTTGGTTTCTGCTCAGGTCATGATCCCATGGATTGGGAGACTGAACCCCTCCGCAGGCTCCATGCTCAGCAGGAGGTCTGCTTGGGGATTCTCTCCCTATGCCTCTCCTTTCACACTCTTTCTCTCTCAAAAATAAATAAATAAATCTTTAAAAAATTATAAAATCTAGAAAGTAATTAGCTATAAAATGTAATAAAATCCTCTTCACAGTGGCAAAATCTATATAACTATGGATATACTATAAAAATCTGTTATATATTATTAAATAAAAATATGTGCTATATATATTGTAAAAATACAAATAGATTTTGAAAGACATAAATCAAGATCCAAGTATAGAGACAGATAGAATCCTATGAAGTTGGGAGCACCACAATTTAAATTTCATTATCTATACATTGATCTATCCAAATTTGAAGGAATTTCATTAAAAATCATAATAAAATAGTTCATCAGAAAGTTCTTCCTACATTTCACATGAAAGAGAAGACCTCAAGAACAGCCAAAAAATTAAAAAATAAAATTTAAACAGAATGAAAGTTCTGCCAAGAAAGGTTGCTATCAACAAGCGCAAGTTTTAAAATTCTTAAATCATTTGAGGTTCTGTGTGATATTATTCTTTTCCAGGAGAAGATTTGCCTTCCTTCCTGGAAACCAGCTAGGGTAGGGACAGACCACCTTGATACAAACCAAAATTGATTTATTCAAAACTCTGCTTCAGTCTCTGTGAAAACATCTCCCTTTCCAGTTTACCACTGCTATAATGACTGACCAATCTAGTATCCTAACTTAAGTCAGGTCTTCACTCCTTGATTGGTTCTGAACTCTGAAATTTTGTCCAGCCTTTTGAATTTGAGTTGAAGTCTCCCAACTGTATCAGCCAGGATTTGATAAGAAATGTGTAGCTACTAAGAGTGGTACAGAAAAACTGTGGAATTTTAAATTACACAATTTGAAGAGATAGTTTATACAAAGTTATTAACTTGCATCTGGTTCTGGATCTGCAGGCAGCAAGGTAGGCTGTCAGGGAAAAAAAAAA
>NC_048236.1:20315467-20341679 GCF_002007445.2 Ailuropoda melanoleuca
TATATATATATATATTATATATATATATACTGTCTTCTCTCCCACTGCAGATGTAACATTTATGTCTAGATCCTAGATGGTCTGAATTACTTCTAGGCTTCAGTGACTCCTCCCTTTGAAGTCATTACCAGAAAACTTCTCAATTTTCTAAATATGCCAAAGCCGACAACTATCTAAATATCCTGTGGAAGGAAGACCATAGGTCAGTTAGGAAAATTTTTCAGTTTTCTATGTCTACCGATTTGAAATTTTAATCTTCCATTTACTCATTGCAGTCTTCCACATACTTATTGACATGTCCGATTAAGGTGGTGTCTAATTAAATATTCTGCTAATGATCCTATGATGTTCTGATTTCTCTATATGTTATATAAGCCCACAGGAACTCAACCATTTTATACCAGTCCCTAGGCAGTTCACTGTCTTTTGGCTTCTTCTGAGATACCTACATCTCAATTCTGAAGCACCTGTAACCCCGCCACTGAAATCATATAGAACATCTGCATAGATAACATCCCCACCTTTCTCAGTGGTGCACTACAGCCTGAATTACTACATGGCAGTAAAAGCACAGTGTAGCATGAAAAACACCTGTTAGTACTCTTCCTAACGAATGTGGCTGAGCTGCTTAGCCAAATGGTAAAAATACTTGTAGTAATCTAACAGCAATGATTCAGGCACATGCTGACAGAGCAGCACGCAGTAAAGGCAGGCCAGATTCCTCAGCCTCACTTGGAGCAGTTAATGGTGTTCCCAGAGAAGAGGGCTTGGGATCATTGATGTGCATATGTGGTATATCATTTGAAATCTTTGCAGAAGCATGGCGAAATCAAGAATTACCAATTTCTACTCTAGACTTATGTGTACCTAAATATGTTTGTTTCATATTTAAAAAGTAAAGACATTTTTTTCCTAACTAAAATGCTTATAAACAAGTAAAATTTGTTATCTGGGCTCAATATCTGGATGGCAAAATTTCATTTTTCTTTATGTTTGGAAGGAAATTATTGCTGTGAAAAAATTCTTATAAAATGGCTGTGCAGCACAGTAATATTCCACATAATTAAAATCTTAATGTGTAATCCTAATTAGAACTCTATGAAAGTTTTCTTAAAGATAACTGAATCACACCACAAAGTCAAGGAGTTGATAAAGGTACACATCATTATCCCACCACTTGACCTCCAACATCTTTCTGATTTTCATTTCTCTGATGAAATTACCATCATTTTCTAATGCATCAACTCACCCATCTATTCAATAAATAGCTCTAAAGCACTTGATGTTATATTACATGAATAAACAGCTTTACCTGTTGGGTAACCACTTGAGAAGATCGATGATCCAAATTCTACGCTTTTTCCGTGATAGCTATAGGTTTATCTTTATAGAAAGTTTGTGGAATCACCAAACTTGAGAAATATTGGCCACTATCCTCCATACCATTTTGTATTATCTCCTAAAATATCTGGAAGGAAATTGAAGGCACTCTGTCCTAAAACCCTGCTATTAAGAAAGTAGCTTTTCAAAAGACATCACAGGTTTGGAAGGATTTATTACAGTGTGCATAATGTGCCCTTGGCGTTTTGAAATCAGCACACACTGGCCTCACTCATCAGTTTGTTCATCTCTTTAAGAGCTTTCTCTGCTGCTGAAGTCACTTTCTCACACATGCAGCAGATGGAAATGCTGGGAATATATACTGCTCAAGTTCAACCTTCAAGTGATACTTGATAGTAGCTGGTGTTTAAATATCTCTGTCCACTTGCCCATCCATGGTCTGACTCTGTGCAGATTTTTCCCAGGTTTGTTAACTTTATAGCCATCAGAGTAACTGATTTGATAATGCATATATATCAGTTCCTTTCCTTGTCTCATTTCCCTACGCCCTTGTTGGCTTACCCTTCGCCTTCCAAACTACTCTTGGCAGAATCTTTATCCCAAGACCTGCTTCTGGAGAACCCAAGCTAAGGTAATAGTAACATAGTTTTTGGAACTGGAAGTTTGTAACTTGAAGGAATTCATGCCAGACATGGTTTCGAAAAGATAGGAAATAATACAGTACCTTAGAAGCGAAAGTGTCTCTACTAATACCACCAGTACATTTTCACTGACTCAAGGATAGAAACTGCAACAATTCTGCCATTTCTGGTATGAATTACAATGATACATATCCAAATCTTCCTCAATTGGGAAAGCTATGGTGTCAATAATTTGATCATAGGTCTCCTTTAGTGCCAGTCCTTCTATTTTCATCAAGGAAGTATGATAACATTTTATTCTTCCTACAGAAGTAAATGGTAGAGGATAAAGATCTTTATTTTTGAATTTTCAAAATGAAATCTTAAGCTTGGTTTTTCTGCTTCCTGTCATAAGAGGTGCTGAAATGCAATCACTCCAGAAAGTCCAAGACAGAGGCTGAGATAATACTTATGCTCTGACTGGAGATTTGCACATTATAAGGTGGGGAACCTTATTTAACTTAGTGAGAAAAAATAATACAGGATTTCAAGAGCTGTTATATCATGGCAAATGCAATTCCTTAGTTAAAATTATATGTGTATATTTAGAAGTTTCACAACTTTAAAGCTACAGAATATTAGAAAGGTGAGGACACAGATTTTCTAGCCTCTCATTCTTAATTTAAGAGTGAAAGAAGTTGAATTTAAATAAATTTCCCAAAGGAACACAGCATCCCCAAAATATTAAAAAAGAAAAGGATATACCTTTAATTCTAATATCCTAACTATCCAGCTTTATTCTGAATTCCATTATCATCAGCTTCCTCTTTTATGACTTCATCGAAATCTTCATTGCTAAGTACAAGTTTCTTTATTACTCATGGAAAAATCCAATGTAGATATTGCTAATTGAGTGGCTCTCCTGGGCAGCTTTTTTACAAGCTGTGAGTCAGGGATCTAGACTCTTTCCAGCTTATCATGCTGCTCTATTCAACATATGGCCTTCAGGCTAACTAAACAAGAGGAAGATATATATATATCTATATCATATATGTGTATATATTTATATGTGTATGTATAACATTTAACCTTCTCATCATGAGGTGTCATATACCATTTCTGTTTACATTTATTGGCCAGTACTTATACCATTTCAGATTCTCCCTAGAATCAATTCTACAATATGATGTGGGCCAAAAATCGCTAATGACAACTAGATGTCTCTGCATAAACATTTTTTTTCTTACTTTTTTAAAGGATTCAGCTAGTTATCGTTTTATTTAGTTTAGTTTGGTATACCCACTTAACCAGTTAAATCATCCAACTAAAATTTATTGCAACCTTAAAAAATTTTAATTTTTACAATAGGATATATTGCATACAACCCCCCTGAAGGGCTCCATGCTCAGCGTGGAGTCTGCTTAAGGATTCTTTGTTTCTCCCTCTGCCCCTCCCCCTGAATAAGCTCTTTCTCTCTCTCTAAAATAAATAAATAAGTCTTTTTAAAAAAGACATAAATGGGCAACAGGTATATGAAACAGGAATAAGGAAACGTACATGCAAAGATACTCAATATCACTTAATTGTAGGGAAATACAAATCAGAGCCACAATAGGATATTACCTCACATCTGTTAGGATGTCTATTATCCAAAAGAGGAGAAAACAAATGTTGGCAAGGATGTGGAAAAAAAGGAACTCTTGTATACTGTTGGCAGGAATGTAAATTGGTACAGACATTATGGAAAAAGATATCGGGGTCCCTCAAAAAAAATTAAAATAGAACTACCATATGATCAAGCAATCCACTTCTGGGTGTGTATATCCAAAGAAAATGAAATCACCATTTTGGAGTGTTATCTGTATTCTCATGTTTATTGCAGCATTGTTCATAATAGCCAAGATATGAAAACAATTTAAGTGAATGGATAAAATATATTTTATCTTAATAAGTCTTTAAAAAGAAGGAAATCTTATCATTTGAGACAACATGGATGAACCTGGAGGACATTATGTTACATGAAGTAAGCCAGATAAAGACGAGTTTTTCGCAGTGTCATTTCTGTGTGGAATCTAAAAAAATAAATAAATAAATAAAAGGTAGATTCATGTAGCCCAGGGCATCTACAAAGACTATTCAGTTGCTGATATTCTCCAAGAGAAAGATTCTTATGGAGGTTTATACATGAGTGAGATACTTACATAATCCCCGAATCCATTGTCCCGGGATAGAAGAATTCATTTCCTGAAAAAAAGCTCAGCTCAATTTTCTTGACTACAAGCACATGTTTGTGTACAAAAGACTCATTTTCCTCTGGTACCGGCCAATGTAGCATTCCTTGATTTTCTACCGAGATTCCTTTCAGCTTAACCTTCTCTTCACTGAGCAAGGACAGCCACAAGCAGTTGTACTTGTGCTGCAGCAGTTACTGGTTTTTATTCTGCCTCACCATAGTCTTCAGGAACGTGCCAAATTTGACGCTTTACACTGGGTGGTTCAAAAAATTTGAGGACTTAGTTGTGGCAGTAAATGGGGACAAAATTATTTTTTCAACTTCCTTCTTCTTGGGAAACCTCTTTGCCTAGTTAGCTTGATGGCACTTTGGGGTGGCTGGGTCATGATGGCCTCCTGGTAGACTTCCATTCAAGCCTCATTGTGAAGTCTGAGAGCTCACTGAGGTTATGGGAAATATTAGGTAACTCACATTGCTTAGTTTTATTTGGAATTCTCACAATTTTGTCCCCTGATTACTGGCTTTGACCTTGTAAATTGTCATATATTTCTTCTGCTTTTCTTTGTATATTCCCTTTCCTAATTTCTTCACTCATTCTCTAAATAAAGTCGACTTTTTGACATATCTTATTCTTTTTCTACATACCTGCTTTCAAGGATAATGCCTATTCCAGTGACGTTTACTAGCTCATATGGATGGATCACAGACCAAAATCATAAACCCCAATTCTCTACCACGTCTCAACTCTATAAATACAATTTCCTTCTAGAAAACTCCACTTGAACACAAGTCATCTCTCAAATAAATGACAATCAAAATGATAATTTTTCTTCAAAATATCTTACTCACTGAAGTTTTGTTAATACCCAAACACAGTTCCAAGAATTTTAAGCTTAATGCTCATGGTCTGCCACATTTTCTTGCTCATCTTCCCCTTTATTTCTTCCCCAAGGACTATGCATTTTTTCATAAAAAAAATCTTATCACACTTGTCCCTTCATTTATCTTCTCATCATCACTACCTAGATTATACATTTAAAGCACCCTGACAGAATATTTCAAAAGCCTTTGAGCTTTTGTATTCCCAATGATAAATATATCTTCAATGTAAATTCCCACATGCATAACTTCAATCATATTTCTAGTCAAATCAGAAAAGTGCCACGATTCCATTTTTGCACTGATCTTAGATATAAAACTCCAATTTAAGTATTCAAAATTTCCTTTTTAAATGTGTAATTGCAAACAGCCAACCTAGACTGTTCATAGTTTTTAACATTCCATCTATTTATTCTTTATATATTCTTCCTTCCACATATAATAATCTTTCCATCCGCCAAATCTTTCCATAGTGAAGGTCAGTTACTGCCATCCCCTTGTATCAGTTTTTAAAAAGACTATTTATTCAAGAGAGCAAGAGAGAGAGCAAGAGTGGAGGGAGGAACAGAGGGAGAAGGACAAGCAAACTCCACATTAAGTGGGGAGTTGGGGGTTTGATGGCAAGCCCCTGAGATCATTACCTGAGCCAAAACCGAGAGTTGGAGGCTTAACCGAATGAGCCACCTAGGAGCCCCCAAGTATATCAATTTTTATTTTAAAAAATCAAGTTGTGTAGAGAAGATTTGTGTACATTACCGAATATAAATTATACCTCAACCAAAAAGAGAAGATTAAAAAAAAAAAAACTAGAAGTAATTACCGAGCACATTCAATAGGGCTGGCATTATGTTAAGTACTATGGACAAAACAGTAAACCATTTTTCCTCTCCAAGAGCTTAAAGACAACAAGAGATAAAAATTTGCTGTTTTTTCTTTTTTCTTTTTTCCCTATATGCCAAGGACTGGGTAAGAACTAATAAATATTTCCTTACTAGTCCACAGCTGTGAGGAAGGTATTATTAGTCGTATTTTAAGATAGGAAACAGATGTTCGACATGTTGAATAACTTACCCAAAGTATTAGAGTACGGATAGAAGCTTAGATTTTTCTTAGTTCAAAAAACCTCCCAAAACCAAAAAATCAACAAAAAAACCCCCAAAACAATACCCTGTATTTTTAATCATTATGCTCACATGTTTCTCTGTAGTTCTTTTTCACATTTATTATTATAATTGGTAACTTTATATTAGTATTTTCTCATCAAAAAATGCAGAGTTTCTTTCATTTTCATTTTTATATTCCTATTGTTTTGCATGGTGTCTTCAGCACAGAGTAGTCACAAATACTACCTGATGAATAGATGAATAAATATGACCTTGTAAAGCAGCTCACAAATGCATGTTATGTGTTTTTTTACATATTCATTTTATTATAGCTTTTATTTTAACTATTCCACTCCAAGCTCTTTTATAGTAAGGATTCTATTTTTTGTCTATCATGTGGTACTGAAAAATATTAAAACAAATTTAATTGAAAAATCACACATAGATGAAGAATTATACTAGAACAGCATGCATTAGGCAAATACTTTCATAAAAATTTGTAATGTTTTGATAAAGTACTAAACATCTCTTTTGCTTATCCAGATTTATCAGATTTTTAAGATCATTAAATTTTTTAAAATAATCATATGTCTAGAGGTCTCATATCTAAATAATTTTTCTCTGGGATTGATGACGGAGGCTGGAATGAAGCTGTCAAAAGGAAATTAATGCAGACTCCTCTGAGGGCAGGAAAACTATACTTTGGGTAGATAATATACTTTTCTCCTGACTGAAGAACAAGTTACTATTAAGGCATTAAGGTGTAATCCACTTGACAGTGAAAAAGGTTTTTGGAATAGAACCACCATCATCATATGAATATGGGAATATATACCTAATACACACAAAAAAGTGTATTAGACCATAAATACTTATCACCATATTCTTTTGATTCATGCATTAGTACAAAAATGAATAGTTTTCGCTTGAAGTTTCAAGAGCTTCATAATGAAAGACCAAGAAAGTAGATCGTTTTCACCATAAGATTAATCTATTTTTTGAAATTTTATTATAAAATACCTGTGTACAATAAGCTGCACATATTTCAAGGATACAACTAGATGAGTTTCGACATATGTATACAGTCATGGAACAAAAATTACAGTCAAAATTCATTTCTATCACACTAAAAAATCTCTCATGCTTTTTCATTCTGTCTTTATGAAACCACTGTCATTGTTGGTTAGTCTGCATTGTTTAGACATTTATATAAATCGAATTAAACATTAAATATATTTTTTGTGTCTAGAACTTCCACAAATTACAATGATTTAATACTCATGTTATGATTCAATCTTTTATCTTTGAGTACGATTCTACTTATGGATATACAATAATCTGTTTATCCATTTACATGTTGAGGGAAATTAAGTCTCTTTTAGTTTTTAGTGATTACAAATAAAATTGCTGTGAACATTTAGTATAGTTTTTGTGTAGATATATAATTTTATTTCTCTTGGGTAAATATCCAGAGAATGGAATGTCTAATTAGTATGGTAAGTGTAGGCTTGACTTTAAAAAAAAAACACTGTCAAATTGTCTTCCCAATTGATTTACTCATTTTACACTACCATATTGGACCTAGAAAAGGACTTTATCATTTAACTCTTTTATTAAAAATATTCTCTAGAATAAACTTTTAATATTTACTTTTATTAAACTGTATAAAATTATTATAATTTTATTGTGTAAAATTTTAAGAGTTGTGAAAAACAAAAAGATAAAAACTCATAAAATATCCTTAATAAAATAACACTTATTAAAATTATTTATATATCATTCCATTCCTTCTAGGCGTTTATGCATTTAAGCAGATTAAATTTGTATTTTATCTATTCTTTTTTAGATTTGATAACATTTTCAAAGCATTTCTCTATGTGACACACTGTTTTAGAAGCTAAGGACAGAACAAGAACCAATTACCAAGTTCTTACTTTCATGGAACAAGCTTTGGTGCAAAGAAGGAGTATATAATAGTTATGTCAATAGATATAAAGCCAAATAAAAAAGCAATGTTAGTATAAGTTAGTATTAAGGAGAAAATAGGAAATAATTATGTGCCAGAGAGTGACCAAAGTGGGAAGTTGTGGAAAGTTCAGAGAATGCAGCTAGCTTCTCAGGTATCTTCTTTGAAATGAGACATAGATGAAGACAAAGAACCAGTCATGGGAAGAGCTGTGGAAGAATTGTCCTAACACAGTCCATTGAAAACATAATGAGTAGGAAGGAACAGTTTTAGGAGCCACAGCATATTGAACAAGGGAGAACAGTAAAGGAGTTTGGAGATGTGGATCACAGACAGACATTTACAGTTATGAAGGTTATGAGAAATCATTCTGGTTTTATATGTTTATTTGTTTTAAAACAGAGGGGTTGGGATGCCTTGGGTGGCTCAGTCAGTTAAAGGTCTGCCTTAGGCTCAAGTCATGATCCCAGGGTCCTGGGATAGAGCACCATATCAGGCTCCCTGTTGAGTGGGGAGTCTGCTTCTCTCTCTTGCTCTCTTTCTGTGCTCCCTCCCTCTCTCTCAAATAAATAAATAAAATCTTAAAAAAAAAACAGAGGGGTTACACGATCTTATTTATAATTGTAAAACTGCATTTTGGCTGCTAAGTTGATAGTGAGGGCAAAATTAAAATCAGGAGTAACTGTCAGGATACTCTTGTAGCAGTAAAGATGAGAGCTGAAATGCCTTAGAAAAAATGAGGAGACAGAGAAAGTGGACAAATTTAGAATATGCAACTATATTCATTGTTGGACCGAATATGAATTGCAGGAGGGCATTAGTGAGGAAAAAGGTTGAATCAAGAATGACTACTAGTCGTTGGCTTTAGTTTGACTTAACACTCCTTGGGGAAGAAGGATAGAAGAACAGGTTTTGGGAGGGACAAAGAGTTCTAATTTGAATATATTATGCTTAAGATTCTTTTTTTTTTAAGATTTTATTTATTTATGTGACACAGAGACAGCCAGCAAGAGAGGGAACACAGCAGGGGAGTGGGAGAGGAAGAAGCAGGCTCAGTGGAGGAGCCCCATGCGGGACTCGATCCCAGAACGCCGGGATCACGCCCTGAGCCAAAGGCAGACGCTTAATGACTGCACCACCCAGGTGCCCCCTTATAAGCAAGATTCTTTTTGATATTGACAGTGATTTTTTTTTAAAGTTAGATGACGGGTATGAGAACTCAAGATCAAAGAGAGATCAACACTAGAGTTGCAAGTTAACATTCATTAGCAAAAGATATTTAAAACCATTGGACTGAATGAAATTACCTAAGAATAGAAAAGAGATACATATATTAGAAAATCACATCTGTTTTCAGGCATTCCAATGTTACTGAGGTTTGTTAGAGGAGAAAACAGAAAATGAGAATGAAAGAAAGTCAGTTAAGAAAAGTATATAGCTGAGAACAATGTTGTGCTAGATTGTAGGTAGTGACCCCAACAGAAGTAATTTTAAGAGTAGCAGAATCAGAAAATGGGCAGATAGAAGAAAGAGTAAATGTAATGGAGGTAATCTTTTCACGTGCTTCCTCTAAAGTACACTTGTATACTGACAGAAATGAGCCAGAGGAAAGGAGGAGTTGACATTACCATTGAAGGAGGGGATAACTGTAGAAATCATTCCTCGAAATGCAAGAGTAAATGGGACTCAGGGCACAAGTACAAGGGTTTGTCTTTGGTACATGCAGGGTCACATCTTCAGTGAAATAGAAGGCAAGGAAGATTACATAATTTGTAACTTTTTGTTTTTAATTTTATAATTAACAACATGCCGTGTAAATTTTCCGGTGTCTTTCTACATTATAAAACATAATTTGTAAACTGTGATCTTATTTTTAATTGATTTTTCAGGATCCAAGGGAAAACTAATTTGGAGAGTTCAAGGAATAAAAAACGGTGGCTACTAGCAAAAATTATGTGAAAGTTTCTTCTGAAAGATTTCTTAATGCATTCCAGGGGCTTCTGGATGTTTTGATCGTGGTTATAAAACCCACATTTTAAACATTTTTTTTCTTAATGATGTATTTACCTTCACTGAAAAGGAAATAGTCAACCACTCTGTCTTCACTGCATGTCTAAGGTGATTTTTATGTGACAAGATTAGAAGTCAGGGTTACTGTTCTGTCCTCTTGAAATCCTAATTTTATAAAGCCTCTCTTGTTGCTCAGTGTTTTGCTGGCAGTGTCACACTCAACTGCCTGCTCCTAGAAGACCACAAACGAATGCTATCAGCAGGAGTCACTTCAACTTGAGGTCATTGATTCTCCCTCTCTTTCTCATAACCCTAGCTGAAGTGTGTAATCATGCACATATGCATGCACACACACAGACACAGATACACACACACTTCTTGGATTCATATTATCTGAAAGTATACAATAGATGTCATATCTGTGACCTGTTTAAAAAATATATCCCTGAACAACTTAATACTATTCTACTTGTTTTTAGTTAAGTTTTGTAACATGCTTTGTATCATTTTCTTCTGTGTCTTTAGTTAAACTAAGAATAATTAATTTTATGTTATCAACTTCCATATTATATACCTCAAATCTTGCTAGTTTACATTACTAAGACACTAAATATGTCAGCACAAAAATCTGGGCCTTGGCTCTTGGCACTGAGGCAATAAAGAATTAGAGACAGGCACCCAAAAGTGAACGCAGAAAGCTGATTTGTTAGGACAGTACACTCTCAAGGGGGGAGAGTGGGCAGGTCCAGAGGTGGCAAATGCCTTGAGGCTACAGGGATCCTTTTATGTGAGCAGGGTCTTGAGTCGAGGACAGTGTGGTCTGTAATAGAGGCTGCTTCTAATCATTTGGGGGACTCCTCCCCCATGTTGGGAAGGGGAGTTTTTGACCCTACAAGGTTTGTACCAGAATGTTCATGACAGCCTTTCTCCTCCAGGGGCAATAATCGCAATGCAAATGTTTTATAATGAGTCTAGGGGTTATCCTGGGGCAGAGGTGGAAGAGGAGAGGCATGCTCTATACCTGTGGCACTTGGTTTGTCAGCCCCAGGGTCTTGGGAGCCACAAGGTCAGGATGTGCCCTTGGACTTGAATGTGTAATTTATTTATCATTGCCCTTGCTCCCACCTCATGTCTAACAGCCTACTCTATCCCTCAAGGACTTGGGACTCTGTAAACTTTCAGGTCAAGAGATGAAGTTTTCTCGGGGCGTTCCTTCCACTGCTCATATCTAGCTTCCACCTAACAAATATAGATTAAAACTTGTCACCAACATAGAAAAGTTTTAGCTTAATAATGCATAATATTATATTTCTTATTTAAGTACTAATGGGAGTTATAAGACCATCCTTTTCAAACTTGGTAAGTTTAACTGGGATAATTACACCTACTCTTCATTATCAAATGTGTTTTCAGATTTGAATAGATATCTAGCTGCACAATAGATTATATATTTCTAAATGCTATATATCTATATTTACATATTTCTATGTTTATACATATATCAATAGCTATAAATAAAAATGGTTATATAAAATAATGGGAGATAGAATTTGCTAAGAAAATAACATACTTGATAAAATATCACTAAATGAGACTGTAATCAAAAAGACATATGATAAAGATGTTATTTAGGTCATATTCAGGATAATGAATAGAGGTAATTAGCCTATCTGGATAATTAGTCTAATTGTGCATGGTATTTATCACATTCTTCTATATATATATTGCAAAAAAAAATCCTTCTGATGTTTATGGAGGAAGTTGTCATTTTGGAAAAATATACAATTTGATTATTTAAGGTTGATTTAAAATAAGATATTTGATAAATATATATATATATATAATAGTTATAGATTCAATGCATGCCGTACTCATTTTACAAGCACTGATTCACTTAAAAACAACAGATTGATTTTAGTAATAGAGTGTCACATTTTTTAAAAAAAGATTTATTTTAGAGAGAAAGAGTGAGAGACAGTGTGTGCATGACCAGGGGGAGGGGGAGAGGGAGGCAATCTTCAAGTAGACTCCCTGCTGAGCGTGAAACCCAGGCAGGGCTCAATCACATGATGTGGGCTGAAACCAAGAGTTGGACGCTCAATGAACTGAGCCACCCAGGTGCCCCTAGAGTCACATTTTTAAAGGTTGGTTATATTTATTTTTCTCAACATAACTTGGAATTATGTTTCTTTGAACCGTATGCTATGTTTTATATGACAGACCTGTTGAAGATATAATTTTATATTACTGTAACTCAATATTCATTTAAACTAGGTTTTTATTACAATGTCACAATTTTTCATTCAGACTTAACTCTGAAAATAAAAGCAACTACTCATGTTACTTACTTTAGCACAAATATTTTAATTAAATAAGAATTTATGTTTTCTAGATTTGTAACCATAATTTATTTCTATACTAGTTGATGAATTCCTGCAAAAAAATAGACACCTTCATCCTTTATAATTTTCGCTTAATGAGGTGGCATCTTAGATAAATCAGACCTGTCATCTACTTCACTCTGTATTCTTATTAAGTTGATAAAAAACACTCCCACTAAATAGTTAAAGGAAATGATGAATGACAAGTTTTCAACATCTGGCACATAATTTTTTTTTTTTTTAAGATTTTATTTATTTATTCGACAGAGATAGAGACAGCCAGTGAGAGAGGGAACACNTGAATTTATGTTTTCTAGATTTGTAACCATAATTTATTTCTACACTAGTTGATGAATTCCTGCAAAAAAATAGACACCTTCATCCATTATAATTTTCGCTTAATGAGGTGGCATCTTAGATAGATCAGACCTGTCATCTACTTCACTCTGTATTCTTATTAAGTTGATAAAAAACACTCCCGCTAAATAGTTAAAGGAAATGATGAATGACAAGTTTTCAACATCTGGCCACATAATTTTTAACTAAGTTTTCAAAAATAGTATTTTATAAGTGATATAATTTTCCCAATTTTGAAATTTTGATTACCATGGCAGACTATTGATATAGATATCCTGTGGTTCTGGGGATATTTTCTATGCCCTTCAAATTTATGGTAACTAGTCCTTCAAACTAACTTGTTCTTCAAATCATTTCATATTGCATTATTTCACCTATGGAGAAAGCCTTATTTAATCCTTACTAAACAGCATTTGGTAACTAATTAATAACATATATACCATATATGTATATAACATATATACCAGCACATGTATTAATACACACACACATAGAGTGTATGGTGACAGATGGTAACTAGATACCACATCAAACATTTAGTAAAGTATGTAAGTGCTGAATCACTATTTTGTACACTGGAAACTAAGAATATTTTATGTTAACTATACTTCAATAAAAACAAAAATACAATCATTTGTAAAAAAAAAAAAAAGAGAGAGAGAGAGAGACAGAGAGCGAAAATATTTGCCTAGATTTAACATCTACATCCAGATTTGTTTGCATCACTTTAAAAAATGGGATAAAAAATAATGCCTATTAGGTCTTCTCTAAGGTTTATTTCTATTCTTTTGATTGGGATAAACTTCAATATTTACATCCAAATGTATAATCTCCTCCCCTCTCTTCATGCTAGGAAAAATTCCTACTATTCATCGTTATGACCAAATTAAAAAATTTCCTCCTTACAGATCCTGGTCTCACAAACTCCTCCCACATTCTGACCGAGGCAGCATTTTCTCCTTCTTTTGGCTTCTACAACACTTGGTTCATAGCATGGTAGAGCGCCAATTACTAGCTTACAAATCTGTTCTAATAGACCAAATTCTTCTGAAGTGGACAGCATATGCTATTTCTTCTGATTATTCCCAGGTCTCTGTCAACGTTTATTGACTATGCATGAATACTAAATTGTTTGTAACCATAACTGAAGGAGGCATGGCAATTTTCAAACTTAATTATAGCTGATTCTCACTATAGAGATAAACAGATTTACTAAAATTCATAAATTAATTGTACTATTTTCTAGAATATTATTAGTAGCCACGTCAAAACCTTGAAAATACCTCTGACAAAATGCCGAAATAGCAAAATTTGTTATACAGTTTGTTGCATAACATACAAAGCCATTTTAGTAAACATGAATACAAGTGCCTATCTCACTTCATTATTTCAAGTCAACTATCACTTTGCATTTCAAATCTGTGTTCATCAAGTAATACAATAATGATAAGCACTTAGATTCTGAACATGAGTACTAATCAGTAAATCTTTTTCAAAGAAGCAAGATTATTTTAATTTGCTATATTTTAATATGTTCAGTAAAATCAGGACAATGTCTAATAATGAAACAAATTACTATGCATATTATTTCAACTGCTACAATTAATTGTCAGAAGTCATATTTCTAAAATCATCATAACCTAATAACATTCAAAAGAACAGTTCAAGTTACTAGTTATCTTTTTTCTCTTTGTAAATGTTTTGCAAAGCTGAGAAATTGGGTATTTTATATGTTGATTCAGAAGTATATATAACATGCAGATGTCTATTAGCATTTACACAAACTTTGCTCATACCCTTTTATTATACATATATTTCAAAAAATGGTATATATTATTGTATAACGTGTCTGGGCAAGTCTTCACCAAAGGTATTCAGCAATTCTTTTTCATGGTACTGTAAGTATTGTAGAGGCCCTGCTATTAATACTACGGATGTGTGTTTGAAAAATTTAGGATTATAGATAGAATAGGAGCACTGGGTATTATATGTAAGTGATGAATTACTAAATTCTACTCCTGAAGCTAATATTACACTGTTATGTTAACTAATATTACACTGTTATGTTAACTTAAATAAAAACTTGAAACAAAATAAATCAAACAAACTGACAAATAAAAGAGACACTATCAGCCTGAAAAAAGAATACAATTGACAGAAAACAAAGAAACAAAATATACAGTTAAGCTATTGTCCCAAGATGTCCTTATTCTATAGATCATGGGCTTCCAAAAACAGTTTATGGAACTGAGAATTACCAAAAAGAAACTCAAATATTTTGAAATACAGATAATCTCTGTCCGAGTCACTCACAACAACTGGACATTGCTAATGTATTCAAATATCTTCTATATTTGAAGAAACGGTGGGACAGGTAAACAAGCAAAGAAACAAAATGCACTAAATCCAAACACAGAAAACAAGATTTTGAACCATTAGTCATTAAAATCCTTCCCCCTCTGCCACCTTTCACCATCCTTTCGCACACAAGTAGATGTACTGGAAGATTGGTCTAGATCACATATCTTTACTCTCTTATCCAGCTCACATCTCAATCTACCAGCCTTTGTCCATTAAGACTCCACTTTCAACAGTGATCTAAAATCCTATCCGTGGAGTTTTTTAGTTGTTATTTCCTTTAGTTAACCTTTCTGAAGGATCAGCTTTCTTTGCCAATCCCCTTAGTTCAAGTAGCTCTGGCATCTGTGTCACTTCTGGGTCCTCTTTTTATCATTTTGACTACTTGTCTTTTGCTTGCTTCTTAGACTGGAGAATTAGAACTCATCTAATGACTGGAACAGGAAATAAATTTTTCTGGTATCAGAACTCTAAGGTCTGACAAATTTAGAAATTGTGTAATAACCAGGAGCCAAATGTGATGACATATGAAGAAAATTTTCAACAACAGAAAAGGTAGACTTTTATGACAGACATAGTTTTGACATTTTCTTAACAAGTTCTTTCTTTTTTTTTTTAAAGGATTGTAAAAGAAATATCTTGAAGAAAAGGCTACTTTCTATTTGTGGTGTCAAAAAACAGAACTAGCAATTACATAATAGTGTGAATAAATTCTTGGGCAAAATTTTGCATTTAATGCTATGGCACAATGGGGCATGGTGTGATTTTTCCCTAGAGTTTATGCTGTCAGTCCTTTTTCCATTCTAAGCACTTTTTTTTTTTCAGTATAAGTACACGGATGTCTATACCTTCAACAAAGAAAATATCTTAATAAGTAGTAAACATATATCACCAGCCCAAAGACCTCAGTCCCACAGTCATACATTCAGTTATCCATTGGACCTGTGTGTTTTGATATCACAAGGCATTTTAGACTTAATCTGCCCGAGTGAACTCCACAAACATGATTATGTCACTCCCCTAGAGAAAGTTCTTCAAAACTTTGTACTTAGACCGCCAGCATAAATACAAACACATTCGAATAACATGTAAGTACCTTTAATAACCAATTTCCACCTAAAATTTTAATCTCATATCCTGACATCCGTACACAAGTTACTGTATATACTGAATGTAGTGTACTCTCATTACTTTCTGACTGTCTTTATTTTGTTTCTCCTACTGGCACCGTTGCTTCTCATTTTCATAGCCCTGACTCTTCCTTCAAGTTTCAGGTTTTCTCCATCTTAGTTTCTGTTTCTCTACCATTTAAGTTTTCTCCAGTTAGATTTTCTCTAGAAAATCTTGCTTTCCCCTCCACCCAGGTGGGATACAGGTACACGTGCCTTATGCTCCCATTGTTTACAGTTAATTCATGGAGGATCTATTACTGTTTTTGTAATTACTCATTTACAGATTACACTTCTGAAGACAGTCTGTAAACCCCTTGGAGGAAGGGATTGTACATTTCTTGTATTTTTCTGGTATCTAGTAAATAGCCAAAATATTGTAGATTGATATATTTCCATGGATTCACTAAAATAAATTTAAGACAGAAATATTATCAAGACGTTTTCAAGTGAAGTTAAACAGAAGATGACAGAATATAAAATATAAAACCTAAGAAAACATAATCTAAGATGTGACAAAATCAAATATGGATCAAAAAGAAGAAACATGGATGGGCTGCCTGGGTGGCTCAGTCTTAGGTTAAGCGTCTGTCTTTGGCCCAGTTCATGATCCCAGGGTCCTGGGATCGAGCCCCACATCGGGCTCCCTGCTCATCGGGGAGTCTGCTTCTCCCTCTGCCTCTGCCCTTACCCCCCCCACCCACTTGTGCTTGCTCTCTCTCTCAAATAAATAAATAAAATCTTTGGGGGAAAAAAAAGAAACATGGAAAGAGGAGAGGTAGGATCAGTGGGATTCAGCAGAGGCAGTGGCATCAGTAATTTGGGAGTATGAAGAATGGAATCCACAGTGACCAGAGCTATAAAGTAAAGCAGTGCAGTGAAGAAGACGGACCAGTAACAGCTATTCTGAGGGCAGAAAAGTGATGCATCAAAGACATATTTTTATTAACATTAGTGTAAATGTGATGATCTGTACCAATTATCCTCTTCTTTACTGCAGTACTTTCTAGCATAAGCATGAGTGAATGTTTCGCATCCGGTAAAAATCAACTGGAGAAGTCTTATGGACTGAAGGTTTGTGCCCTTCCAAAATTAACGTGTTGAAGCCTTAACCTGAAGACTGATAGTATTTGGAAATGGGGCCTTTGAGAGATAGTTAGGTTTAGATGAGGGTATGGGGATGGGGCCCATTATGGGATTATTATCCTTATAAGAAGAGGAAGAGAGACCAAAGCTCCCACATGGTGGGGACAAAGCCATGTGAGGACATAGCAAGAAGGCAAATGTCTGTTGGGGAGCAAGAGGGCTTTTATCAGGTATTGAATTGGCTGGCACCTTGATCTTGAACTCTCCAGGCTCCACAGCTGTGAGAAATAAATGTCACCCAGTCTATGATATAAGAGGGATTCACTGTATACCAACCACATTATTGTGACAGTCAAAACCTCTGACTCACTTGTGGACTACTTTATTGGAAACATAAACCACAATCCATTGGAAAGGAAAAGTACACTATAATAAAGCCCATTTAAAATCATCAAAATTATAAGATTAAAATATATGTAATAAAAACCTATCTGGGAAGATGTATGACAGAGATTTCTGAGCAGACTGAGAGAAAAGTTCACTCTACATGGAATGGCACTACATAGTATAGAATTGTTAAAATGTAAAGTCCAAAATATTTATTTGGTAATATAAGGTGATTTCTATATTTATGTCTTGATGAAATGATCTTATAATAAAATGTATAAAGGGCAAATGAACAATGGCACAAAGTTCTTTATTCAGTAGTCACTAAATTTAATGTGCATATGGTCTTTACAAATTTTATGTTTTAAGATTTTGCTGTCACTTTATAGGGAAATTTTGCAAGATCATCAGCGTTATGTATTTATGTCTCTACAGACATTCTGTCTACACTTTGAGTATGCCACTAATAAAGAAATGAAAGTGTAAGTTCAAGACTTCACGATTCAAGCTTTTAGGTTTCTCAAAGGTGTAGTTAATTAAATCAAAGAGAACAATACACAGCTCTGTAATTTTTCAGGCTTAAGAAAGAAGGGGCCATCTAGGGTGTCAGGTATTTGGAAGTTCTGGGTATGTGAGTATTATAACCTAGGAGTGCTAGAGCCTAATGATGGAAGGAATGGGGTCAGATTGCCATTCTCAGAGTTGGAGCTCTTCGAAAGTGGCTAATCATTATAGACTGTTTAGGAACATTTTAGGAAAGTTACTATATCTAGAAAATCCTAGGTCACAGAAGGCTTATAAGGATGCTTTTGCAATGTGACTAAGTTCAAAATGACTTAAAGAGAAGTAGAAATGGAACAAACTGACAAATATGTGAGATGAGATCAAAGAAGAATGTGCGGAATTTAATGCCTTGTAGGACAGAGTTACAGCAAGTAGAGGGTGTAGACAGAAACAATTCTAACACCGAAATAAGGAGAACTTTGATGGATGCTATAAATGGCTAACTTAATTTTCCCTCCAAATTCTTACTAGTGTGCTTTTTCTTTACAATAGGTCCCTGAAAACTATCAACTACTTACCCCAGCTTCCCTTCTGGTTAAAATTCTGAATATGATTTAGTTTTATTAATCAGATTTACTCTTACAGAATTTACACTCAAAACTGGATTAAGTGAAGAAAAGTAAGTGTATCAGGTATTTATTTTGCTGGTGTAGATGTTGGCAGAGGGAATGTGGTTCTGCGGTTCCTGGCTTTATGATGCTGTGGTTTCCTGCATTAGCAGTGGTAACATTCATAATTCTTCGCAAAGCCAATATAGTCAAGTTTCTGACTCATGGTTTCACACAATAATGAGTAGCTTTTACAATCTTAGCAGAGGCAGTGTAATTTGGGTGGCAGAGAGCTGTTTTAGAATTTTTGTCTATAACCTATTATTATTTCTACCCTTCCAATTATGTAGTAAGCAAACTAATGTCAGGTAAAAATTCTTTTCTACTCTAACTAGTTACTGTTTGTAACAGAAACTTAACCAAAATAGTGATTAAGAGTGTTTTGATGCCAATAACAGAAGAAAGGAAATTTAAATTTAAAATTTAAAATGAGGATAAAGATGAATTTTCTATTGTAGTATGTAAAGATTAAAAAGAAGGGAGGGAGGGAAGAAAGAAGGAAGGAGGGAAGGAGGAAGGAAGGAAGGAAGGAAGGAAGGAAGGAAGGAAGAAAAAGAAGGGAGAAACTGAACTTTTCATTTGAAAACAGGAACATAGTGAGAAATAAAGATTTGAGAAAAAATTACATAGAAGAGGTAGTTGATAGTAGATAAGAGAAAATAGGATTACATTTATTTTTTAAAGGAAATAAAAGATATAGGGAGAGAACAATGACCATGGGACGCAATTTATTGTGGTTATATCTTAAACCAAATCCTACATTAGTGACAGCTTTGTAAGTGTATTATGATATTTAATAATAGCACAAGCTAACGAAATAGTAATATCTTTGCTTAGTAACATTTGAACTTCATTGTTTATAAGAGTAAGCTGTTGAAACAAACTAATAACAACAGGGCATATTCTGGCTACATCAATCCTTTGAACATGACTTTCTTTATATTTATAGAAACAAATTGAAAAAAATGTTTCAATAACCATATGGAAGTTATGATTTCAAAAATGTTTCCATGCAGTTTTGGCTTGAATTATTGCTATGCTTTCCTTTATCAATATGATTAATGATATAATTACAATGCAGAAATATAATGAAAGAAGCATTATGCAGATGAAATTGCAGATGGGTTGCATCAAATGAGTAATTGTCTTTCCTCTTAAATACTGTAATTACTCACAGTGTGACCTTGAGCTAACCATCTAACCTCCCTAGGCCATAGCCAGGTTTTTCAACCCTAAAATGGAATTTGTATATTTTTAACCTTCCTACATTCTTTTGCTTCCTGGAGGATCTATAGAGGGTAGGTAAGAGTTCATACTGTGAAATCAAATAGATTTGGGTTCACAACTCGACTGAGGAATTTCTAGTGATGTGACTTTGGTAATTTATGTCAGTTCACATGTCTTTTATGTTCTATAAAAGGAAAATTACGGTACAAACCTCATAGAATTATTATCAGCATTAAATGAGATTGTATTCTCACATAAGGTACACATAGTTGTACCTTATTTGTGCATCCAAAAGATGTCAAATATTTTAAGATAAAACAACTCTTAATAGCTAAACTTATGTTTGTAATCTTTAATAATTACACCAACTTGAAATATGCATTTTCCATTATAAGAGTATGCATTAACAACTTACATTCTAACATTTTCTCAATTTGTCATATTTTCATAAACAAGTAAATTAATGCCTAATATTACAGGAAATGATTATACCATACTACTAGAATAAAGATAACAGGATTCCCAATGGCCTTAATGGCTACCAATTTAGAAAATTATGTTAGAATTAATTTATTAAGTATTGATTATTGGTGAAGTTCATGTTAATAAAAGCTTAATTTTTTATTTCTCCCTATTTTCAAAAGCAGGGGTTTCTGAAAGCTAAAAATCAGTGTATAATTGCAAAGTTGAAATGCTTTTATTCTTCTGATCAAAGTCATGCCCTGCACATGGTAAAACTTATAATCCTACCTGCAAGTGACTACAGTATAAATCGCAGATTACTTGATATCACAATTTCATATGAAGAAACAGAGGTCCAGAATAACAACGCAAGCCAGTGACATCAATAGAATATGAAAAAATTCCACTTCTTAGGAGAGGAAGATGGTATGATTATAATAGTGATTGCTTTACCTATAGTGGAAATACACATTTTAAAATAATAAACATTTTCAGTATTTTATAATGTACTCCAGTTTTTCAAAAAAGCAAGTTGACATTTTATTGAAATTAAGAAAGATATCACTTTATTGGAAAGCTAAAAATATAAATTATTACTAGGAAAGACCTCATAGCAATTTGAAAAGCTTGGCATCAAAACTTCTTACGGTTCATATTCTAGGAAGTTAATAATATGTAATGACTTTATTGTATAATTTGGGAAACAATATACTTCTCCTGACTCTTTAGGATGATTTATGCTTATTACTTATTAGTATCATAACAGGCTTTGAAAGTAGTGTGATGGTTAATGAATTATAGGTTTGGGTGACAATTTAGTGTGAACCATTTTCCATGAGTTACATTGTATTTTCCTTTTATATACTTCTGAAGATCAATGCCAAATTGCAGAGGGTACATGTGTCTTTTGTCCTTTTCTTTCTCTTTGCTAATTGATGGCTTTTTTCACCTTGGGCATTTAATATAAAGAACGTGAAAACATTTACAAATTAATACTTATTCCTTTACTATTCTCCTTTCCAATAAGATAACAACTATTAAGTAGCAGTTTAGAAATAAGGAAACAACAAACTTTTAACTACCATATTACGGCTGCTGAAAAGATCACGGCTAGTCACTTAACAAGAGAGTATCGGTGACTTGCAAGTACAGCATAGAAATTACCTAAAATGGACAGGCAGAGAGAAAGACATGGTGACTGGGGATTCAGTGAATGCATCAAACAGGTTAGGAACACTGATTCCTTTTGTTTTACTCCTACTTAACAAGGCCTGGAATGGTTAGCAAAGCAAATGATTTATAACTTGTGTATTAACTGGAAGCCATTCTAGGTAATAAAGAATTGTCAGTGATATAAGTCATGGCAATACTGGGTACAGTGTCCCTTACAAAGGGTCTCATTAGTCACAAGGAGGAGGTAGACAGTTATGGTTAGATGAAATACTTTGCAATTTGTCCAGGACAATCCCAGGAGGGTACACCTGATTTCTCAATATATTTCAATAGCACCACTTTCCCTCTAAAAAGTATATGAGTTTGGGATATAAAAGTATATGATCTCCTTATTTATAGCCCCCACAAACCCATGAATTATATGCACACTCACATGCACCTCTCGGTATATTATTTTAAGCAGCTAAAAACCAAAAATCAATTAATAAAACTCTTGAAAGCAGCAAGAGAGAAAATATGCATTACAAACAGAGTAACAAAGACAAGAAGAATTACAGGCTATTTCTTAAAAACTATATGAGTCAAAAGATAATAAAGTTACAAATCAGGGGCAGAAAGATAAAAGAAAAAAATAAACCCCCAATTTTAATCACAGCAAAACTATCTTCAAATAATTTTAAAAGGAATAAAGGAAATCAGATAACCAGCAGCAAAACACCGTGTGGTAGGCTGAATAATTCTGCCCCAGTGATGCCCACATCCTAACATCTGGAACCTGTGAATGTTATATGGCAATGACTTTGCAGATACGATTTTTTTTTTTAAGATTTTATTTGACAGAAAGAGACAGCGAGAGAGGGAACACAAGCCGGGTGGGTGGGAGAGGGAGAAGCAGGCTTCCCGCTGAGCCTGGAGCCCGATGTGGGGCTCAATGAGGGACTCCATCCCAGGACCTTGGGATCATGACCCGAGCCAAAGGTAGACGCTTAACAACTGAGCCACCCAGGTGCCCCTGCAGATATGATTAATTTAAGAATCCTCAGACGGGGAAATTATCCTGGATTATGTGGATGGACTCTAAATGCAATCACAACTGTCCTTAAAATAGGGAGGCAGACGGAGTTTGGAAGGGGGAAAAAGCAAGGTGATTATGGAGGCAGACTGAAGTGATGGTATCACATGCAAAGAAATGCCCGCAGTCATTAGAAACTGAAAGAGGTAAGGAATAGATTCTCTTCCTGTGCCTGTGGAGGGAGCAAGGTTCACACCTCCCTCGACTTCAACCCAGTGATACTGATTCAGGCCTCGGGCTTCCAGAACTGAGAGGAAATAAACTTACTGTGGTTTGCAGTATTTTGTTACAGTAACTATAGAAAACAATACTATGCACTACGGGAAAAGTTAACGATAAATTTTCAGGCAGAAGGAATATGATACAACAAGAAAGTACAGATTTACATAAAGAATTGAAAAGCTCTACAAATGGAATATATGAAGATCACAATAAGTTTTTTTTTTCTTATCTAATGGCTCTAAAAGATAACTGACTGAAAACTAAAAAAAAATTGAGCAAATATTTTTAAAATATAAAAAGAAAGTATGAATATTAAGCCAGTAGTGGATAAATTCATGTATATATAAATACATCAAGAGTACGGCTGAAAAATGCAGAAAAAAGAAACACTAAAAAATGGAACATTTAGACCACTGCCACTAGGATAGTACATTTTAATCCAATCTTAGTAAGATTTGTGTTGAATGTAATAAGTTGTCTCACCAAATAAAGGATATATTGTCAGATCGAAAATAGAGCAAGACTTAGTCACGTGTTGTCCACATGAATCCCATTTTTAAATATAAATATTCAGATACATTAAAAGAAAAATGACAGGAGAAGATATGCTATGGAAACAGTAGAAATCTCAGAAGAATTAGGTCTTAGAAAATAGGATATTATAAGGGATATAGTAATATTACTACATTATTATAAAAAACTCAATTCTTCAAAAAGACAACATAAATAGAACTAAAAATTAGTTAAGTTAAAACTAAAAATTAGATCTAAAAATTGTAATTAAATGTAAAACATCAAAATATTTGAATAAAAAACTAATAGAACTTAAAAGAGAAACAAACAAATGAAAATTATAGTTGAAGGCATAGATGGTCTTCCCTTAGTAATTGATATGACAAATAACCAGGAAGCTACTGAAGAGATAGAAAAGATAAACCATAGGGTCAACCAACTTGACCTCAATGATAATACTACAAATAACAGCAGCAAAATAAATGGTTATTTAATATGCACACAGAACACTGTTCAACCCTGACCATACCCAAGATTATTTTTTAAAGCTAAATACATATAAAAGTTGAAATTATTCAAAGTGTGATCTCAAGCAATACTGGAATTAAACTAATCAGTAAGAAAGCGATATCTGGACTGGTATCCAAACAGTTTGAAAATAAACAACACACTTCTAATTAACATGTGGGTCAAAAACAAAAACCTATGGACAGTAAGAAAATGCTTTAAAATGAATGAAAATGGCAATCTAACATAGTAAATGTGTAGGACGTAGCTAAAACAATGTTCAGAGAGAAAATTATAGCAATAATTGCTTCTCTCAGAAAAAGAGAAAGGTCTCAAACAATAATCTAAGGTTTTACATTCAGACACAAAATATAGAAGAGAAAATTAAACCCGAAACAAGTATAAGATGTTAAATCAATAAAATTAAAAGCAGAAAAAAAAGTAGAGAAAATCTGAAAATAAAAACCTTGGCTCTTTAAAAAATAAAACAATGTTGGGGCTAATGTAGAGCATGAAATCAGCCATAACACCTGGCTTGCTAAAATGTAACACAGAGGCCGCTGAGGGTAGGGAAGTTTTCGGAGAAGGGTGTAGGCCTTTGCAATGCTGAGGCCTATGTGACCACTCTGTCTTTGGAATGCCGTGAGGAGTTGCCTTCCGGAAACTCTCCTAGCCCAAACAGTCATCCAGTGGTCTAAGAGAGGTACCCACTGTCCCTTAGGCTATGTTTAGCAGAACTCATAGAATACACCCAAATTAGCATATCATATCTTTCCGGTAAACACATCCTGCCAGTTTCAGTAAGACACCTTGCCACACATAATGTGCTTGAGAAACAGTGATAAGGATTTGTGATTATCCTGAAGGACCAGTAAAAGCAGGAGCAAAGAAGAGCAAAGGGTCTTCGCCTCTGAGCGTGACCCCCTTGCCTTCTCCTCTCTTTCATGGCAAAGTTTGGAGTAATCTTTCATCCATCTGTACAGGGGTTGCTGGCAATTCCCGGGAAAACAATGAAATCAAATCTTGAGCAAAACTGACCAAGAAAATAAGAGGAAAAGCATAAAGATATCATGAATGAAAGAGGGACTTCAGACTCTACTGACATGAAGAGGAAAATAAAGGAATACCAAGAACAGCGCTACTCCAATAAATAGGACAACTTAGATGTAACAGATAAATGTGTTGAAACAAACTGCCAAAGTTTGCTCAAGAAGGTAGAAAGACTTGAATATCACTACTACTAAAAAAGTTCAATTTCGAATTAAAAACCTGACAGCAAGAAAAACTGCATATCCTGATGTCTTCACAAAATTTTAAAGAAGAAATAAAACCAGTTGTGCCCGCACATGCACACACACACACACACACTCTAACATATTGAAGAGGAAGCCAGAGTAACATGGAAAACCAGATAGAGACATTACAGAAGAGAAAACCACAAACCAGTATTGCTCATGAATATAGGGGCAAAAATCCAAAACAACATGCTAGTAAAAATATCTCCCAATACATAAAAAAGATAATATATTGTGACAGAATGCCGTTTTTCTTGAGAATACAAGGTGGGTTCAAGATTGAATCCATGTAAATCAGCATGCAATAGACTAAAGAAGAAAAAATAAACAATCATCTCAATGGATGCAGGAAAACCTTTGACAAAATTTAACATCCATTCATGATACAAGCTCTTAATAAACTAGAAATGAAGGTGATGCTCTCAAACTGGTAAAGGATATCTTCAAAACATGCCTGCAACTAACATTATTCATAATGGTGAAGGAGTAAATGTTTTCCCCTAAAATGATTACTTCTATTCAACATCATACTATTCAGTGTAGGAAAGAAAGCAAAAAGATATAAAAAAACATAGGGTTTGTAAAGAGAGATATAAAATATATCTATACTCAGATAAAATGATTACATAAAAATACCAAAGACTCCTAAGACACTACTAGAATTAATGAATAAGTTTAG
>NC_048236.1:20694525-20704478 GCF_002007445.2 Ailuropoda melanoleuca
ATTATTTATGCTTCTATCCCTGGTACTAGATACATTGTATAGCAAGTAATGGATAATAATGGCATATTATTGTGATACAGTATGGTTAGGAGTTAAGTTTTGGGGCTGCAGAGCCAAACTAGTGGGTTTAAATCATGGCTTTATTGGGGTGCCTGGGTGGCTCAGTCAGTTAAGCATCTACCTTTGGTTCAGGTCATGATCTCAGGGTCCTGGGACCGAGTCCCACATTGAGCTCCTTGCTCAGCAGGGAGTCTGCTTCTCCCTTTGCCCCTGCTCATGTGCGTGCATGCTCTCTCTCTGTCAAATAAATTAATAAAATCTTTAAAAAAATAAATCATGGCTTTATCAAATACTAGCTGTGTGATCTTGGATAATTAAAGTCTGCTCACAGATTTGTTGTATAGATCAAATGAGTTAATACTGAAATGAGTAGCCAGAATAAAGTAAGAACTCAGTAAACCTTAAATATTTCAGCAGTATTTCAATAAAAAAATTACTGAATGAATAACTAGTTTGTTAAAATAAACACTAATCATACTAATTCTATAACCAGTATTCTCACTGGACTCTAAGGTATAAAAATATGTGTAATATTTCATTTGATCTCTTCCTCCAGGAAACTCATCAGGAAGAAATAGCAGATATGTTCTAGCATTCTCAATTTATAGAGAGGAAACTCATTCAAAGGGTTGAGGGGCACCTGGGTGGCTCGGTTGGGTAAGCATCTGCCTTCGGCTCAGGTCANGGTGGCTCGGTTGGGTAAGCATCTGCCTTCGGCTCAGGTCATGATCTCAGGGTCCTGGGATCAAGCCCTGCGTTGGGCTCCTTGCTCAGCAGGGACCCTACTTGAGATTCTCTGTCTCCCTCTGCCCCTCCCGAGTACCCCTGCGTACTTGCTTGCTCACTTGCTCTCTCTCAAATAAATAAATCTCTAAAAAATTCATCACTAGGTAACTGATCACCCACCTATGATTAAAATCAAGCCTCAGCAGAGTTGCTCACAAATAGTCAGCACCAGGAAAGTTAAATCTGAGAATGCTGTAAGTCACTGTGTCCTGAGGGCTGGACTACACAGCGCGGAGGAGAGTGGCAGGCGAGGGTGCTAGAGCTCAGTCGTGGCTAGATGCTGACAGCCCTCACCTTCCCAGCTCATGACAAGCTAAGAGCCTGAGAAGAAAAAGGGAATCAGAGAAGGAGTCTAGGAGCATGGACACTCTCTCAACCTATGAAGTGCTCTGAATAATTTTTCTGGCTTAGAATATCTTCCTATATGTTTATAGGCCATTTGTATTCTTATTTTGTACATTTTTAGTATATGTATTTTGTCTGGAAGACTATTCATCTTCTTCAATACTTGGCTTTTTTATATACTTAGAATATTAATTGATATATGCTGTGAGCGTTTTGCTCAGTTGTTATTTACCTTTTAAACTTTTAGCAGGTGTTTTTTATATAAAAGTTTTAAAATTAAAAAAAAGAAGTTGAATGGCTTGCACAGAAATTGGGAGTTACTATATAAATTAGCTAGAACACACCCATATATCTCCATACCTACCCCATGTGAACTCCCTGCTTCAAATATATGTTCCCCTCTTCTCCTACCAATCTCCACAATGCTTCCAGGTAAGATTTCACAGCATCCAGAAACTCTCTCCAGTCTGCTTCTGCTGTGTCTCCAGCCAGGGACCGCGACCCTCCCCTGGGCAGCCCGGGGCCCAGCTTGTCAGCATTACTGTGCATCGCACTCTGCTGGTCTCCCTGCTTACCTAGTGTCTCCTGTCAGGACTGTGATTCTCTCCAGGCCAGGAATTGTGTCTCACAGGCCATGCTTCTAGGAGCTAAAACAGGAGCTCACTGCTGTGCTTCCTATAAAGCAGTTGCTCAAAAATATTAATCAATATCAAATGCAACTCCGATCCAATATTCCATCCAATATTCTAAGTGACTGTTGAAAATCGCCTTTAGGAGATTTTGCCACAAGAAATACTTTTCGGGGTAGACGTCACCCCTCTTTCTGCAAATATTTTATTTATTTATTTATTTATTTATTTATTTATTTATTTATTTTAGACAGTGCTTGCATGAGCAGGGAAGGGGCAGAGGGAGGAGAGAGAGAATTCGAAGTACACTCTGCGCTGAGCGTAACCAGAGCCAACACGGGGCTCAATCTCCCGACCCTGAGACCATGACCTGAGCTGAAATCAAGTCGGATTTTTTTTTTTAAGATTTTATTCATTTATCTCAGAGAGACAGAGATACCAAGAGACAACATGAGAGGGGATCAAAGGGAGAAAGAGGCTCCCTGCTGAGCAGGGAGCCCAATGTGGGGCTTGATCCCAGGACCCAGGAATCATGACCTGACCTGAAGGCAGATGCTTAACCACGTGAGCCACCCAGGCGTTCCTTCTCCCCTCTTTTTGATATGGTGGTAAGTCATTTCTGCGTTCAAAAGTAAGACAATAAAACCTTAGTGCCTTTAGAATAAATGCTGAACACACACACAAACACTCCTTCTAACCTAACTGTTCATAAACCAGTTAAAGGCAATGACCGTGTTACTCAGGAATAAAATCTTTCCCCTGAGTATGGATACTAACTGAAATGTAGACAGAGGTTTTCAGGGGACAAAGTGAAATGAGTACAAGAGCTGTCTCCCTGTTGGTTTATTAAATCTTTGACAGTTTCCTAGAGGTAAACATATTTGTTCTGGGGAAATGGGCTTTCCTATAGCCAAGTTGTCTGGGTTAATGTGTTGGGGTGTTGCTAAAGAACCCCATTGTATTACTATCCTTTGGACAGTTAAACCTCCACGTTTTTTTTTTTCCATACAAAATAACATAAAGCGCCAGAACCAGCAATCGAGACCAGCCAGTTTAGACCTTAAATCATATTCCTGACAATACACAGCCCAGGCACCTGTCCAACATACAAAGAGGGTACGGCAGTCTCTGGGAAATAAGAGAGTGTACTATATGGATTTAAAAAAACAGAATACTTGCATGTAACTGCTATAATGTGCATTTTTGAGGCAATTGTGAAACTGGTCTGTGATTGCTTNATGGGCTTTCCTATAGCCCAGTTGTCTGGGTTAATGTGTTGGGGTGTTGCTAAAGAACCCCATTGTATTACTATCCTTTGGACAGTTAAACCTCCACGTTTTTTTTTTTTCCATACAAAATAACATAAAGTGCCAGAACCAGCAATCGAGACCAGCCACTTTAGACCTTAAATCATATTCCTGACAATACACAGCCCAGGCACCTGTCCAACATACAAAGAGGGTATGGCAGTCTCTGGGAAATAAGAGAGTGTACTATATGGATTTAAAAAAACAGAATACTAGCATGTAACTGCTATAATGTGCATTTTTGAGGCAATTGTGAAACTGGTCTGTGATTGCTTGTGTACTCTGTTGTAAATCCAAAACGAGCTTGTTGAAGTTTATTTTTTTAACCTATTGTTTCAGAGTGTCTGTTTTGAATTAAAATTTGTTATATCACTTCTAAAAAAAAGATTTTAACACAAAGTGGAAAAACATGTAGGCTGAAACAAAGAATTTTCGATTTCAATAAAGAAACATTAATCTGAAGGATTATATTGGCATTTATTAAATGTTCTGCACCAAGCACTCTGCTAAGGACATCACATATATGTTTTTCTATTTTTGACTTACAGTAACCTTATGGGCTGAGTACTGTTATAATTCTCATTTTACATAGGAAGAAAATATACTTAGACCATCTCCATATTGTGTATCTACAAAACTTTAAATCTAAACAGCAAAAAATATAAAAAATAAAAATTGTAATCTATATACATGTATATATACATATCCATTTACCTCGGTAAAGTCACCAGATGATACATAAAAGGGAGTATTAGAATGAAACAGTTGTGTTATTCCTATTTTCTTATTTACACAAGGAAAGGGTTTATTTTCTATATAGCACATTACAAAAGAAATCCCCCTTCAAATTATTATGTATAGATTACTCATTCACATAGTTTTGCTCAACAAAATTGTATTTTATTATATATTCTCCTAATAGCTGGTATTGAATACACTTGATTTTTTCTTTTTAAAGGCATTGCTTTGATCCTTACACAATTTATAAAAATAGTTTCTATTCCGCTAAGACTTTTAAATGCTAACTTAAATTTTTTCTCTACTTTTACAATATAGAACATTTGAATTACTAAAAATAAAGTCATCATTTTAATATAGTTATTATTTATTTTCGCTCATATTTCAAAGTGTTCCAGCTAATATTCTCACTATATATGCACAACTCTATTTGCAAGATTTTACAAAACGAGTACAGAACTCAAAATGCCATGAAAATATTTGCCCCCAGCTCACACGGAATTTGAATCTGCTCAGATAATGACATATGGGCTGTTGCCAGCAGATACAGAAGACCGTGGTAATAACCTTTGCTGAGTGCCATGGCTATTATTACTAGAAAGTACTAAGTTTTCTTGCACCACGGTGAGTTAAAATGCTTCTAAAATTTAGTTTGGATTTGACATCGAACTGCCCTTTCTTATATGGATTCAAATTACTTGGAGAGACTTCCTAGGGCAGCAAGTCAGCCTCATAATTTCCTCCAAGATGATTTTCTGTGGCTCTTTCTGGCTTCCCCCCTTCCCCCCACACATCCATAAATATTGTGAATAAGTTTGGGAGTTCCAGGAAAGGAGAAAATTAAACTCTAACATCACTGTGGCTTCCGTCTCTGTCGGTCTTGTAGTTCTTATATTCCAACAGCTGGATCTTTCAACATAATTTAAATTTCAATAATTTAATTTGCAAAGTCCAAAGCATTGACATGGCTTTATAAATCCATCAGAATTCCAAGATTAAAGCTGAGGTCAAGAATTCCTGACAATTAGAATATGAAAAAAAACAAAGAGAAAACAAACTCCTTCCTCCAAAACACAAAAAGAGAGAATACAGGAAACCCTGTTTAATGTGGCTATTGATTCTTATGTGTTGTGGTTTAGATACAAATGTCTTAAACATTATTGAAGTTATTTAGAAATGACAAATTTTAAAACCTAGGAGTATCAATTAGTGAACATGATTTAAGAAATTTCACAAGAGTGGGACACCTGGGTGGCTGAGTCGGTTAAGCATCTGCCTTAGACTCAGGTCATATCCCAGGACCCTCGATCCAGTCTCGCGTTGGGCTCCTTGCTCAGTGAGGAGTCTGATTCTCCCTCTGCCTGCCACTACCCCTGCTTGTGCTCTCTCTTTCTCTGATACACGAATAAAATCTTTAAAAAAAAAAAGAAAGAAAGAAATTTCACAAAAGCATCAATAGAAATTATGTAAAAATTAATTAAATTGATAAAACATATTTGCTTTATCTTCCAAACATATGTGTGTGCCCTTACATTGGGAAACACTTAAACCTGTCAAGCTCTATGTGTGTGTGGGCATGCGTGTGTGTGTGTGTGTGTGTAATTATTTTTAATTTGTTACTCTAAAGGTCTATCTCTGGTCATTGTTTAACAACTAGGTGGTTCTGTTAATTACTATTTCTTTCTTGAGAGAGTGATTTTTTTAAAGGACCCATCTTCTACTCATGTTCCTATTTTTCAGGGATTAATGCTTATTTGAGCATATTTAAGCATATACAAAATGCAAAATCCCCATAAAATAAGAGTTATTGCATTTGTATTTGACGGTAATGATATTTGTCATGCTGAAACTGACTTTCTAACTGTGTCTGGACACACTGAGAGTTTAAATGCTTTATTTTCACTCATCTATCAAGGCAAATAATTGTTCAATTCTATTAACTGGCTTTTAAAAATTGACCAGTGGGATTATTGAAATGTTCAATTGCTGAGAAAATTTGGTAAGAACACTTTTGTGGCATTGTTACGCAGTATGACATACTTCATAATAAATTCAGTACAAAAATGAGAGATGGATTTATTCAGCCAAAAAATGGCAATTATATAGAAAAAAATTATCATTTTTTTCTTATGAGATATAGCCTTCCCTAAAGTGGAAGTTTCAAGTATTGCATTGATTTTACAAATATTAATATTATATTCATATTATTATAATAATCACATTTATTAGTAACCCATAGAATAATTTCTTTAATAAAAGCAGTCTTAAATCAAGGACCTACCTGTAATCCAGATCAAAGCTGAGGGGCTATGGGTGGAAGAGGCTCTGATGGGGCTCTGCATTGTAAGGGGTTTCCTCATTTCCAGACACAAGTGCACAAAACTCCAAAAAATCACAATTTTAAAATCACTACATGTGAGGCATGATTAGGTATTTTAAATGTTAAATGTTAAAATTTTTAAGTCTGAACATGATTCAGTGTAGTCACTCTGCCTTGACGCGACATTCTATACACCCCCTACCTTTCCAGTGAAACATGTTTAAAAGGTGGATAGTTTAAAAATATTTTTATAAACACCCTTAATTTCTTTATCCATGAGGAACGAATTACCTCTTTAATTAAAGTTAAAATATTTTAAGTGTGAACCTAAATAAATTTGGATTGTTAAACACATACTGTATGCAAACTTTTATCTATATCACCATACAGATACAACGACTTTGTACAACAATTTTGTATTATTCTGTAAATATAAATAGGGACATACTCAAGATAGAGCATTTCCACTAAAAGGTATATATTCAAAACATATTATTGCAGAAGTGTACCAGGAGCCCTTTAAAAATATATATTCATAAGTTTAAAAAAATCACTGCTTGTAATTAAAGCAAAGGTAAATAAGAGAAAATCAATCTGTAAACAAAAGGATGAAAAAACTATTGTCATATATTCATACAAGGCAATTTTATACCATCGTGAATATGAACATGAGCTTTATGCCTCATGAATGAAGCTCAAGGGACACAATAAAACAAAGTGGAGAATCAAGTTGATACCTTGAACACAGAGCCTAAAAACAGGAAAAAAAAAAACTCGTTATAAGGTATTTATTTATATATTTTATAAATACTCTACCTAAAAGTAAGGAAAGGCTGAACCTAAAATGTGCAATAGTTTTTATACTTGGCAGGAAAGGTCTACCTTGTTAACAATCTGTATCTGAAGCTGGATAAGCACGTAGGTGTTCGCTTTATATTTTTATCACAATACATTATATATTCTTTGAATTGGTACAACATTTCACAATATAAACAAATGCTTTTAAAAAACTAGGCATTGAGGAAGCCTAGGCCAATATCTTACAATATTTATGTGGTTTGAGGATTAAAGCAATGGGGAGGCCTGGGCTGAGGAATTCGCCACTATGCTGACTCTGCTTGAAAGTTCCTAATCTTTGCTCATCAGAATGGCCCAAGGAGCTTTATGGAATGCAGACTGTAGGCTTTATTCCAGCCTGCTACATTCAAATGTTTATGTCTAGGCCGCAGAGCCTGTATTTCTCAAAAGCTCCCTACAGGATGCGTGTGATTAGTCCGATTTACAAATCACTTCCTTTTGCTATCAGAGTATTGCCTTTATAACTTTAAATTTTATCTGTATAAGTTTGAGAGGTGGCATCACATTCTATTCTGGGTGCTAAAATTTGAAATATTGCAGAGGCTAATAGGGTTGACTTTACAGTAGCAACATCTAGAAACAAAGAACCCAAAGACAAGTACAAGTATCTTCAGGAGGATAATGGTGAGTGAGTGAGAATAGGACTATTCTTTAATTGGAAACAAATAAGCTGATTATCCAACTAAATAAAAACACCAACTGTGACCATGGGAGGCATTTAACCTCCCTAAATCTAACTTTCTTCTTATTTAAATGCAGATATTTTGTTTTAGTATTTTTATTATTCTAAAATAAAACCCATATGGTTAAGCAACAGAAAGAACATCAATAGTTCATAGGTTACTGATTATTTAAATTCTTTCTTTTTGTGGAATTTATATATCCAAGCATGGCTTTCGGAATATTTAGTTCAGCTTTGAAACTGAGGATGTTTAGAATGTTTTCCTTTTTATTTTCTCTGAGAGGTGTGGATTTTGACTCTGGATTATGTCTTATTCTAAATACCCACACTGGACTAAGCAGCATTCTTTCACAATTTACCCAAACAGCGTATCAGCTTTCCTGAGAATGGCTGCAATGGCTTTTCCAAAAGTTTTAGGATTATCCACTCATTTCTGTGACAGTATATTGAGGGAAAGGAAACCACAGTGCAAGGACCAAATCCAGCCTGCTGTAAATTTTTGCAAATGAAGTTTTGGTGAAACATGCCCATGACCAGTCGCGTGCAGAATGCCTATGGCCGCTGTGCAGTGGCAGGTTTCAGTAGTGAAGATGGAATCTATCCGACACACAAAGCCTAAAATATGTACCGTGTGCCCCTTGATAGACAAATTTTGCCAACTCTGGAATTATTCATGTTTTCATGAACAGATTTCTTAAAATTAGTCAGGATTCTCAATTAAATTCTATGACGGTTAATGGTGCACTGAAGTAACTAAAAACCAGGTACTTTTAAAAAGGAGTCTTCAAAATGCAATTTTTATTATTAGTAGAGACATAAGATGATCAAAATACACCCTCCTTTACAATAGTATTTAAATTTTTGAACATTTTATTGAAGTATAACATGTGCATAGAAAAGTGCTAAATCAATAAAGGTATTGTTGAATGAATTTCTACAAACTGAACACAACAATGTAAGCCAAATCTAGCTTAAAAACAGAACACAGAACATTATCTTCTCCCCAGAATCTCCTCTTGTGTTTCCTGTCACAAACCCATTTACACAACATATAATCACTCTTCTGACTTCTAAGAGTTACAAAAAGATAATATAGATACTTTAAGAAGACATAAATTATTCTAAATAGTCTTCTAAAATATCTGGTGCTTCTAGAGAATAGCTTATGTCAATTTTTATCTATATCACCGTACAGAAATTAGAAGAAATTAAAAAAAAATTCAGAAGACTGGATAATCATAAATTGTTTTGATAACATACCCACATAGACCATATATTTTTCAGGCCCTTGGAAATGATGAAGGGGAGGGAGTTAAGTTATAATAACAAAAAGCACTTTGGCACAATTGAGCAAAATTACTACTTTTCAACTGTAATCATAAGTTTCTCATCACATTGGTTTCGTGCTCATCACTGCCCCCGATCTTCTTAGTGTCTGCAGAGTAGCAAGTTACATCTAAATGCTTGTGTGATGACCCTTATCCAGCCTGCAGAATTGTTCTTACTTCTCCCCTTGCCTCAGTTCCACATTACTACCCAGACATATCTCTGACACGCATCTGACTTAATTTATAATCATTGTAGTGGCACAGATTGCAAGGTTCCATGTTGTATGGAAATGTTCCCCTGAACCACCGTCTAACACATCATCGGTGTTTTCATCATGCATATGCAACAGTCTTTTTTTCCCCACAGAGGATAGAAATAAAACCTCAATTCACGTGCTTTTAACTATAGTACCACTTTTTTACTTTTACTCTTAAAAGACGATCTTCTACCGTTTAAACTCACCCTATCCTGTGGCTGAATCAAGTGATACGGTTGCCATTGTATATATGCTGAAATACTATAAACTGAGGGTAGTAAGAACAGAAACATCGTGTAAAATGCTTGGCATGTAAAAGCACTCAATAAGCCTTTCGTTCCGTGGATCTAGTGATGATTTCTTACCTTGCTGAAGTAGAGACTCAATTTTGACTACTTGCATGATTACCCCAAATTAAGCCAACCCTGTGTTTTTTGGCTAGATTAATTTAGCACCATTGAAAAACAAGTAAATAAACTCTCAAGAAAAGGTAAGTAGAATAACCTCTTACCTAGGTTTACATAGGTAAAGAAAAATAAGAATAAGACAAATTTATCCAATTTATTCAGGAAAAAAGAATCTGTTTAGGTTTGAATACTTATGCAAATATTTCCTAGCCTGTATTCCAAGGAATACCTGATTT
>NC_048236.1:20705225-20727366 GCF_002007445.2 Ailuropoda melanoleuca
ATATGATTTTTCATTGGCCATAGTTTATTTTATATGGAAGGATGGTAAGAGATTAGAAGAACAATAGATGTGCCAGTAGATGTTTGTAGAATATATAATGTAAAGCATATTTAAACTTAAATACTTAAAATATATTCGTTTCCCCAAATTTAAGTTCATATTGATCCTCTAAAATCAGGGAAAGCACAACAATGGATTTAAGTGAGAGAGAGAAATAAACTCTTCTGGAAGTCACAGTTCACAACACCTTCCTGAGCTGATGTAACTCTTTCTACCTTCATTCTATTCAGAGTCCCATGCTTTCTACTCAGAGTGAGACCTGACATGGTCTAGGGTCACTAAAAATAAGAAATAAAATCAGACCCAGAGTGAAAGTCCAACCTATATAACAGCCTGACTTTTTTTACTGGTGTGAATATTTTGAAGCAATCTCTCTGACTGTGTTTGTGAGTTTAAATAGTACTTTCTACGGGTCTCTTCAGGTGTGGTAAATTGAAAATATCAAAGCCTTTCAAATTGAGAAGTTCATGGCCAAGAAAACTATATCCAAAATTGGCTTAAGCAAGATAAGACTTGAAACAAATAATAATAAGTTTCGACCGTTTGTATAAACTCAAACACTTCAAAAATTGAACTAAATAAGTACAGAGTTAGAGAAATTGGAAGAGGGCTTTATTTTCAGAAACTGAAAATAAGGGTGTTATTTTATAAGAACTAAGGAGAAACAAGCAAACTGGCAGTTCACTATTCAAGTTCTTTAAGGATTTCGCTGTCATCTGAGACAAAAGAGATATTCACCTTGCACATACTTGTTGAGAATTTTCAGCAAAATTTTTCATTGGTGGTTACCATCTGGGTGGCAGAAACAGGAAATAAATAAAAATTTCAGAAGATTAAGCTGACTAGCATAGGAGGTGATCATAAATACACGTAATGTCTCAACCTAGAAAGCTTCATTCAGAAAAAAAATAACTACATAAAATGTCTTGAGAGAACTGTTTCTCTATCTGTTAGTCTGGATTTCTATGGTGTTACCTTGCCTGCAAGTAAGTATGTGTGTGTGTGTGTGTGTGTGTGTGGGTGTGGGTGTTTGTGTCTGATCACAATGCTAATTTATTACATGGATGATGCTAATGCCAGTTTACACTGTAGAAAATAATATCTCCTAAACAAGAACTTTCATGTATTTCACCTTATACTTATTATTCTGTTTTTTTTTCTTAAACATTTCCGGCCGCCTTCCACTAAAGAAAAATAAGAATAAGACAAATTTATCCAATTTATTCAGGAAAAAAGAATCTGTTTAGGTTTGAATACTTATGCAAATATTTCCTAGCCTGTATTCCAAGGAATACCTGATTTAATGTAAGTATATTTCAATACCTGCTTACATCTTGTTGTACTTTGAAATTAACCTTGCACATAGCCTCAGACATCACACCAGAGTCTAGAATTCCCTATGGCAAGATACAACACTGCATATTGAGTTCCAGACGTACTATAAGCAGTGAGAGGGTAATCTGATCTTTATTTTAAAGAAAACATTCAAAGAATTTCGGATAATCCCTAAGTCATCTAGTCCAACAATTCTCATTCATAGAAAGGTATTATGAATTCCACGTTGCAATTCATATAATTGGAAGTGAAGGACAATTATTTATACAATAGGTAAAATAAGCTTCTGCAAAATCGTCTAGTCTGATTCTAATATATAGTAGATAGAATATTGACACTCAAATGGGAAGGATTTTGAAAGGGAATATTTCAACACCTCTGGATTGAGGGCTACAGAAGTAAACTAGGTTTTTGCAGTCATTCAGGGAAACTATAAATGTTAATATGTTGAGAAATACTGACCTTCTCCTTGCCATCTAGTTTCTGGGTAATTTGTTAACATATCAGTGCAATCAATCAGTAGCATTCCAACTATTTACAGATTAGACATTTTAAAAATCAATATCCTCCGGGGCGCCTGGGTANAGAAATACTGACCTTCTCCTTGCCATCTAGTTTCTGGGTAATTTGTTAACATATCAGTGCAATCAATCAGTAACATTCCAACTATTTACAGATTAGACATTTTAAAAATCAATACCCTCCGGGGCGCCTGGGTAGCACAGCGGTTAGGCGTCTGCCTTCAGCTCAGGGCGTGATCCCGGCGTTATGGGATCGAGCCCCACATGAGGCTCCTCTGCTATGAGCCTGCTTCTTCCTCTCCCACTCCCCCTGCTTGTGTTCCCTCTCTCGCTGGCTGTCTCTATCTCTGTCGAATAAATAAATAAAATCTTTAAAAAAAATCACTATCCTCCGATATGATTTTTCATTGGCCATAGTTTATTTNCCTCTGCTATGAGCCTGCTTCTTCCTCTCCCACTCCCCCTGCTTGTGTTCCCTCTCTTGCTGGCTGTCTCTATCTCTGTCGAATAAATAAATAAAATCTTTAAAAAAATCAGTATCCTCCAATATGATTTTTCATTGGCCATAGTTTATTTTATATTGGAAGGATGGTAAGAGATTAGAAGAACAATAGATGTGCCAGTAGATGTTTGTAGAATATATAATGTAAAGCATATTTAAACTTAAATACTTAAAATATATTCGTTTCCCCAAATTTAAGTTCATATTGATCCTCTAAAATCAGGGAAAGCACAACAATGGATTTAAGTGAGAGAGAGAAATAAACTCTTCTGGAAGTCACAGTTCACAACACCTTCCTGAGCTGATGTAACTCTTTCTACCTTCATTCTATTCAGAGTCCCATGCTTTCTACTCAGAGTGAGACCTGACATGGTCTAGGGTCACTAAAAATAAGAAATAAAATCAGACCCAGAGTGAAAGTCCAACCTATATAACAGCCTGACTTTTTTTACTGGTGTGAATATTTTGAAGCAATCTCTCTGACTGTGTTTGTGAGTTTAAATAGTACTTTCTACGGGTCTCTTCAGGTGTGGTAAATTGAAAATATCAAAGCCTTTCAAATTGAGAAGTTCATGGCCAAGAAAACTATATCCAAAATTGGCTTAAGCAAGATAAGACTTGAAACAAATAATAATAAGTTTCGACCGTTTGTATAAACTCAAACACTTCAAAAATTGAACTAAATAAGTACAGAGTTAGAGAAATTGGAAGAGGGCTTTATTTTCAGAAACTGAAAATAAGGGTGTTATTTTATAAGAACTAAGGAGAAACAAGCAAACTGGCAGTTCACTATTCAAGTTCTTTAAGGATTTCGCTGTCATCTGAGACAAAAGAGATATTCACCTTGCACATACTTGTTGAGAATTTTCAGCAAAATTTTTCATTGGTGGTTACCATCTGGGTGGCAGAAACAGGAAATAAATAAAAATTTCAGAAGATTAAGCTGACTAGCATAGGAGGTGATCATAAATACACGTAATGTCTCAACCTAGAAAGCTTCATTCAGAAAAAAAATAACTACATAAAATGTCTTGAGAGAACTGTTTCTCTATCTGTTAGTCTGGATTTCTATGGTGTTACCTTGCCTGCAAGTAAGTATGTGTGTGTGTGTGTGTGTGTGTGTGGGTGTGGGTGTTTGTGTCTGATCACAATGCTAATTTATTACATGGATGATGCTAATGCCAGTTTACACTGTAGAAAATAATATCTCCTAAACAAGAACTTTCATGTATTTCACCTTATACTTATTATTCTGTTTTTTTTTCTTAAACATTTCCGGCCGCCTTCCACTCGCTGAGTACTCTCTATTTCTCAATATAGCCACTCCTCTGGTGCGACACCTCCTGAGCTACCTTCAAGTGACTAGTAAGAGACTAAACTCATCTGTAAAATGGGAATCTTTGCTAGATTTAGCTCAAATCAACTTCAGATTTTGAAATGTACTTTAGGACACATGTGTTCCTGAGTTTCACAAACGGTGGGCCGCTTAAGTATGTTGCCTCCCTTGATGAGGTCAATGGTCAGGAAGGGAAGCTCCCATTATCCTGGGCCACACTGGGAAGACCAGGTGGCACAATTTCCAGTTAAAATCCCCGACTTATCAAAATTCCTCTGGACAACAGTTCCCTTTTCTTCAACCCTTAAACTTGCTACAAGTAATTGATAATAAACCAATCTATGAAATACATAGTACTTTTGAACATCTGAAGTTGCATCGAATATTTAGTATACTAACCATAATTTGAATCAGCAAATTGTTTTGTTTGGGGAAAGAAAGAGTTTAATCTACTTATGTGTGGGTCTCATTGGCTTGATGCAAATAAAAATCTCAATTTGTGGTTTTGTGCATTACTGTCCACACAACCAATGCTAAGACAAAATTTTCTGCAGGTGTTCGGTAATGTGTAACAAAAACACAAACAAACGAACAAACAAATCAAAACTAATTTTGGAGATAGACAAAATGATAAGAAAACATTTGGTGAATTTGTTTAAAGTAATTTTCTATTTTAGGAATTATTTCTCATATTAGGGTATCTAGTGTATGAGCCTATATTTTAATATTTGGTAGCATAATTTGTATTTTTTAATTAATAGATTTTATTTTTAAGAGAAGTTTTAGATTTATGGAAAAATTGAGCACAGAGTACAGAAAGTTCCACTATAATCCCTGACCCTCACAGACACATGCTTTCTTCCATTATTAACATTTTGTATTAGTGTGGTGTATTTTTTTATAATTGGTGAGAGATATTGATATAATATTCCCGACTGAAGTCAATAGTTTACACAAACATTCACCCTGTGTTGTGCATTCTATTGGTTAGGATAAAGTGTAATGATATGTATTCACCATTATAGTATCATACAGAATAGTTTTGCCATTCCAAAACTACCTCACTTTGTCCATTCACCAATAAAGGACATCTTGGCTGTTTCCAAGTTTTTTGGCAATTGTGAATAAAGCTGCTATGAACACTTGTGGGTGGGTGCATGTGTGGACATATGTTTTCAACTCATTGGATTATATACCAGAAGCACAATTTCTGGATCGTATCAGTAGACTATGTGGAATTTTATAAGAAATTGCCAAAGAGGCCTTCCAAAGTGACCACTCTATTTTGGATTCCCAACAGCAATGAATGAGAGTTTCTGTTGCTCCACATTCTTGGCAACATTTGGTATTGTCAAAGTTTTGGATTTTAGCAGTTCTAATAGTTGTGTAATGGTTTATCTTTGTTTTAATTTGCAATTCCCTGATGACATATACTGTTGAGCAGCTTTTCATGTGTGTTGACCCTCTGCATATGTGCTTCATGAGATCTCTGTTAAGATCGTTGGCCCACTTTTTAATTCAGATGTTTCTTTTCTTCTTGTTGAATTTTAAAAGTTCTTTGTATATTTTGGGGGCAGTCCTTGATAAGGTACATATTTTGAAAATATTTTTTCCCAGTCTGTGACATGTCTTTACATTCTCTTAACACTATATTTTGCAGAGCAGAAGTTTTTAGTTTTAAGTTCAACTTTTTTGTTTGTTTGTTTCATGGATCATACTTTTGACGTATCTAAAAAGACATTGCCAAGCCCAGGGTCAGCTAGATTTTCTCCCATGTTTCTTCTAGGAGTTTCATAGTTTTGTATTCTACACTTAGGTCTCTAATCCATTCTAAATTCACTCTTGGGAAGGATGTAGGTCTGTGTTTAGACTCATTTTTTGGAGATTCATTTTTTACACATGAATGTTCACTTGTTCCAGCATTATTTATTGAAAAGACTTTTGTATCTTCATTGAGATGCCTTTGATCCTTTGTCAAAAATCAATTTGCTGGATTTATGTGGGTCTATTTCTGGACTCTATTCTGTTCCATTGATTAGTAGCATATTTTAACAGTCAGTATTTTTATACTTTCTGGTTCATTGTATAACACGGTACAATGACAGAGCAACTTTTTTAAATTTAAAATTATTTTAGAGTATTATGTACATTCTTATGTGATTATGAACTACTTCAGTTCATCCTTCTTTTTTTTTTAACTCAAAAATAATTATTTCTTTAGGAAAATAATATTTGCTAATCTAGCTTTATAGAAATTGGCTTTATAGAAAATCGTGGAATATGTCTAATCTGAGAAGAGATGTTTCTAGGTTAAGATACTTATCTGCAGATCCAAAGACTGGGCTATAAAATCAAAGATAATAATGAGATAAATTTTTGCTTAATAATAGTAATAATAAGAATTAAAAATTATTAAACTATCGTTAGGTATTTGGCACTTTTTGTTTCCCTGGTCAATGAGTTTTCAACATCTAGAGTCACAGACTTTTGATAATGAATAAAAATCTCTCTCCATATGAAAACATTTAAATACATCCAAATTTCTGTTTACAAGTTGAGGATTTGATCGTTCCTCTGAGATATATTGATGGATCCTAGGTTCAGAAACAATCAGACCAAGGCCTCCCAAAGCATACTCTCAGAACTCAGAAAATATTAATAAGCATTGAGTGATTTTCTGGTTTCTTTCATCAAAATTTCAAATACCTAGTTCAGCAAAGTTAAGGCTTTTCTGAAGAAGCACCCCTCAGACCCTTAAATAAATATACATGTTGCTACTCGAAAGAGACATGACGTACATAGCACTTAAAAGTAATTTGTAAATAGAATCATTTTTCCCCCTACAAGAGCATCTTGTAGGACTAGTGTTGCCAGGAAAAGCAACTTAGGAAAGCACTGAGCTTGTCTAATGTCTGGTAATGTCTCTGACAAAGGGTTGTGTAAAATTAACAATCACTCTATTGTCTTTCTTCTTCCTACCGTCCTTTAATATTTCCAAAATTGCTTCAAGTTTTAATCTATATAATAGGGCAACACGGTATTTGAACTTGTTATCCAGGTTCCATGTGGCACCCTGGAGCAAGAAGAAGATTCAGGTCCCGACACAGTACCACCAAGGTAGCCTGAAGTTTGCCTAATGTCTCAGAAAAGTGACTTAGTATAGTTTCATTACATTCCCATTTCTTAGGTCTTATGTTATATACAGAATCTTTCCCCGATCTCTCAAATTCCAATAATCCTTGACTTACTGAAAAAGAATTCACTATTTTTTTTTCATCCTCTATGAACTTCTGTCTTCTCTCTCAGGTTGTCGCTTGTAGCATATATAATTTTTCTTCTTCGGCATAATATCAATTTAGAAACAAAGTTTTCATTCATTCTGTTGTTCCTTTGACCTTATGTCATTCAACATCAGTGTTTCCTTTCAGAGATTTTGAGTTCCTATGTATAAAGTGTCATATCAGTTTAGCTTTATTTTTAGAACAGTCAATATTTTGACACACATATTTAAACAATTTTTATGAAAATTATTTTAAATATCAATGACATGTTCCATGCATCTCACACTCACATGAGGCATTACATTTACTTACTTATATATTTTCCAGTTGTGATGGCTCAACATTATGCTAAGATGATTATGAGACACTTTTTTTTTGGTTTAGTTTTAGTCAGGGAATTCTTTGGAAAACTAAGAGATGGGTCCAGCCTTTTACCTGGGGAGAAAAGTTTGTGGAAACAAACTGAGAACATTAGAAGAAATAAAGACCCATTTCTCCTTATTGCATTACATCAACAGGAATCCATCAATTTAGCTTAATATGTTTCTCTTTTAAAATGGATATAATGCCTGAGAGAGGGAGAGACTTGTTTTTCATGTGGTAAATGTCTGTCACATTGGTTTACTGCTTATCTCATCCAATAACTGCATTTCTTGATGTTTCTTTTGAATCTTTCAGTATGAGTAAAACAAAGTATACACTGAATAAACGTTTGAATGAATGAATGAATCCTTGTCAGCTAGCTGAAAGGAAGGCTATTTTAGAAAATAACTGTTGAGAGGTAAGTAGCAGAAGGATAATTTGGACTTAGATGAGGTGTAGTAACGTGCAGCATGAAGGCACTGAAACCTGCTCCCTCCCGCACCTTCCTGACCACCCCCACCCCCTGCTAGAGAAAGAAGCAAGTTCTTGCCCTGTCACAGTGATTAGGACAATTAACTGCTCAATAGCTATCTTTTAGAATAATTTAAAACAAAATGGAAATCTCCAGTTGCTCACATTATATTGTTAAAGATATTTATATATAGAATAAAGTAAAATAGAAATGAGGGTCCAGGAAACAGTGGGAAATTGGGGAAGAAGAATCAAACGTGAATTTATGTGGTTCTAAGAGCTTTAGGAGATTTCAGACAGCCTGTCAGTATGTTAGGGGAGCAGGTGTTTTCATTGGTTCTTTTCCTCTTGCCTGGAGTCATCTACCAAAATTTAAAAGTGAAATGTGTCGCTTTAAGATGTATAATAAAAACCCTCATATAAATAATAATTAATTAATTAGAAATATATAGTTGGACAGATCTTGAGAGATATATTCTGAAATAGCTGTTGAAATTATTTACCTTATACAAAACAATGTCTGTAAATGATAAATGCTTTCTACAATGCCTTCAATATCTAACAGTTTCTGGTGATTTTACTAAGGCATCTTGTCAGTCCCCCGAATGTGAACACTTTTGAAAAAACATTTGGGAAATTAAATCTAGTAGAAGCAAAATTAGTATATGAACACAGCTATAAAGGAACAGAGTGCTGTCCTGTCCATGATGTTAATCACTCTAAAATTATTCCTTTGTTGAAATTATTCAAAACACTAAGCCATGGGTTATTAAGTTTATTCTGTAGGGTACTATATAAAAGGTATTCTTAGGGTAGGAATAATGTCACCACAACATACCAGTCTATAAATTCCAAAGAAGTTCACAAACTCTTATGTGATTTGGGAAACATGAATTTATATGCTTCAGTGACTGAGTTATCTTCTTTTCACACTCTTGCTCATGAAGCAAGTGAAATATTTGACCATAAATAAGCAAATTCAGGATGACCTCATTGAATGAGATGTACTAGATTTTCTAAGAAACAGAAATAGGAAGAAAAGTGATAATATAACAAAAGGTAAGTTCCCTATAGAGCTCCATTAGGTTTTTGTTTTTATAATTTAAGGAAAGTTATTTCAATGTTTTAGAATTTTGTTGAACCTAGAACATTCATTTTGGTAATGATTTCTAAATCATATAAAATAAGTTTATTGTACATATGTTCAAATGTACCAGGACATTTCACAGAAGGCCCTTTTCTCCTTGTAACAGAAATCATAATTTTTTCTGGTTTTACCACTGGTGTTAAACTTAATTAGATAATAAAGATGGATGAAATGGACTCTGGAATCAGCTGAGAGGACATGGGAAATGTGTCTTTGTCCAAGTGTGTCACTATTTCACAAATAGTCACTAATACTTAATATTTTTAAAAAATATTTGCATCATATGAATAGATATTTAGTAATTTTTTTCTGAGCTAGCTACATTATTAATTTATTTCCTGATTTTGAAAAGATCCTGTTTGTAAATATACTTAGAAAATTACAACATTTCTTTTTACAAACTACTAATGTAAAGGTAAATGTGTTCTCCTGAGCCTTAAAGCACGAGTTTCCAAAAAATTCAGTCAAAATCTTTGATCATAAGAATCATGAGTAAAAATAGTATAATTTTGCATTAACCACTTTATTGCCTATTTTAGGCTAAAAAAGTAAAAATAAAGCAAATGAAACCTCTTTTTTTCCCTCTTCTTATTTGTATCTACTGGCACACTGTATACTCCTTCCAATGTCTTAGCCTACCAAAAATGGACTGAACTTTTTTTGTGTCACATATTCCACATCTATCATATCAAGAGTATAGAACAAATGAAGAAGATGTGGTTGAATATTCAGAGAAGGTTCATGTTTGGTGAACTTATAATGTACTACTAGTATACATATAACTGATGCTCTCCAAAGGACAAAGTTTGTACTTTTCAGTGTCATGAACCTGGGACAATATCCACTAATGTCAAAATGCTGTAATGTCTCAAAATACCTAGAGAATCTCACCTTTGGAATGCCTTCGAGATCACATTAAGACACAATAAACAGAATCTTATCACTCTAAATATAATCTGTTTATGGAACTATTAAGTATGTTGACTTCACCTGAACAAACGAATTACTCTTGGTGAATGTTTGCTTCTTTGCAAAAACCAAATTTAACCCCAAAGAATAAGAGTTTTTATCTAACAGCATTCATATATCTCTTAAATTCTTTCCTTTTTTTAAGAGAGAGAGCGGGGGTTGGGGGGGAGGGAAGGGACAGAGGAAGACAGAGAGAAAGAGAGAGAATCCCAAGCAGGCTTCACCCCCAGCACAGGGCCCAATGTGGGGCTTGATCTCATGACCCGGAGTCATGATGCTTAACCAACTGAGCCACCCAGGTGAAATGCCTCAGTTTCCTTATGCCTCAGTTTCCTTATCTGTACAATTGATGTGATGCTAGCACCTATTTTGTTGTTAGAGATATTAAAGTTAATAATTGAAGCATTTATATGTGCTTATATAAGAGCAGTTCCTAACATAAGGGCAATTCTTAACACATAGTAAGTACTTAACAAATAAACAAAATAGAGACTTGAATTCATGCCCAGGAGGTGCTGCTCATAGCCAGAGAGATAATTTCTCCAGCAATTTGTGTGCCTATTAAGTGAGGGGATTGGATTTGTTGAGTCCTATTCTAATTAACCATCTTAAGAGCCTTAAAATGTACATTAAAATGAGATTAGAAAACAAGGAATCGGGACATAGAAAATTAGAACTGTTTTTTATATGCTAGTCCTTTAGAAAGAGAATGAAGCTTATTATTCAAGAAAAAGACAACTCTTACTACTCCTGAATAAACACAAGTAAGCAACCTTTAAAAAAAGAAAATAAATTAGGACTTTAATTTAAAATTACCAAATGAGAACTATAACTAGCTCATAAGAAGAAAGATATACGAATTACCGTGAGTAAATGCATGCTGATATCGACGCTGCTAAGCTATACACATTGAATTTCTAGGCATAAATTTATTCAGGAAAATGATTCATTACTATAAATATAACACCTTGCATTTTTTCCTAATAACTGTGACATTATATTAAACATTATGACCATTAGGAATTGAGGTAATAATGTCATTTTTTTTAATTATAACTCTTTTATCTACTATTGGCACTAACCACTAAGAATCTGATTTATTATCTCATATTAATCCAGATTCTTGGTTGCAAAATATAGAAATCAACTCTGGATAACACAAGCAGAACAGAGATTCAAAGAGTGTATTTTGAGTAGCCCACCAAATTGATGGAAAAGTGACTAAAGTGCTAGCTTAGAGAAGGGGACACTGAAAAATCAGAGAAACAGGGAGGTGAAACAGCCAGAAGCCTAGATACTTGTTGCCACTCTTGCTCAGGGGGCAACCATGGACCTTTTGGACACTGGATGGCAGTGTTGCCACCACAGAAGTAAACTGAACTTCCCTTGCTTCTTTGTGACACTCATTGATGAGTCAAAGCTTCAGGTTGGTATATTGGATGTGCCAGTTCTAGGTCATCGACTCCGATCCAGCTGTTAAGGGTTACAGATAGCAAGTGTCTGAACTTTCCAGCACCCACTATGGGAGACAGAGAGTACTGTTGTACTCCAGAAGCATAAATTTAAATGTAAGGTGTCCCAAACCAATAAACACCCACCACACCCATCATGATGAGACTAATAGAAGAGCATGTATTGTGAAGATATATAAGGGGGTTTGCATTCCATATGAGGGAATTACTATTTACATGGTAATTTACAGTGTACTAAAATTTTATGGCTATTATTTTTCCCATAGGTAGACCCCCATGTAAACAATATTGCACATCATGTGAAAGTATGTTGTGAGAATTAAATGAGATGATTTACCTAAAAAGTGCAAGACTCACAGAAGTCACCTAATGTATGTTATTTAACATCCCCAATCTACTTTCTTTTACTTTAGAAAAAAGTGCTTGATATTGAGAATTTTACATCTGCAACCGGTACTGAAACTTTCTGTTTTACATCTTTGGTTGACATTAATAAAGCACTTCAGGCTGGTGTGGGTGGATATTCCTTCCTGTTGAAAAGAGAACAAAACCTTCAACAGGGAGCAGCTGGAGACAAACATTGGAGAGAGGAAAAGCAGAAAGTGTTGCATGGCTTAATCTTTTAAATCACAGATTAAGTCAACATAATAGCAGAGAAAATGCAGAGAATTTAAAATATGTGACTATAATGGCAAGCTCACAGGGTCTTTTCACTGGGATCAACAGAGGAAATGAACTAAATGAACACAATTTCATATCTCCTGAGAAAGAAAGAAAAGGATTCATAAGGAAATGTTTTATTTTACACTATAAATTTATTAAAATTTCCTTTACATGCAAAGCCCTTATGCAACAGAATATAAGTATTAACTGCATGAAAAAAACAATAATAAGTAATAAAAGCTATTAACTGTTCAACTTTCTTGAGATTGCACCATGCATACATCCGAATTAATCTGATTAAAAAAGAACTTTTTCTCCCTCTCTGCTATCATTGAAAAATTAAAACAGAAAACAAAAGCTAAAAGCTTCAGGGAAGGTTGTATTTTCCCCCCAAAATAAAATCTTGAGTAAGAAATCAGGTACCATCATATTATACAACTGGAAAACAGATTGAAGACAATATTTTGAAACAGTTTTTCAAGTGCCACTGATTCCAATGTACAAAAAATATAGTAATGTTAAATCCTTTGTTGGTGCTACCACAGGCTAATACTACTTTAAAGTTCTCAAGTTAATGGTTCAAAGGATCACAGGCTCCCCATCTGTGAACAGGATGTCAAGCTTCATATAATGATGAATATCTTTTACCTTGTTGATCTAAAAGTTTCATATGAGACTCTTTCTCCCTAGTTAATTAACGTGGTAGGGAATGGAGATGGCTCTGGAGAGAAACCTTTGCTGTACATTACAGGAGGTGGTTATCTCTACTTCAAAATTAATTAGCCCCTCAGTATTTTTAAAAGTTTTTTTATGAATGTATGAATTTATTATTTATTACCTATTTATATCTTCCCCATCCCAGCAGTGATATAGGAGCTTTGCCTTACGAGGCAATGTGATTTAGGATTTTATGGAAGTTAGTCCATGCTAACGCTATTGAAGATATTTGTAAGAGATAATGGTTGGTAATTTCATAACTGTTATTAGCCAGCAGTCTAAGTCTAAGTTTTAAGTGATAATTTAATTTTTTTACTTAAGACAAGGATAGAGACTACTTTTTTGTTTTTTTGTTTTTTCTTTCTTTTTTTTTTTCTTCACAGCTTCAATTGAACAAACCCTCAAAATCCTCAGATCTATGGAAGATTTGAATTTGTGGTACATAGTAATACCAGGAATAATCTCTCAGAGAACATTGTCAACCCCACTATATGGTTTGCATGAAAATTCATACAATATATCTTAAAGGAGAAGAAAGTATGGGATTGTGTCTATACTCTTAGGACAACCAAATTCTGAATGGAATGCCTAACTTAAGAACAACAAATACTGATTATGACAGGTCTGTAGATTACTTTTTTTGGAGGGATAAATCTCAAAACCAAAAACTTGATAACTCTCGATTTACATTCCACACTTTTGTTTTGTTGGATCTTGAAGTCAATAAATGTTGTGCTCTTGACTTTTTACCTTCTTTTTCTCCACTACAACTCTGGGTTATCAGAATAGGAAAGAAAAAGACATAAGCACATGCATCCTTAGCACAGTGCTGTATTTATTTATAACTTCTTAAATATTTATGATCTTGAGAAGATATTAATTGAAAAGTTATCAACTAAAATCTTTTATATCTGAAGTACATAGGAGTAGTTTAACAAAGCTAACAGTAACAATATTTTCTGTGGCCTTGGTATAAAACTTGTTATAAATCATAGTTGTCCTTATTGAAGTTAAACTTCAGAAGGAACAAAACTTTCAATCTCATTTTATAATAAAATTTAACATTGATAGAAAACAATGTAATTTCATACACACAGAAATAATAGATCTTGTTTTTGAAAATTGATGAAAATAATATACAGTGAACCCAATTTATTGCATGAAGGCACACGCAGTTGAATATTAAGAAATCAATTATTGGGGACACCTGGGTGGCTCAGTCCATTAAGTGTCCAACTCTTGATTTTGGCACAGGTCATGATCCTCAGGGTCATGAGATCAAGCTGAGTCAGGATCCTTGCTCAGCGGGGAGTCTGCTGGAGATTCTTTCCCTCCTCCCCTCCCCCTACTTTTGTGCTCTCTCTAAAATAAATAAATCTTTAAAAAAAAGAGAGAAAAATCATTGTAATGCATCGTATGACAGAACTGGGGAAAAAAACCACACAGTCATCCCCATAAATACTCAAAAGCTTTTTGAAAAAATTTGACAAAATCCTGATTAAACAAATTTAAAAATACATATTTAATGGATATTAAAATAACACAGTAAAATAGATCTACATGCTTATGTATACACATAGCAGCCCTAAATTCAGCATTTTACATAAGAGAGAAATTCTAAGGTCATTTCTACTAATGTCAAGGAAAAGATATGATTGACTGCTATAACTAACAATATTTTGGACATATCAGCAAATGTAATCAAGCAAAGCAAATAGAATCATACAAATTAGAAAAGATGTAAAATTATCCCTATGAAAAATGTAAGACAGATTTTATAAATAAGATAATTTAATAAAATAGTAGGATATAAAATCAGCACAAATATTAATAGCCTTCATATGTACAAATAATACCCAACTGAGTAATATGATGGATATAAAGATACGGTTTAAAATAGCAAGTCATGAATCACTAACTTGTACTCCTGAAACCAATGGTACACTATATGTTAACTAATCAGAATTTAAACAAAAACTTGAAACAAAAATTTTAAAAAATTAAAAAATAAATAAGGGATGCCTGGCGGTCTCAGTCGGTTAAGTGACCAACTTTTGATTTTGGCTCAGGTCATGATCTCAGGGTCCTGAGATCAAGCCCTGTGTAGGGCTTGGGGCTGAGTAGGGAGTCTGCTTGAGGGTTCTTTCTCCATCTCCCTCCGCCCCTCTCCCCACTCATGTATTCTCTCTCTCTCTCTCTCAAGTAAATAAATAAATCTTTAAAAAAATATAAAAAATAAAAAATAATAAAATAGCTACAAAATATAAAATACTATACTTACAGATAAACTTAAAAAGAAATGTAGTTATTCCTGAAAAACAAAAAGATAGATTGGAATAAAAAAGAAAGGCATACCATTCTCATGGATAAAAAAAATTTTTCCACATCCAAAAGCTGCTATTGCTTTCTAAGTTAATCAGACATTTCATATAATTGCCCTAAAAATAAAAGTTTCTCTTTTATTCAGTAGGCAGAAATTTGGTTTTAAAGTTCCTATGGAAAAAGGAACAGAAAAGGCAAAAATTTCTAAATAAACACTGTTAAAAAGAAAAACAAAATGTATGTGTGTATTTATGTGTGTGATAGGGAAGTGAAAATGGGTGGGAGCTGGTCTGTCAGATATTAAAGCATGTAACAAAAGCTCCATATGTAAATGAGTGTGAGACTGATACATGAATAGGTAATAGAAATTATGGAAATGGATCCAAGTATAAAATGAAATTCACTAAATGATAAAAATGACATCTCAAATCTGTTTAAAAAAAAGAGAGAGAAACTTGCTAATAAATAGTGTAGAAAAAAGTTATTTGAAGAAAAAGATAAAATTAAATTTGTACTTATAGAATATATATCACTATAAAAATGTCAGTAATCTAAATAATTTTAAAAAAGAATAAGAAGGAAATCTCAAAGAACACTAAAGCAGTAATAGAGAAGAGAAGCAAATTTGTTTAAAACCTGACAGGAAGGGGGTTGCCTGAGTGGCGCAGCGGTTAAGCGCCTGCTTTCGGCTCAGGGCGTGATCCCGGAATTCTGGGATCGAGCCCCACGTCGGGCTCTTCTGCTGGGAGCCTGCTTCTTCCTCTCCCACTCCCCCTGCTTGTGTTCCCTCTCTCACTGGGCTGTCTCTCTCTCTGTCAAATAAATAAATAAAATCTTAAAAAACAAAAAAGAAAAGAAATTGTGAATTCTATTGAGTAGTCTTACTGAATAATATTGGCAAGAATATTCATCTCAATTGTCAGCATCCCAACTCAAGTACAAAGTACACATCTTAGGTCTTCTTCTAAGTAGCAAGACTATAAAAACAGCACATCACACTGCCTGGAAGTAACTGTTTGAGCAAGTGGAGAACACAAGGGAGTGTTAAAATCACCAGAAGAAATCTTCAGCTGAAGAATATCCGGAATAAATGCCTCAGTGACCCCATATTTTAACAGTTCATTGTGAGTCATTCTGTACTTTTCAGAGGTCTTTCAGAATCCACATCTTTGCTCCCAGTAGCAACACTGATAATGTTCCCTATTTCCCACTTCACTTTCCCTTCTCCTTCACTCCTGTTCCCTTAGATTCTCTACCAAATAAACTACCTGAACCCAAGTCATTGTCACAAATTCTGAATTTTGCTAAAACAAACTAAAATAACAGGAAACTTTAGAATGCAGTGATCAGATCGTGATTACCTGAATGTACTTATTATTTTTACCTTTGCTGAAATTTAATACCAGATGCATGTGTGGTGTAGTATTCACTTCATAGCAATATCAGTGAAGGATCCCTGCCCAATCCACTCCTCCCAAACAAATTATAATCACGCTTTTAGAGCTGATCATTATGTTATAGCAATATAAGGAAGACCACTATACAGGAAGCCATAATTTATTAAGACGGGAGATTCTATAAGACAATTGGTCTAACTTCTTCAGTGTCATGAGAAAAAGGAGGATACACTGTCCTAGATTGAAAGAAATTTTAGAAACATGATAACCATATTCAATTCTGATTCAAACAGCCTATAATAAAAAGACATTTTTGAAAGAAGAGGGTGTCTTTGTTAGGATGCTATAAGAAAGTACATCACAGACTGACTAGTTTATAAACAACAGAAATTTATTTCTTACAGTTACAACAATATAAACAATGCTCCTCTCTTCAAAGAACTTAATAATAATAATTTCAAAGAATTATAAGAGCTAAGAATTAAATTAAATAAGAAATATTAAAACGATTAAATAAGGAGGAGCTGGAGAAATGGTAGATTTGATCTAGGCTGATTAAGCAAAGGCATTTTCAGAAATAATTTGAACTGAAATCTGAAGGTTGATTAAACAATCAAGTGAAAATCTGATGGGAGAATATTCAAAAGAAAAGGCAACCAGAAAGAAGTTTCTGAAATGGAAGTAAGTTTAGTTTGTTTCAAAAATATGCTGTCCACCAGAAATATAATGCAAAACATATAAGTAATTTTACATTTTCTAGAAGCCACACTAAAAAAGTAAAAATAAAGTGGTTAAATTACACTGACATTTAATTTTTCTTTATATAATACAGCAAAATAATAATATTTGAGAATGTTATCAATGAAAAATTAATGAGCTTGTTTACATTAATTTTTAAACCAACTTTGAAATATGGTTTGTATTTTATACTTACAGAACAAATGAATTTAAATTAGAATATGTAAATACAGTGATCATATTTGAAGTGATCAATAGTCACTTGTGACTAGTAGATACCATATTGGATAATGCAGTTCTAGAGACTAAAAGAAGATCACACACAGTCTCCAGAAGGTATCTAAAGAAAAGAATGGATCGAGGTGATTTGGTGGAAGAAATAATATATAGATCAAATAAATAGGGCCTTCTAGATAGTGGCAATACATTTGGGCCATATTTGAACTACAGTGGGAAGTCACTGGAGAGTTTTAAGCAGAAGCTTGAAAGGATGTGATCATTGCTTGTTTTAGTCCATCTGAGCTGTTACATCAAGATACCACAGACTGTGAAGCTTAGAAGCAACAGAAATATATTTCTCACAGTTCTGGGGGACTTCCAGGACCCAGATCATGGTCCCAGCATGGTTAGATAGATAAAGACCCTCTTCCATGTCAGAGACTCCTCCTTGTATACTCACAAGGGGAAAGGGGTCCGGGAGCTCTGTGGGGTCTTTTATAAGAGCACTAATCCTTTTCATGACAGCTGCACCCTCATGACCCAATGGCCCTAAATGCCCAATCTGCAAATTTTAACACCTTTGGGAGTTAGAACTGTAAGTTATGAATTTTGAGTTGACACAAACATACAGACAATAGCAAAGAGAAGATCTGAATAAGATCTAGACACTGTTAACTAGGTTCATGGTATTGTGGTTATATAAGAAAATGTGCTTTGAAGATATTTGAATGTCCATATGTCTCAAAGATATATAGTGAAATGCATAGGTTACAGTTATATGTCTTGCATTTGTTTTAAAATAGTTCAACAAGGCTAAAAATGAATAGATAATTAAAGGGTGAAATAGATAAATCAAATATGGCAAAACATTGATATATCTTGGGGCATGAGTGATGAGAATAAGGAGTTACATTGTTCTCTTTAGTTTTACATGCATTTGAATTTTTTTTCAAGTAAAGTAAAATAAATTCTGTGATTGCTTCTGAGAAAAGGTAAGCAAGGAGAGATGAGCAGATAACATGAATGGAAAGAAATCCTACACACAAGAAAGACCTTAGTTTTCACATGTAGGAAAGATGACAAGGATGAAGAGTAAAAAGAAGGGAACAGCACTGGTCCAGCAGGAGGACGCTGATGCCTGTGAGTCATTTTAATGGAGTGGAGGAGTGAATGCTGCACTGCAGTGAATTGAAGTTGACAATGTAGAAAAAACAATGCTTAAAACAAGTTTTCTATTAGAATGACAATTCAATAAGCTGGTTAGTAGCCAGAGTGGGAGGAAGGGACAAAAGAAATAGTCTTCAAAAAAATGATAATAATACCCGTTTCATAGTATTTGGAATAGTCAGTATACACTTACCTTTTCAAAATGCCATAAAAGGTACTATAAAATATCTTATTCTGGGGCTAATTTATTAATTTTGCTCCTCAGCCAAGATTTCCATAAAACAGAGATACATACATGCCTTAGTGAAAATCACCAGGCTGTGTGCTATGAAAATCTGGGGTAAATTAATTTCTCTGAGTAGGGATTTTATTCACTTATAAAATGGGGCTCGTGAGTATATACAATATGTTGGATGTGAAGATGTTTTGTCAATTGTGCAGAAATTTCCCCGAAATACAGACGTACAAAAACTAAACACAGAAGCTAAACTTCATCACTTCATCACCATACTATGAATCAGGTAATAGAAATAAGAATAATAGGAGGAGTTAAGATCGCGGCAGAGGAGTGGGACCTTTTTAAGCCAGTCCCCTGAGTCGAGTTGGATAGGTACCAGACTATCTTGAACACCCACGGAATCAGCCTGAGACGCAGGAAGATACATCTGGATCTCTACAAATGAACATCTCCAGCGCTGCGTATTGAGGTACGAAGTGGGGAGCCATGAAACCATGCACAGATATCGGAAGATAAATGGAAGAGGGAGGGAGATGCTGCATTTGGACACCAGGAAGCAGTAGCCACTTGCACGGGGGAGCAGGTGGACTTGGGACAGCACCACGAGAGAGCAGACTGAGACCGTGAGCCGGGGAATGCGCTGGACCAGGCTGAAACAGAGGTCCGGTGTGTTCACTGGAACCAGACTGAGGCCGGGAGCACGCGGGGGCAGCTGGCAGCTGGCTGCGTTAGAAACACAAAGGACAGAGACACGCCAGCCCTGGAAGTGAGGGCTGGGACTCCGGGTGTGGGGTACACATCCCGGGACGCTGCAGGGTTGAGCAGCACCAACAGTAACAGAGTCAAAGTGGCCAGAACATCAGTGGAGAGCAGACTGCGATCTCTCTGTTCTGAGACAGAGGCTGGGATTTGGCCATGGCTGCTCTGACTCTCAGAAGAGGCACAGCAAACCTCCAGGGAAAGCCACCAGAGAACAAAAGCCTGGAAATATTGGCTCACAGCGTGCCCGCCCCCATCCCCCCTCGCAGGGGACACGGAGACTCTACCCAAACAGGGTTGCCTGAGTATAGGCATGGCAGGCCCCTCCCCTAGAAGGCAGGCTGAAAATTCAAGAAGCCTACATCCCTAAGGTCCCTATAAAACAAGTGCACACTGCCTAGGTCCTGGTCAATAATTTGGGCTCTGGGCTACCCCACAACCTCTCCTCATCAGAATGATGAGAAGGAGAAATCCCTCCCAGCAAAGAAAAGACAATGAGTCTGTGGCCTCTGCCACAGAACTAATGGATATGGATATAACCAAATTATCAGAAATGGAGTTCAGAGTAACAATGGTCAAGATGATGTGCAGACTTGAAAAAAGTATTAATGAAAATGTTAATGAGAATATAGAATCTCCAAGGGTGGAAATGAGAGTGAATCTGGCAGAAATTAAAAATTCTATGAGCCAAATGCAGGCAAAACTAGAGGCTCTGACGGCCAGGGTGAATGAGGCAGAAGAACGTATCAGCGAATTGGAGGATGGGTTAGTAGAAGAAAAAGCTAAAATAGAATCTGGGCTTAAAGAAATCCATGTGCAAGAATGTAGGTTACGGGAGATTACTGACTCAATGAAACGTTCCAGTGTCAGAATCATCGGCATCCCCGAGGGGGTGGAGAAAAAGAGAGCTCTAGAAGAGATATTTGAACAAATTGTAGCTGAAAACTTCCCTAATCTAGCAAGGGAAACAAGCATTCGTGTCCAAGAGGCAGAGAGGACCCCATCCAAGCTCAACCAGGACAAACCTACGCCACGGCATGTCATAGTGCAATTCGCAAATATTAGATCCAAGGATACAGTATTGAAAGCGGCCAGGGCAAAGAAATTTCTCACGTACCAAGGCAAAGGTATCAGGATTACGTCAGACCTGTCTACAGAGACCTGGAATGAGAGAAAGGCTTGGGGGGGCATTTTTAAAGCTCTTTCAGAGAAAAACATGCAGCCAAGGATCCTTTATCCAGCAAAGCTGTCATTCAGAATTGATGGAGAAATAAAGACGTTCCAAAATCGCCAATCATTAACCAATTTCGTAACCACGAAACCAGCCCTACAGGAGATATTAAGGGGGGCTCTATAAAGGTAAAAAGGCCCCAAGAGTGATACAGAGCAGCAAGTCACAACCGATACAAAGACTTTAAAGAGAAATGGCATCATTAAAATCATATCTGTCAATAATCTCTATCAATCTAAATGGCTTAAACTCTCCCATAAAACGCCACAGGGTTGCAGATTGGATAAAAAGACATGACCCATCCATTTGCTGTCTACAAGAGACTCATTTTGAACCCAAAGATGCATTCAGACTTAGAGTAAGGGGATGGAGTACCATCTTCCACGCAAATGGACCTCAAAAGAAAGCTGGAGTAGCAATTCTCATATCAGATAGACTGGATTTTAAACTAGAGGCCATAGAGAGAGATACAGAAGGGCACTATATTATTCTTAAAGGAAGTATTCAACAAGTGGATATGACAATTATTAATATATATGCCCCCAACAGGGGAGCAGCAAGATACACAAGCCAACTCTTAACCAAAATAAAGAGACATATAGATAAGAACACAGTAATAGTAGGGGACCTCAACACCCCACTATCAGAAATAGACAGAACACCCTGGCAAAAACTAAGCAAAGAATCAAAGGCTTTGAATGCCATACTCGACGAGTTGGACCTCATAGATATATATAGAACACTACACCCCAGAACCAAAGAATACTCATTCTATTCAAATGCCCATGGAACATTCTCAAGAATAGATCATGCTCTGGGACACAAAACAGGTCTCAGCCAATACCAAAAGATTGAAATTATCCCCTGCATATTCTCAGACCACAACGCTCTGAAATTGGAACTCAACCACAAGGAAAAACCTGGAAGAAACTCAAACACTTGGAGGCTAAGAACCATCCTGCTCAAGAATGACTCGATAAACCAGGAAATCAAAAAACAAATTAAACAATTTATGGAGACCAACGAGAATGAATACACAACGGTCCAAAACCTATGGGATACTGCAAAGGCAGTCCTAAGGGGGAAATACATAGCCATCCAAGCCTCACTCAAAAGAATAGAAAAATCTAAAATGCAGTTTCTATATTCTCACCTCAAGAAACTGGAACAGCAACAGAGGGACAGGCCTAACCCACTGACAAGGAAGGAGTTGACCAAGATTAGAGCAGAAAT
>NC_048236.1:20732434-20875639 GCF_002007445.2 Ailuropoda melanoleuca
GATTTGGTGGAAGAAATAATATATAGATCAAATAAATAGGGCCTTCTAGATAGTGGCAATACATTTGGGCCATATTTGAACTACAGTGGGAAGTCACTGGAGAGTTTTAAGCAGAAGCTTGAAAGGATGTGATCATTGCTTGTTTTAGTCCATCTGAGCTGTTACATCAAGATACCACAGACTGTGAAGCTTAGAAGCAACAGAAATATATTTCTCACAGTTCTGGGGGACTTCCAGGACCCAGATCATGGTCCCAGCATGGTTAGGTAGATAAAGACCCTCTTCCATGTCAGAGACTCCTCCTTGTATACTCACAAGGGGAAAGGGGTCCGGGAGCTCTGTGGGGTCTTTTATAAGAGCAGTAATCCCTTTCATGACAGCTGCACCCTCATGACCCAATGGCCCTAAATGCCCAATCTGCAAATTTTAACACCTTTGGGAGTTAGAACTGTAAGTTATGAATTTTGAGTTGACACAAACATACAGACAATAGCAAAGAGAAGATCTGAATAAGATCTAGACACTGTTAACTAGGTTCATGGTATTGTGGTTATATAAGAAAATGTGCTTTGAAGATATTTGAATGTCCATATGTCTCAAAGATATATAGTGAAATGCATAGGTTACAGTTATATGTCTTGCATTTGTTTTAAAATAGTTCAACAAGGCTAAAAATGAATAGATAATTAAAGGGTGAAATAGATAAATCAAATATGGCAAAACATTGATATATCTTGGGGCATGAGTGATGAGAATAAGGAGTTACATTGTTCTCTTTAGTTTTACATGCATTTGAATTTTTTTTCAAGTAAAGTAAAATAAATTCTGTGATTGCTTCTGAGAAAAGGTAAGCAAGGAGAGATGAGCAGATAACATGAATGGAAAGAAATCCTACACACAAGAAAGACCTTAGTTTTCACATGTAGGAAAGATGACAAGGATGAAGAGTAAAAAGAAGGGAACAGCACTGGTCCAGCAGGAGGACGCTGATGCCTGTGAGTCATTTTAATGGAGTGGAGGAGTGAATGCTGCACTGCAGTGAATTGAAGTTGACAATGTAGAGGAATTGAAGTTGACAATGTAGAAAACAAGTTTTCTATTAGAATGACAATTCAATAATCTGGTTAGTAGCCAGAGTGGGAGGAAGGGACAAAAGAAATAGTCTTCAAAAAAATGATAATAATACCCGTTTCATAGTATTTGGAATAGTCAGTATACACTTACCTTTTCAAAATGCCATAAAAGGTACTATAAAATATCTTATTCTGGGGCTAATTTATTAATTTTGCTCCTCAGCCAAGATTTCCATAAAACAGAGATACATACATGCCTTAGTGAAAATCACCAGGCTGTGTGCTATGAAAATCTGGGGTAAATTAATTTCTCTGAGTAGGGATTTTATTCACTTATAAATGGGGCTCATGAGTATATACAACATGTTGGATGTGAAGATGTTTTGTCAATTGTGCAGAAATTTCCCCGAAATACAGAAGTACAAAAACTAAACACAGAAGCTAAACTTCATCACTTCATCACCATACTATGAATCAGGTAATAGAAATAAGAATAATAGGAGGAGTTAAGATCGCGGCAGAGGAGTGGGACCTTTTTAAGCCAGTCCCCTGAGTCGAGTTGGATAGGTACCAGACTATNTACCAGACCAGCAGGAATATCCACGGAATCAGCCTGAGACGCAGGAAGATACATCTGGATCTCTACAAATGAACATCTCCAGCGCTGCGTATTGAGGTACGAAGTGGGGAGCCATGAAACCATGCACAGATATCGGAAGATAAATGGAAGAGGGAGGGAGATGCTGCATTTGGACACCAGGAAGCAGTAGCCACTTGCACGGGGGAGCAGGTGGACTTGGGACAGCACCACGAGAGAGCAGACTGAGACCGTGAGCCGGGGAATGCGCTGGACCAGGCTGAAACAGAGGTCCGGTGTGTTCACTGGAACCAGACTGAGGCCGGGAGCACGCGGGGGCAGCTGGCAGCTGGCTGCGTTAGAAACACAAAGGACAGAGACACGCCAGCCCTGGAAGTGAGGGCTGGGACTCCGGGTGTGGGGTANGTGGGGCGCACAGCCCGGGACGCTGCAGGGTTGAGCAGCACCAACAGTAACAGAGTCAAAGTGGCCAGAACATCAGTGGAGAGCAGACTGCGATCTCTCTGTTCTGAGACAGAGGCTGGGATTTGGCCATGNCAAGCTCAACCAGGACAAACCTACGCCACGGCATGTCATAGTGCAATTCGCAAATATTAGATCCAAGGATACAGTATTGAAAGCGGCCAGGGCAAAGAAATTTCTCACGTACCAAGGCAAAGGTATCAGGATTACGTCAGACCTGTCTACAGAGACCTGGAATGAGAGAAAGGCTTGGGGGGGCATTTTTAAAGCTCTTTCAGAGAAAAACATGCAGCCAAGGATCCTTTATCCAGCAAAGCTGTCATTCAGAATTGATGGAGAAATAAAGACGTTCCAAAATCGCCAATCATTAACCAATTTCGTAACCACGAAACCAGCCCTACAGGAGATATTAAGGGGGGCTCTATAAAGGTAAAAAGGCCCCAAGAGTGATACAGAGCAGCAAGTCACAACCGATACAAAGACTTTAAAGAGAAATGGCATCATTAAAATCATATCTGTCAATAATCTCTATCAATCTAAATGGCTTAAACTCTCCCATAAAACGCCACAGGGTTGCAGATTGGATAAAAAGACATGACCCATCCATTTGCTGTCTACAAGAGACTCATTTTGAACCCAAAGATGCATTCAGACTTAGAGTAAGGGGATGGAGTACCATCTTCCACGCAAATGGACCTCAAAAGAAAGCTGGAGTAGCAATTCTCATATCAGATAGACTGGATTTTAAACTAGAGGCCATAGAGAGAGATACAGAAGGGCACTATATTATTCTTAAAGGAAGTATTCAACAAGTGGATATGACAATTATTAATATATATGCCCCCAACAGGGGAGCAGCAAGATACACAAGCCAACTCTTAACCAAAATAAAGAGACATATAGATAAGAACACAGTAATAGTAGGGGACCTCAACACCCCACTATCAGAAATAGACAGAACACCCTGGCAAAAACTAAGCAAAGAATCAAAGGCTTTGAATGCCATACTCGACGAGTTGGACCTCATAGATATATATAGAACACTACACCCCAGAACCAAAGAATACTCATTCTATTCAAATGCCCATGGAACATTCTCAAGAATAGATCATGCTCTGGGACACAAAACAGGTCTCAGCCAATACCAAAAGATTGAAATTATCCCCTGCATATTCTCAGACCACAACGCTCTGAAATTGGAACTCAACCACAAGGAAAAACCTGGAAGAAACTCAAACACTTGGAGGCTAAGAACCATCCTGCTCAAGAATGACTCGATAAACCAGGAAATCAAAAAACAAATTAAACAATTTATGGAGACCAACGAGAATGAATACACAACGGTCCAAAACCTATGGGATACTGCAAAGGCAGTCCTAAGGGGGAAATACATAGCCATCCAAGCCTCACTCAAAAGAATAGAAAAATCTAAAATGCAGTTTCTATATTCTCACCTCAAGAAACTGGAACAGCAACAGAGGGACAGGCCTAACCCACTGACAAGGAAGGAGTTGACCAAGATTAGAGCAGAAATCAATGAATTAGAGACCAGAACCACAGTAGAGCAGATCAACAGGACTAGAAGCTGGTTCTTTGAGAGAATCCATAAAATTGATAGACCACTGGCAAAACTTGTCCAAAAACAAAGAGAAAGGACTGAGATTATTAAAATTATGACTGAAAAGGGAGAGGTCACGACCAGCACCATTGAAATTGCAAGGATTATTAGAAACTTTTATCAACAGCTATATGCCAAAAAACTAAACAATCTGGAAGAGATGGAGGCCTTCCTGGAAACCTATAAACTACCAAGACTGAAACAGGAAGAAATAGATTTCTTAAATAGGCCAATTAACTATGAAGAAATTGAGTCAGTGATAAACAACCTTCCAAATAATAAAACTCCAGGCCCAGACGGTTTTCCTGGGGAATTCTACCAAACATTCAAAGAAGAAATAATACCTATTCTCCTAAAGCTATTTCAAAAAATAGAAACAGAAGGAAAGCTACCAAACTCATTCTATGAGGCTAATATTACCTTGATCCCCAAACCAGGCAAAGACCCCCTCAAAAAGGAGAATTACAGACCGATTTCTCTAATGAATATGGATGCCAAAATCCTCAACAAGATCCTTGCTAATAGAATCCAACAGTACATTAAAAGGATTATCCATCATGACCAAGTGGGATTCATACCTGGGATGCAAGCATGGTTCAACACTCGCAAATCAATCAATGTGATACATCATATCAACAAGAAAAGACTCAAGAACCATATGATCCTCTCAATTGATGCAGAAAAAGCATTTGACAAAATACAGCATCCTTTCCTGATTAAAACCCTTCAGAGTGTAGGAATAGAGGGTACATTTCTCAATCTCATAAAAGCCATCTATGAAAAGCCTACTGCAAGCATTATTCTCAATGGGGAAAAGCTGGAAGCCTTTCCCTTAAGATCAGGAACACGACAAGGATGCCCACTCTCGCCACTATTATTCAACATAGTACTAGAAGTCCTTGCAACAGCAATCAGAAGACAAAAAGGGATCAAAGGTATCCAAATCGGCAAAGAAGAAGTCAAACTGTCTCTCTTTGCAGATGACATGATACTCTATATGGAAAACCCAAAGGAATCCACTCCCAAACTATTAGAAGTTATAGAACAATTCAGTAAGGTGGCAGGATACAAAATCAATGCCCAGAAATCAGTTGCATTTCTATACACGAATAACGAGACTGAAGAAAGAGAAATTAGGGAATCCATCCCATTTACAATAACACCAAAAACCATACGTTACCTTGGAATTAACTTAACCAGAGACGTAAAGGACCTATATCCTAGAAACTATAGATCACTTTTGAAAGATATTGAGGAAGACATAAAAAGATGGAAAAATATTCCATGCTCATGGATTGGAAGAATTAACATAGTTAAAATGTCCATACTACCCAGAGCAATCTACACTTTCAATGCTATCCCGATCAAAATACCGAGGACATTTTTCAAAGAACTGGAACAAATAGTCCTTAAATTTGTATGGAACCAGAAAAGGCCCCGAATCTCCAAGGAACTGTTGAAAAGGAAAAACAAAGCTGGGGGCATCACAATGCCGGATTTCGAGCTGTACTACAAAGCTGTGATCACAAAGACAGCATGGTACTGGCACAAAAACAGACACATCGACCAATGGAACAGAATAGAGAACCCAGAAATGGACCCTCGGCTCTTTGGGCAACTAATCTTTGATAAAGCAGGAAAAAACATCCGGTGGAAAAAAGACAGTCTCTTCAATAAATGGTGCTGGGAAAATTGGACAGCTACATGCAAAAGAATGAAACTTGACCACTCTCTCACACCATACACAAAAATAAACTCCAAATGGATGAAAGACCTCAATGTGAGACAGGAATCCATCAAAATTCTAGAGGAGAACATAGGCAACAACTTCTATGACATCGGCCAGAGCAACCTTTTTCACGACACATCTCCAAAGGCAAGAGAAATAAAAGATAAAATGAACTTATGGGACTTTATCAGGATAAAGAGCTTCTGCACAGCCAAGGAAACAGTCAAAAAAACTAAGAGACAGCCCACGGAATGGGAGAATATATTTGCAAAGGACACCACAGATAAAGGACTGGTATCCAAGATCTACAAAGAACTTCTCAAACTCAATACACGAGAAACAAATAAACAAATCATAAAATGGGCAGAAGATATGAACAGACACTTTTCCAATGAAGACATACAAATGGCTAACAGACACATGAAAAAATGTTCAAAATCATTAGCCATCAGGGAAATTCAAATCAAAACCACACTGAGATACCACCTTACGCCAGTTAGAATGGCAAAGATAGACAAGGCAAGAAACAACAATTGTTGGAGAGGATGTGGAGAAAGGGGATCCCTCCTACATTGTTGGTGGGAATGCAAGTTGGTACAGCCACTCTGGAAAACAGTGTGGAGGTCCCTTAAAAAGTTAAAAATTGAGCTACCCTATGATCCAGCCATTGCACTACTGGGTATTTACCCCAAAGATACAGACGTAGTGAAGAGAAGGGCCATATGCACCCCAATGTTCATAGCAGCATTGTCCACAATAGCTAAATCATGGAAGAAGCCGAGATGCCCTTCAACAGATGACTGGATTAAGAAGTTGTGGTCCATGTATACAATGGAACATTACTCAGCTATAAGAACGAACGAATTCTCAACATTTGCTGCAACATGGACGGCACTGGAGGAGATAATGCTAAGTGAAATAAGTCAAGCAGAGAAAGACAATTATCATATGATTTCTCTCATCTATGGAACATAAGAACTAGGAGGATCGGTAGGGGAAGAAAGGGATAAAGAAAAGGGGGGTAATCAGAAGGGGGAATGAAGCATGAGAGACTATGGACTCTGAGAAACAAACTGAGGGCTTCAGAGGGGAGGGAGATGGGGGAATGGGATAGGCTGGTGATGGGTAGTAAGGAGGGCACGCATTGCATGGTGCACTGGGTGTTATACGCAACTAATGAATCATCGAACTTTACATCATAAACCAGGGATGTACTGTATGGTGACTAACATAATATAATAAAAAAACATTAAAAAAATAGGAAAAAGGCAATCTTTATAACCAGAGGCTCTGGGAAAGCTAAATAACTGACACTGGACTTGGTTGCTTCTAGTTTTCATCAGTTGTGATAAGAAAATGCCAAACATAGGGCAAAAACTTCATAACACTGCATCTGGATGGACTTCTTGGCTGTGACACCACAAGAAAAAATAGATATACTTAACTCCAAATTTCTGCATCAAAAGACAAAATGAACAGAGTACAAGGCGACCCAAAGAATAGGACAAAATACTTGCAATTCCTATACCTGATAAAGGATTAATATTCTCTCTCTATATTACCTTTTGGTTATCTATATCTCTACAGACACATACTGGGTTCCTTACATGTTTTGGCTATGTATTAATTGACTCAATCTTTTATTTAATCTGCCTTAAGGTTACCAAAAATTTAAAAACAGTTACCGAATTAAACTCTCTACAAGCAGTCTTTGACAAAATGGTGGAGTAGATAAAGTGTCTGTTTTGTCCACTTCACTTCCTAATACCTTTTATCTCTACCCAGACACCCTGAGATCTCAGGATGTCAGTGAGCACATCATACTTGTTCAGTCTAGAGGCCCGTCCTAACTATCTCTTGTCAGCAGTTCTTTTCTTTGTCACCTTGCTTTGCCATTACCACAGGCAGGGATTCACAAAATACCTCTCTTGGCTCTAAATTCTGTAATGTATGGTCACTTTAGTCACAATAATAAAATATTAATACAAAAAAAGAAATAAGAACAATAATAGAACTAGTGGCAACAAGTACAATATTTTAAGTCACTGTATACAGATATTTTAGATATGCTATCTAATACAATATTTTATAGTAGCTCACCACGATGTTAATAGGACTACACAATCACATTAGTATACTCCCATGCTCATAGCCAAGCTACTTGTGAAATAACTTACCAAATCAGCCTTGGAACAACATCTTGTGCAGACAATTTTGGCCATCACTCTATCAGGGAATATAGAGAAAATATGCTGCATTTACTGAAACTTATGCTATCGATGGTCAAGGTGTTGTTAGGGAAAGTATGTAAATGTGTAGGCCTCTATATCTTCAAAGAAACTAGGTCAGACTAATGGTTTATTTCTGCTTTTGGAATTAGTATCATCCTACTGAGTTTGAGAGATGTAGAATTCAAATAAGCATGTTGGAAAATATTGTTATCAATTTTTTATTTTACAAAAACAAAATAAAATGTTAATCTGAAATGTTAATTGTCACATTGAAATTGACTTAAAAATTCTGCTTCTGGGAATTTACTATCAGCAAATAATCATTGATATATAAATATTTAGGTGGAGATTGTAAATGGCTGTATTCTTCACATGGGGGAAATTTACACACGTATAAATATCTATTATTAGTAAGTAATAAGGAACATGGATTTGAAGACTAGACCACTGGGGTTCAAATATTGGCTCTGACAATTGCTGGCCATTGATTTTTTTATCATGTATGTGATCTTCCTGTGCCTCAGGATCCCTAATTATAAAATGGGAGATTGTTGTGAGTTTTTAAAAAAGTGTCTGGACCATAGAAAGTATTCAATAAAGGCAGTCTCTCATTATTATCCCTTACCATATTGGGCCATGAAGTAGAAAATAATGAAGGCAATGTTAAAAATAAGCCTGTACATAACAACTAAATGCAAGGTGTAATCCGAGATTGGACTTAGAAACAACAACAAAAAAGAATATTAGTGAGAAAAACTAGTGAAACCTAAAACCTAAACTTGGTAAAATCTAAAGAAAGCTTATGTTTATTTAATGGTATTAGTCAATGATAATTCATTAGTATTAATAACCTTGCTGTAGCTATAAAAGATGTTAACAACAGAGGAAGCTGGTTGAAGTATATACGGTGATTTTCTGTACAATTTTTGCAATTTTTCAGTAAGTCAGATATTATTTAAAAACAGAAAGTTATTAAAATCTTATGAAAAATATATAATGATGTGGAAATATACTCATCATATAGGTATTTTTTTATAACATTTTATTTGTTTAGAGAGAGAGAGAGCATGAGCAGGAAGGGGGGTGTAGAGAGGGAGAGAAAGAACCTCAAGCAGACTCAAGCACAGAGACTGATGCAGAGCTTGATCTCCTGACCCTGAGATCATGACCTGAGCTGAAATCAAGAGGTGGATGCCCAACTGACTGAGCTACCCAGGTGCCCCGCTCACATACATTTTTACGTAAATTGTGCAGGTTATAGAATATGTATAGGGTGGTGCTGTGTTTGTTTAAAAAATCAATCTATGCATTAAAAAGCCAGAAATAGACAGACCAATGATTCTACAGAATAATTAGAGCAATGTGTTCTCATTCTCTTGATAGTACGGGAATGTATTTTTTAAATTCCTTTGTCCATATTTTCTAAGTTTGTACAATGATTTTTTATAAGTAAAAAGTTGGTACTAAGAAGTATTGTTTTTTTAATTTATGAGATAATCCCTTTCATGAATTCAGTGTAATCATTTGGTTTCAATTGTGTTCCAATCAGAATTAGCTTATATAGATAGTTTTTTGAACTAAAACTAAAATTTACTGAATAAAATTTTATCATTTAATTTTATTTTATGAGTTTCTTTTATCATTTTATTTTATATGTTTCTATTTGAAGAAATTGAGTCATTAGTTAAAACCTGGAAACATTAAAAAACATGGATATCTAAGATATGTATAAGATTCAGTGTTTATTAAGATCTAATAAATAGAAACATATCAAGATTCCAGTAATTATTAGTGAAAAATATCAAACATAAACTTATTCATTTAGTTGATTTTGCTCTAAAGTTGAAAGTCTAAATAAGTTTCATTAAGAACAATATGCTTTGATACAAACACTGACAAATAATAACACTTTATACATCATATTATCCTAGAAGAGATGATTCAAAAGTAAATAAAATAGATCCCTACTTACAAAGAATTCTAATATGACAGATTTGCACATAAACAGAGAACTATAAAAGAGGCAAGAGGTAGGAAATGATTCATTCTCTCCATCTTGTAGGGGAATCAGAGTGAATTTTGTAAAGAACATGACAACTGAGTTGAATTTTGAAGTATAGGTTAAAGTACTTAGGAAAGACAAATAGAGTTTCATTGTAGGCAGAGATCATGACATCCACACATTCACAAACAAAATGGTGCATGAATCATTTAGGAGTTCTTTTAGCTGCATTTAACAGAAAGCCTGACTAACAGGAATTTAAATCATGAGGTTATTTATCATTTGCATCAAGAAATATAAGCAGTTATACAGTTGGTTCAACAACTGCACAAATTTAAAATGTTGGATTAGTTTATTTATTATTGTTTAACTATTCTTGTCATGGTTGTAAGATGGCTACCAGAGCTCCAGACATCATATCCATTTTTTTTTTCCTGTGAGACTTATGTCTTTTATTAGGAAGTAAACATTTTTCATTGAAACTTCAGCAAAGTTCCAACGAAGTGTATTAGACGTATCTAAATGATATTGTTTTTTTAGGTTCAAAAAAAGTCTAGGAATAAAAACTTTTTTTCAGCCTTTTAAATAAATAATAGTCAAGAGTAAAGAGGGATAAAATTATTCAGAGCATTTCAAAGCATCTGCCAACATTGCATTATGGAAAATTAAACATATCAGCTCTGCTGGGCAATAAACTATAAAGAGAAGAGTATTAGAGGATGATGCTGAAAAGCAACAAATTTCAGAATCTGAGAGAAACTCGAACTTTGCTTAAGATCAGGGATACTCAAAAAGGAACTTAAAATAGTATCATCATATACAAATTTCCAGAGGCACACTAAGGTGCTGGTGTGAAAAATGAAATATAAGTCAGAGATAATCAAAGATGTTCTAAATAAACGGAGAGCTATTCTATGTTCATGGATAGGAAGACTTAGTAATATTATTAAGATGTCAGCTCTTCCAAATTGATCTATAGATGCAATGCAAGCCCAATGAAAATCTCAGCAAGTTACTTCGTGGATATTGACAAATTGACTTTTATGTTTATAGGGAAAGGATAAAGATCCAAAATAGCCACCACAATATTGAAGAAGAAGAACAAAGTCAGGGAAATGACACTGCCTGATTTCAAAACTTACTATAAAGCTATAGTAATCCATACAGTCAGAGTGGTATTGGTGAAAGAACAGGCAAATAGATCAATAGAACAGAATAGAGAGCACAGAAATGGATCTTCACAAATATTGTCAACTCATTTTTGACAAGCAAGGCAATCAAATGGAAAATGATAACATTTTTAACAAATGTTGCTGGAACAAGTGGGCATTCACATGCAAAAAATAAATCTAGACACTGACCTTACTTCTTTCATGATACTTAATTCCAAAAGGATCATAGACTTAGCTGTAAAATGCAAAACTACAAAACTGCTAGAATATAACATAGGTTTGGCAATGCTGGGTTTGGCAATTTGCTTTTAAGCCAGCATGGCCATTGTGATGACCTTATTGTTTGGGGGCGGGGGGGGGTGTGTGTTTGTTGTTTTTATATTTATTTATTTATTTATTTATTTATTTAAATTCCAGTATAATTATAATGATTTGCTTTTAAATACAGCACCAAGAGCAATATCCATTAAAGAAACAACTGACAAATTGAACTTCACTAAAATGACAAACTTCGCTCTTTAAAAATATTGTTAACAAAATGAAAGACTAACCACACACTGTGAGTAAATATCTGATAAAGGGCTTGTATCCAAAATACAAAGAAAATTTAAAATTCAACAATGAGAAAACAAACAATGAAAAAGTGGGTAACGATCTTAACAAACACCTCATGAAAGAAGATAGTCAATGATCATGTGAAATGATGCTCAATATCATATTCCATTGGGGAACTGCAAATTAAAACAACAAGAAGATACTACTATATACCTATTTGGGTGGCTAATATTCAAAGCACTGACATCATCAAGTGCTAATGAGGATATGGAACAATAGCAACTCTCATACGTTGCTGGTGGAAATACCAAATGGCACAACCACTGTGGAAGACAGCTTGGTAGTTTCTTAGAAAACTAAACATACTATTACCATAGGATCTAACAATCACACCCCTAGGTATTTATCCAAATGAGCGGAAAACTTATATTCATATAACTGTTGAACTCAAACATTTACAGAAGTTTCATTGATAATTGCCAAAACTTAGAAGCAACAAAGATGTCATTCATTGGTGGATGGACAAACTGTGACACATCTAAATACAATGGAATATTATTCAATGTTAACAAAACAAAATGAAACAAAAATGAGTAAGAGTACTTGCTATCAATCCACAAAAATACAAGGAGGAATCGTTAAATGCATATCAATAAGTGAAAAAAGGCAATCTGGAAAGGCTACATACTGAATGATTTCAAGTATACAACATCCTAGAGAAGGCAAAACTACAGAGATAGTAGAAAAGATCACTGGTTGCCAGGGACTGGGAATAAAAGAAGGAGAGATGAATAGATAGAGCACAGTGGATTTTTAGGGCAGCAAAACTATTCATTATGATACTGTAATGGTGGATAAATGACATTATTCATTTGCCAAAATCAAAATAAAGAAACTATTCAACACAAAGAGTAAACAATAATGTAAACTATGTAGTTTAGCTAATAATAACATAGCAATATTGGTTCATAAATTATATCAATGTGCCACACCAATGCAAGATGTTAGTAATAGGGGAAACTGTGGGGTGGAGGTGGTGGGGTAGGGGACTTTCTGTACTTTTGGTCAATTTTTCTGTAAATCTAAAACCAAAAAAAATAAAGTTTATTAAATGCAAAAAACCTAATAAAGTTTGCAAGACTGAAGGCCATGTGGCAGTTGAGAGTACTAATTAATTCAAACTAGGACAAAGGTAATAGGAGTGGAGAAAGGGGAATGACTTGGGAGATATTTACAGGTGTGATCACTTAGCATTAGATGGGATCATAGAGGTCGGGGGCAATGAGGGAAAGGGAAGAATCTAGACTAACTCACAGTTTTGACAGGGGTGCTTGGATGATATCCATCATGATAGGAAAGAGCAGATTATGTTAGAGAACAATAATCATTTCATCTTTGAACTTCTTGAATTGTAGATGATAGCAAAAATGAAGGAGATGTCCTATAAAATAATACAACTGAAAATTAAAAATTAAAGATGCTTTCTGGTCAAAGATTTGCGGACCCTGTATTTTTAGAATACACTTCCTCTCTTCACTAATCTTCTATATTCAATAAGCCAGTTTTAGAATAGATTGAGAAAAGAAGATTTTTTAAAATCTGCTTAGACCATACTAATGAGAACAAAAGTTAAAGGGGACTGAATAGAAAGAGTCAGACATTGTGAAAAAGCAATACTAAGCATTATTTTCAAATTATTAGGCAATCTGATTTTGCATAACACCTACAGTCGAAAGAAACTGACTTAGATATGAAAGCACTACAAATCCCTTAGCATGAGATGCTTCAATTGTGTCTCTGAAAATATTTTGATTTCTTTGTGTAAGTGCTACTGCATATCATTGCCTCTAACTACACACTTACAACATTCTGAAAATTGAGCTGGTAATTTAGATAGCATATCACAAGTGTAGCAAAGCAGGGGAATGGTAAATGGTATGCAAATTGATTCATGAATATGAATAGCATCTGAAATACAGATACTGTCACAACATCATAAAATTAAAAATAGGATTTTATTATAAAGACCCAAATTTTGTAGAATAAATTAAAAGTGGCTAACTATCCATAGGATTCCAGCTTCATTAAAGACAGTCATGCTCCTACGCATTTTTTTTTTTTAATGGGAAAATGAAGAGTATGCTAAGTACTGATAGAGCTGTAGGAGCTAGAATATAAAATACTTATTGAGTTTAATAGTGATAATTCCTAATATTTTGATAGTGATCTGTTTGTTACAAAGTACTGTCATAGAAATGCGTCACAAACTACTTGAATTGTATAATGTAAGTAGAGCAGTTGGTAATACATTTATTTATAGATAAGTAAACTGTGGTTCAGAGAATTTAAGAAAGTTATATCAATCAAAATCTACATTGAGTTCCAAGTCTGGTGACTAAAACATAGGACATGTTAGATCAGCTGAGTTTCTTAGAGCCTGCCAGAGATTAAACACGTGGTTGTCCTTTTGGTTTTGTTTATTTTTATTTTACTTTACACTAAGAAATCTCTCTAGTCATTTGAAAGAGAGCAAACCACTTTTGAGTCCTCGAAGTTGCTTCTTTTTGAAGGGGGAGTATAGACATCCTTGAGGCACTGAGGAGCAGTGCCCAAGGAGAAGTGAGAAGGCACTCCGTTATCTGAAAAAAATGGGTTGCAATACCTTTTGCATAAAGAACATGTGGAAGGAGCAGGCGTAGTTTCTAATATATACTGTGAGTGAACTCAGCACCAGCCCTGGCTGAGCATTCTGGATGGAGTTGGTTTACATTAAAGCAGGACTACCCAAATAAGTAAAAAATTTTGTTATTATGAAAATGTTAAGTGGCATCAACCTAGGATGTCTCTATACCTCCTCAGAAACAGATCTTACAACCAGTAAGAGTACACAGGATCATAACATTCCCTAATTCATAGTTACTTAAAATAATAATATTTTGTAAATTTCTTTTATTAAAATATAATGAAATTATAGAACTCTAATTTAAGATATGTAAATTGTTATGCAAATGCCATATGCCTTATGTCAGCATTACCCCCACGTGCTTTAATTAGACAAACTCCTTATTGATCTGTTATTCTGCCTTTTATCTTATTCTGTGTGTTTTCTATGGGTGGCTTTATCCATTCTCTTTCCTGAAATTACCACCTAAAGGTTGAATATCATAAAACTTTTTCCTAAAACTGAGACACAAAATACTACTGTCCCCTGGACATATTTACCCTATTATGTCAGCCACAAATCAGGGATTATCTAACTAATTATCAATGAATTAATGACCAATTGGTCATTAATTTCAATGTATTCCTCATCACGCTACAGACTGGTATGGTTCTTGAAGGAAATGTGTTGAGGCCCATTCACCACTAAAAACTATTGTAGGTTTCCCAACGCCTATAGAAACAAACACACGACCGTGCGCATGCAGAGACGCGCCGCGCGCACACACGCGCACACAGAACCTTAAACACTTACAGAACAGTCAAAGGCTCTCGCGGCTTTTCCCACCTTCTTAATTCCCAACCAGTATATCAGACCCTTAGTCTCTCTGCTTCCACCATTCTGAACTCCTTACAGTTTCAGGAATAAGACAACTTTTTTGTTTTTTACTTCATGGTAGAGGTGCGTGCGTGTGTGTGTGTGTGTGTGTGTGTGTGTGTTTTCCTCCATAGAAGGAACATATTTGCCCCTAATAGGAATGCCCTTTAATCCCTCGTTCATCAAGAAATTTTCTACTCAACTTTTGAGACTCAGTGACAAGCCTTTTTATTTATCCCTTTTTGTGCTGTAGCTGTCCTTTGTGTATACCCCTGCTATGGCACTTCCCAAATGCTATTGTCTTTATTTGTTTATGGGCCTAAAGATGCCTGCTTTCCTCTAGATGGTAACACTGAAAACAGTTAACTAAAATATGGGGCGCCTGGGTGGCACAGCGGTTAAGCGTCTGCCTTCGGCTCAGGGCGTGATCCCGGCGTTATGGAATCGAGTCCCACATCAGGCTCCTCTGCTATGAGCCTGCCTCTTCCTCTCCCACTCTCCCTGCTTGTGTTCCCTCTCTCGCTGGCTGTCTCTATCTCTGTCAAATAAATAAATAAAATCTTAAAAAAAAAAATAGAGCGTGCTCCTTGAGTTCATAGGACCTTGATGCAGCTATTTTAATGAGAAAACATTTTAAATCTGTATAATTAACAATTTATTTAATATTCGGCTTTTAGGATTGGCAATATACATGCAAAATGGCAGCTTAACGCCACTCCTACATCTCATCGCATCCTGGTATCTAGATGGGAGATGGTCAGATGCGTGAAAATGGCTAAGTTAAACAGGACACATCAAAATGATTTGCTTTATAGTCCACTCTAGTAAGAATTACTTTGGTACTGATCTTAATTTTTTATTAATTAAATTAAGTGTATAATCTGACCATATAAGCCCATTGTTGATGTTCATCATGCTGATAAAAAAAATGGCTTAAGTACCAAAAAAAAAAAAAAAAAACAACCCACAAAAAAATGACTTGCTTGAAAAACAAAAAACTGCATGACAAAGAAATTGACAATATGTTTAGATAAGATAAGTTAGGGAAATTAGACCCTCTATAACTATATCTAAATAGCTATAAAGATAACCAGGGCATTTCAAATAGATAGATAGATAGATAGATAGATAGATAGATAGATAGATAGATAGTTAGATGGCTTTAATATATCTATTATTTAATATTGCTTTTCAAAGATACCCCTGATATGCTTTCTAATAGGCTTAAATATTTTCTACACAAACAGGGGCAAACTAGACCCCCAGAATTTACCAGAATGGAATAAAAAGGAACCAAAACATCCAGAATTGTCAGCTGAAACAAGCATCCTATAGAGAAGGGTTTGTCAAACTTCTTTTTTTCATTACTACCCTACTAAGGAGGCTTGTTAGATATTTTATTTTAATCCCTCCCATGAAATTTTAATGTCACAGATACAGTATGTAGCTGTTTATGTATTTTCTTTATATCTGTGCTTTATACATAAAAATAATAAGATATTTTCACCTTCCCCAAGGGGGTGGTATTGCCTCCACTGAGAAATAACACTCATTTTAGAACTTTGGCCCAATCATGAACACAATGTAAACCTTTCCCCTTGTTTCCTTTAGTATAATGAGACAAACTGATACTTTGTGAAATAGGACAGGGATCCCTGACTGCAGTGTAGCTATCAGTCTCCAGGGGCCTCTCAGGTCCCTGTAAATTCTATCAAGACTTCCCTTGAGAATTTTTCTGTACTGTTCCTTTTGCAAACTGAAACTTCTCTGGAGAATATGGACGCGTATGAGTAATAAGGGTTTCTGCTAAACTTGAAAGGAGGGCCTCAAGTATTTGCTTTCTCAATATGTATATTGCTAGGGTCAAGGGCAGGCTGCCCCCAAATAAGCAACTTTGTTATACTGATTATTTGAAAGAAAGTTACTTAAGAAACAGCCAGTGCAAGGACACTCTTCTGTACCCCTGAAAGCAGAAAACAAATCTCCCACGTGAAAAATATCCTTGCTATACTAAGTAAAAAGACATGCTTTATCACCAGGGATAGAAACTTTAAAGCCAAGAAAACTGTCCAAATACACTTTGTTACCATTTTTCTAATCTACTACCACAGACCAAATTCCATTTAGAATTTCTTACTAATCAAAACTCCTAACCATCTATTTTCTTTATCTTGTCAATTCCTCACAAATTTATTGTCTCTGTTTAAAGAGAGAAACTGCCTGCCTGGGTCATTTTTTTAGGTCTTAATTTTATATTTGGGTCTCTGTGTAATGTAATAAAACTTTGTTTTTTCTCTGGTTAGCCTGTCTCGTGTAAATATAATTCTTAGTTGAGCTGGAAGACTTAAAGGGTAAAGGAAGAATTTTTCCTTCCCTTCAATATTCTGGGGCTAGAATAGTAATGGTGCTCCTTCAAAATTAAGGCCTAGATATTTAGCTATCTTCAAATACTACTTGGATCAGGCTGGGCTATTTTTTTTTTTTTTAAGACTTATTTGAGAAAAGAGAGAAGTGTGTGAGAGAGAGAGAGCAAGGGAGGGGCTGAGGGAGAGGGAGTGAAAGTCCTAAGCAGACTCCATGCTGAGCTCAGAGCCCTACGGGGGGGCTTGATCTCAACACTGAGATCAGGACCCTGAGACACGACCTGAGCCTAAACCAAGTGTCGGATGCTTAACTTACTGTACCACCCAGGTGCCCCCAGGCTGGGCTATTTTTAGTGGAACACTCCATTCAAAATTTAAATGAGAGTATGATTTTCCACAACTTCATTCAGTTATTAAAATTTTGAAGAGAACTTGAAAGGAAGGCAAAGGAATTTTGAAAGGAATTGTAACCTGGATGGAGTGATGCCTGCCATAGTTTCAGCAGCTAATATAAATGAATATAAGTTGAAATTAATGAAAGTATTAGCAACAACTTTATGGGTATTTGGAAAGCACAGTCGTAGTTCTTTCCTGTAAAGATTTAAGAACCTACTACTAAAGAAACGGTACCTTGATACTACAAAAAATGAGACTCTGTGTATTTGTTATGATTTTGAAAGTCTAGAGTGCATGTAGATGGATTGTAATAAGAAGATGTCCTTCAATTCTAGCTCTTAGAGAGCTGGGGAAACTAGAAAAATTTCTAAAAGTAGCAAAGGGGACAATACTTTAAGCTTTCCAAAGGATACACCAGGATAAGCTCATACAACACTGTCCTGTCCATGTTAATTCCCCCAAGTGAAGGTGGAAGCAAACATGAAAGTGTCCGAGTAAGTGAGTTACAAGGGTTACAAGGAAGCACAGAGATCAAATATTTCAGTAAAATTATCAGAACCACCTCCTATTACATATCTTCTATGTAACAGGAGTATGGGTTTTTATCCCAGAACCTGTTTATACCTAGGTTGTGTGGTTATTAAATTGGAATTTCCCTAAGAGCCCAGGGTGGCAAATGATAACATAGAAATCCTCAAATTGTAAGAATTGAATTTTAGGGGCACCTGGGTGGCTCAGTCAGTTAAGCGTCCACCTTTGGCTTAGGTCATGATCCCAGCGTCCTCGGGATTGAGCCCCCCATCCGGCTCCCAGCTCAAAGGGGAGACTGCTTCTTCCTTTTCTTCTGCTGCTCTCCCTGCTCATTCTCTCTCTCTCAAATAAATAAAAAAAAATAAAATCTTTAAAGAAAAAAATTGATTTTTAAAAATCCTGAATGTACAGAGAAATTCTTAAACTTAGAGAAAAAGGATTCCAGGATTTTAAAAATCAACCAAAGGGAGACATCTAATACCTGGCTGTCTTAACTATCCCCATGTTCACTGGTTTCTTTAGGAAATCAGTGGCCAGAGACACAAGTAGTCACTCAGCCTCCCATGCTGAGAGGAAACTATCAGACTTCACATTTGTTAAGTCCTTTCATGTGGGCTGTCTGATCCCCAGCATATGGAAAGAGAGCCTACAAAGAAAATCCAAGCCGGGAGTAACTGTCTTTTTCTTTTTAAGGAACAGCATCTGACCCATGAATTTCTTCTTAGTGTTTTTTGGTCCTTTTTTTTTTTTTTATAGCCTCTTTCTTCTCTACTCTTTAATTAGTGATTCTTAGCCTTGAAAATACACATTCGTTATGACTACAGAGACTATTAGAAATACCAAGTAAGACTCTCTCTTTTTCTAACACACAGACATCCTACCCCGTAGAGCTGGAACATACCCTCACACGCACACGTTCACACATCTTGGAAAACTGCTCTGGTAAACTCTTGTAACATATTAAAGTATGTGATTTCACGTCGGAGTGCTGACAACAGTGATTCTATCTTTGGCCCTCCATCTTGCTCATGCCGGTGCAATGAACTCCCTCGAGGCTACGTGTTCCAGATCCGTGGAGGTTAATGTATGTCCTTGACTGGAATGTGGGAAGGCTTCTTCTGATCTTTAAAGCGGTGCACAGAAGGCGCCATTTTAGGTAACTAGTAGGGACGACTGGCACAAAGAAATCCCCACTTTAGATAATTAGTAGAGATGGCTGGCGCACGGAAGGCCCCACTTTAGTTCACTACCCTGTGACCTCACCACCATGCCCCTCGCTCCATAAAAGCTGAGCATCCGGGGCTGGAGGGGGCAGAGAATAGCTGTGGGAAATGGGGGCAGAGAACGTCTGAGTACCACCTGGACCGGTCGCCTGACTTTTTTCACCCTTGGTAAGTTACCCTGAATGAAATTCTGTATAAATGGTATGGAGTAGCTTGCTGTTTTTCAGTCTTAAAGTGCTTTCTCAGTCTGGAGGATACTTTACTGACCCTCTTCCACCTTCTAACGTTTTATTCTTTAGGTTTATTGAGGTAGATGAAAAGGTTAAACTTATTCTTAAAAGAAGGCATATAAAAGCCTCCAGGTTTGCTATTATTTTTACTCTACAGACCTGCCCTACATGATATTATTCAGTCTTGAGGCCACAGTTACTATCGGTATGCCAACCCCTGTAAATTTTTCTCTCCATCTGCTGCATTGATTTTGAACTCCACAGTCATGTTTCGAACTACCCCCCGCATACTTAGCGTGCATGCATAATACACTTGTATGTAGCAAGGCTACTTAAAGCCTCGATGTTCTTGCCTCTATCTAAAAACAAAATGACTTTTGCTATAGATAGTGGACACTAATCAATATTTGTTGAGCTGAACTGAAACTGTCAAAATATACTTGCTAAACCTATCTTGCTTTTAAAGTGGCAAAACTTGTTAACTGAAGTCTAGTTAATGTACTTTAATTTACCCAGGACTCCACAGTATATCTGTTGTCAATCATATGACTTAGGCAGGAACTGGTTTTGTTTTATTAAAGATTTCTATATTGCCTTGGCTCCTCTAAACTCTCGGCCCTCTTCTGTTCTTCCTTGGAGCATTCCTCCCCTCTGGACCTTGGAACTCTGGTGTCAATGCCCCTCTACCCTGACTTCATTCACTATTGAATTATATGATCAAGGGTTTTTTTTGTTTTGTTTTGTTTTTTTTAATTTTTTATTTTATTTTATTTTATTATTTCTTTACTGTTCAGTAGGATATATTTGAAAAGACTTATATGAATGTCTTAGGAAAACTACTGAGGTGAATATTTAGCCTCTCAGTTAGTTGTATTATTATAGTCTCAGTAACGGCATAGGATCATCAACTACTGTCCTTGCTGCCAGGAACAGTAATTCTCTAGAAAAATAAACTTACTAGTAAGTGAGTCTGTTATAAATTCTGAAATTGCAGAATATGCACAGAAATAGCATTTTTTCCATGTGTTAGGCAAAAGTATACATCTTTACCAGCTGTGCTAAAATTTAAGGGTAGGTGTCTATTTCATTGTTTACAGGAAAAAAAAGTTTGAGAAGCTTATGATCCACAAATTGAAAAAATTATAGATACAAAAAGTTAACATTTATTTTAGTTTTAAAAAAGTTATCCTTATAAAGTGCTTTTACTAGTTATAGTGAGAAAACGCCAACATTGGTTAAGACATAAAACCAACTTTGTGGGCAGTTAAGGGCACTAAAAAAATGTAATACTATTTTTGATTTGCTAACTTTGGTGGAGCAAAATGAGAAGGGAACACACAAATTTCTAAAGGAAAGGGGGCATTAGAATGAGAAATCAGAACCAAAAAGTTCAGAGTTGGCAATATTTTTGTATACTAAAAAAAGTTTCCGATTGAAGGTAGCGACTCTTTGGATTATAATCAGTTCTTCAACAATTAAAATCACATTCTAGGGCTTGTCCTGTGCAGATATAAGGCGTTCAAGTCCAGTAAAATTCAAAGCCACTGCCTAGTACAGTGAAGTTTGGCTCAAGGAGGACAAAACAAACAAAAACCAAAACCCGCCAACCCACCTCCCCAAAAACAGCTGATATCCTAAAGCCAATTTACTTCAGTGATCTTCAGTGATAGGACAGAAGGTGTAAAATCTGTGCTCTTGTTTAGTCCCCCTGCACTACCCCCCACTTCTCCAAGCTCACTCTAGGAATTTTATAACTTTAGGCAGCTGTTTTGTTAGACAATGATGGCAAACTCAAAGAGGACTGTAGTAAAAGAAATTAAGAGAATGCTTTTCACCTCTTCATACTACTGTGGACTATGTTACTCTTACTAAATGGTAAAAAGAGGATAAAGGCGAAAAAAGTGTTGTATAACTTAAGTTGGATACAGCCAAAATAGGAAATAGGAATTGTATAAATTAACCATTTTTTGTGCTCGATTTTGGGGAAATGATGAATTTGTTGACAAAAATGACTCAAACAGGTTGTTAATAGTCACTGCTGTATTATCTTGCCAGAAATATAGTGACAAGAAAGAAAATAGTGACATTCACATGTTCTTTTATGCTACAAATAAACTGAGATATCTTTCTCAATTTTCAGCCACTGAAGTACGTAGGATTTACTTCAAGTAGTCTTTGAAATTGTTTTCAATTATCTCAATAAGCTTGTTTCTTCAGCAGCTGAGAATTTGACTTTCTGGAGCCTTCTATTTGAGATGAATTGGCTCACCAATGCCTAAGCTTGAAAGATAATACATCAAACCAGACATTTTTTTTCAAGTTAATGATGATAAAAAATTACTGCTTCAGCAATAGTAGACAATCAAACTGACAGTAGACAAATGCCTTTATTCAGTGGTACTAACTCAATAAACATTTGTAGAGTAAAAAAGGGCCAAGCCCCGTGTTAGGTAGGTTACAGCAATATAAGGACTTTTTTTTTTTTTTTAAGATTTTGTTTATTTATTTGACAGAGAGCGCGAGCACACATGCACGCACAAGCAGGGGGAGCAGGAAAGGGAGAGGGGGAAGCAGACTCCCCACTGAGCAGGGAGCCCAATGCAGAACTCGATCCCAGGACCCTGTGATCATGCTCTGAGCTGAAGGCAGACGCTTAACCACCTGAGCCATGCAAGCACCCCAAAATAAGGATTTTTGACATAGTATCTGAACTAAATGAAAATAAACACAGAATTCTTTATTACGAGTCTCATGGAGAGGATCCATTGATTGATATGGTTGAATTGAGATACAACTAAACATGAAAAGGAGCATTACCTGTGGCTAAGAGATACTGTAATTATAGCAAAAGCCATAAAATCAATTACAATCTACCCTAATTATGTCACTGAAATAGCTTTGGCAATTCATGTTATTAAAAGGCAATGAATAGTCTTATTTTCTTATTTGTTAGGTCTATTTGCAGCATTTAATGTGTTTACCACTTCACCTCAAAACATCCTTTGGTTTTCATACACCAGTGCCTCCATTTACATTTCTCAGTGTTCCCACACAGTCTAACTCAGACACTCCTCTTCTACCTAATAGCACCCTTAAAGTACAACAAGTGGTTGTGTATTATGGAGCCCATATGTAGCTTACGGAGCTGCCCTCCTTATGACTGGGGCTGGCAGGGATGCGAGAGGGGAAGGAAGCAATGAGGGTGACCACCTGGAGCCTGTGGCCTCCTTCCAAAACAAATCTGTTATTCAGGACCCCAGAAATGTTTACCTCCTAAAGACTCCACTCTAAATCAGAGGACTTCATGGGTCTCTTCTCATCCTCCCAGATATGGGCTGTGCCCTATGCACATGTGAGGGTTCGAGAAGTAGCCAGTGAACAGCTGTTTGGGGAAAAGGAGGTGAACAGACCACATCTCTGCAGGCAGAGGTTAGCATCATCACCTGCATGCATGGGAGCAAACTTATGGTATGGAAAGAAGGCACAAGTATCAGTAAAGAAAGGGTGGGACATGGGCTTGGTTCTCCATTCTCACCCCTGGAATGCAAAGAAACTGGTAAAAGTGGGTGCTTCTGAGGAGGTACGTCTATCCACGGGAAAGAAAACTAAAACAAAGGCCCAGATGATTTCAATGCAAATTGTACCAAAATTTCAAGGAAAAAAAAAAACAACATAATCTTTTGTCTTTTGACTTCTCTAGAAAATAACAAAGAGTGGATCACTTATTGATTGATTGACTTAACCAATTAATTTATTAGGGCTATTATGCCTTGACACTAAAACAAATCATTGAAAATAGAGAAAAAATATGATAGGCCATTGTCCCATGGTGCAAAGCTGAAAGTAAAAACGTGTAAACTGAATCAGCAATATTTTTTAATTACCACAACCTGATTAAAATTGATTCCAAAACTGTAATAATTGATAATATTTGACAATATAGTAAAATAAGTGAGGACCCATAAAAGGAGGAAGAAAGCAGAGTTTTGCTTGTTTAGAGGAGTCAATCGAGGAAAGTAGAAATCAATGAAGATTATACAGTATTGAAATCTAAGCCACGTACTATTTTTCACTGAAATATAACTCCTATAATCTTTAGAAAGACTACCACTAATCTTCCTCTTACTATCTCTTGCTCTCGCATACACACACACACACACACACACACACACACACAACATTGTCTTATAATTTTTACATCAAAAATGTAATAAGAAAGCAAGAAAATGAAAAGAAACAAGTGGAAGAAGGAAGGAAAGAAGGAAGAGAGGGAGGGAGGCAAAGGCACAAGAATTAGAAATGAAGACAAAGTGAAAATGAAAGAATCAATGAACGACTGTTAGTATTAATAAAATGGTTTAGCAAGACTGTTGATGTATATTAGTATTGGTATTCAACAGTCAATAGGATCTCTAGACAAAAGGAACAATACAAAAACAAAACTTAAAAATTACTTCACTCATGTCCCATAAAGTAGCAAAAACTAAATCTAAGAAAGATGAGGTTATGAAAAAGCTTTTACTTTCTGAACAAAATTAATGAAGATACCATTAAAAACAGAGTAACTATTATAATTTATGGAAAAATGTTCCATGATTTAAAAAGTCAATGAAATTCCTCCTCAGTATTCAAGTAATTTGATAAGCTAATCTTCAATTCATAAAGTGTAAGAGTGAGGAACAGTCAAGGTAATTTTGAAGAAAGATAAGAGGCAGAACTTAACCTATGAGACACTTAGCCCTGTGGTTAGACTACAATAAATTAAACATTATTAACTAACACACAGTCATGAATCCAACTCATGAGTATTTGGAGATCTTGGTTTATAACATTTTCTGAGTTTTTCTGACTGCACGCCCATGTAGCAGTGACATGTGTTTCTCTGTTCTATGTATTTGGCAGCTAGGCATAGAGGCTTGAAGGGATATAGATTCATCTCCTTTTGCAAGACTCTGGGTGGTTTTATGCTTATTTAGCAGGATACATAAAATGTCTGGTTTTGCTATTTTTGGAGAACAGCAAGTAATCCTCAATGACTGTCTATTCATTATTGGGAGTGGACAAAAAATGGTAGTATTATTTTTTTTTCTTCTTGTTTTCATTTATTGATTGGAATAATTTTGAATAATGTTATGACCTGCTTCTCTTATTTATGTCAATAAGATTTAGTGTATATAGGGTAGGATAATGCTTAATTCTGTCCTTTGATTTTTTCCCAGTGTCCAACATGATGAATTTGCTCCCTATCACTTTTGAAAATGACCAATTAATAATTATGATATCATAGATTTAAATATATTTGTTGGCTTTAATCTATGCTATTGCAGTTTTTATCCATTTTGAAGCTTAAAATGTCACATCATAGGCAAATGGGAACACCTCCAAGTTGGCTCCTGTGTTTTTATTTTCTTGTGACCCTAGTTGAATTTAATACCTTGATATTTCTATCTAGTATGTCAAGATGTATGTTTATGTTGAACATTTCTGCCCCAAACCTGAGTCAACAATTTCTTCAGAAAGACCTAATAATATATTTTGATAGAAAATTATATAGTATGACCACTGTTTGGGCTCTATGAATGTTCATTGCCACCATTGCTTATTAGTTCTAGAACTTTTCAGTGATGAAATCCTAGGAATATATATATATATATTATATGTATATATATTTGTATATATTTTACATATACATATCTGTGTATATATATTATATATGTGTAAATATGTATATATATATAAAATAGAATTTTAGGCTGATGTACAAATCCAGGACCATATGGGTTTTACTTAATCTCTTTCATAATATATCACTATTTCCTTCCTTCCACAAATATTTACACAGAAAATCTCCCATAATTTCCAGTGATAGAAGGAATAATGAAAAAAAAAAGAATATCTCAGATTACTCATTTGCTTAATCCCTTTTTTTTTTAAATACGGTCTCTTGGAATAGTAATATACTACTAATACCATCACTGAATTACTGAAAATAAAGTTTTTGCATGTGCTATACCTATTCTCCTTCTTGATATTTATGTATGTATAGATGACAATAAAGATGGCTATATTTTCAAATCATATCCTTTTCATACTTTCAAAATATTGCTTCTTTTTAATAGTCCATTTTATTTATATATTCCGTGGATCTTTGCCTTATATTTAATTCTCAGCACCAATCTTTATGCTGATGTCTTTCTACTTAATTTTGGTTATCTAAAATTTTCTTTCTAGTAAACATTTAGAAAGATCTCAGGGGAGCAGTATTGCCTTGCAATATATTTGATAACAGTTTGTACCATTAATAGCAATGTTGATTTTGGTTCAATTATTGCATAGGTAGAAAGATAAATAGATAAAACAAGATAAATTTTCATTAAACAATATATCCTTATGATGTGTGGAAGAAATCTACATAGTCTATCCTACTTTGTATTTTTAATATGTGTGTGAAACGAATGAGGTTGATTTCACTATGTACAATGGGGAGAGATTCTGAAGTGCACATCAAGAAATGACATAAAGTGGCACCTGGGTGGATCAGTCTGTTAAGCGTCTGACTCTTGCTTTCGGCTCAGGTGATGATCGCAGAGTTGTGGGATCAAGCCATATGTAGGGCTCCATGCTTGGCAGGGAGTCTGCTTGAGGATTCTCACTCTTCCTCTCCCCCTGCCCCTCCCCCCTCAAATAAATAAATAAGATCTTTAATAAAAAAAGAAGAAATGGCATAAAATAGGATAACCTTTCTGAACCTGCAAAATCAAGCATATGGCGGCAATAAATACTGCTCAATTACCTTTTATATAGTCATTCCACTTCCCTCCCATGTCTACTTCCTATTTCCATTGTCATTCCTATACTCCTCCTTCAATTCTTTGCATTTTCCCTCCCACACACACCACCACCTTGTATTCTCCTGCGGACTTCTATGAAACATAATGTGTTAGGAAACTTAAATCATAGTAAGTACTTCAATATCTTCACCTATGACTGTAAGAGGTACTTTTCAGGGAAATACTATAAGATAGCGAGAGGGCACATAGCTTTGATTCTCCTGCCGCAGAATGACCTAAAGCTTCTGTGACTCAGCCTCACATGCTATCTTAGGTTAAGAGAACACCAGATGAATGTTATATAAACCCCTTACAGGATTTCTAAGGTTAAGTTCAGTATTTAGATGGTTTTTTAACATAAAGTAATTAAAGCCTGCTTATATTCAAAATGGGTTGCAAAATGCGTCCTGTGAGACAGAATTAACTATAAGAAACTGAAATTTGCATTTCCTTACTTCAAGGGATTTAAATTATCAAGATAATATTGCACTAGAAAAGCTTTCGCACTTATACACGATAGAATGTCAAAATACATGACTTGTTAACAGAGCAGTAAGGGTGCTTTCCTAAATGTGTAGTCTATGTCATTAGGTCACTGAAGCCATTAAAATGTGTAGACCAAGTATTAGAGTTAAAGCCTCTCTTAGCCTTTTTCATGATCTCACTGGATTTTTATGTGCCATCTACTTATTTTTTAGAAACATCTAAATGAATTCTACCAAAAAAATTGTAAACACCTTCACCCCAGAATTTCATTTATTCTTTACAAATTCTCATTACTGAAAGTTAATGCACATTCTCATTTTCGTAGATATTAGTATAACTTCTTCTAGTTAATAACCTTTACGCCCTATAACTGAAAACTTTCTGATAAAAGACATCAGCGTGTTAATACTATTCTAAACACACATCCCAATTATCTTCCCTATTACTCCTAGAACCAGGGAAAACCAAAAGAGCACTTTTCTTCAGGCAGTGGGCAGAAGGAAAATGAGCTCAAATTCACTATGCAGTTGTCATGGGTCACTCACTTGCAGTGACCTAGTACTAGCTGCTTCTGTTGTTTCAAAGCTAAGATGAAATGATAAAGATTTTTCTTGGGTAAAGTAAGCTCTAAACATAAGCTTTGCACTACTATCATTCTTAATTTATGTATCATATCCATGTGAAGAGTTGAAGGTTTAATTTGCATTGATTTAAATAAATTACCCTTTGACTATAACTTATTTTCCAAATGTCCTGTTATCTTTCTCATGGAAACATGTCTATATATCTTTTTTCTTGATATTCATTCTGTATACATGTGATTATCATTAGCTATTTTATCTGGATATCCTCATCTGTATTTACCTCAATCCATTGACGTTTGCATTCTAATTAAATTCATACCATCTCTACAATAGAGAATTCAAGCAGAACAAATAGCTATTGCCATTGAATCCTAGCTAGATATTGCAGAAGAGAAGCATCACCTATCTAAAGGATATTCTAGTCCTATGTTTGCATATAAACACATTTTATTGTACAGAATTCTTATCTTCCTATGAAAGCCCAAAATAAATTAAAGATATAAAAATCACTGATACAAGTCAGCTTGGTACTTCAATCACAAACCAGTTTCTTTCTCTTTCTGATCTTATTTGCCTGGGGGTTCTCAAAAAGAAGTTTGGAGAATTAAACTTTATTTTCTCTGAACTTAAGGATATACTGCACATTCATTGCTAGAACAGGCATTATCTTCAATTTCTCTGATCTCATTTCACCGGGGCTTACAATTTCAGCCACATCACAAGGCAGATCTGTAAATGCAAACCTCTGTTCTCATGTTCAAAGACTCATTTTTCTTTTTTGGCCCAGAAAAGGAACATGTTTTTCACTTGGCCCCATAGCCCACTCCCAATGCCCACTCCTCCTTTGGTTTTTGTAATTCATAGTAAAAAGCACCAAAATACCCCTGGTATGATTGTTTATAAGTCAGGTAATATAAAGAACTATTCATGATATGAAATAATTCCCTGCCCACACCATTCCATCATCAGTGCTTCTCCCCAAGCGTGAAAATTTTAGCCATTTTCTCTTTTAACCTCTAAAATTTTAAATATTCATCTTTTTTCTGGATTAACTGTGGACACTATCTAGTCTACTCTATAAAAAATAATACATTTGTTTACTTACATAATACTCATCTGCTTCTTTAAGTATCTCTCTCAAATTTTAATAGTTGCATTATTTCTTCTTTCAGTTAGCCTTGGAACTTTAAATATATAAGACAGCTCTTATTATTTCTTCTTTTACACAGTACTTCCTACTTCTCCCCTATGTATAACAGAGATCTTATATGTCTACCTTTTCCTCTGTCCCCTGAATCCAATTTTAAATTGCAACTTTTTTTTTTAAGATTTTATTTATTTATTTGACAGAGAGAGACAGCCAGCGAGAGAGGGAACACAGCAGGGGGAGTGGGAGAGGAAGAAGCAGGCTCCCAGCAGAGGAGCCTGATGTGGGGCTCGATCCCAGAATGCCAGGATCACGCCCTGAGCCGAAGGCAGATGCTTAACGACTGAGCCACCCAGGCGCCCCAAAACCGCAACTTTTGATAGATACAGTGTCTATATATAAATGTGCATAACATGCTAAAGCTCGAGAAGAAAACTGAGAGAACAACACTCACAGGCATTTGAACATTGATAGTATAGCCACTGTCCTCCAAGGCTGAGGGAAGGGAAGGAAAGCAGAAAAAGAGAAGAAGAAATAGAAATTAGGAAAGAGAGAGAAAATGTCAGAACCAGGGTAAGAAAGCAAAGTGCCAAGAAAAGCTAATATAGTGCGTTCTAAAGCTGGTACTTGGACTTTATAACATCAGCATATCTCTAGAATATCTCTGGTTATCAGATTTAAAATTTCAATGAAAGTTTCTGATCCCACTGAAATAATTTAAATACAGTGATGAGAAAAATCTAAAACAACAAAAATGCTATGTCTACCTACGTAGATAAAGTTGACTCAGCAACTTTTATCTAATACAAGAAGTCTGAAAAAAGAAATTTTCTGGGTATAAATATAATTTAATATAGTGTCTACTATTTAATACTTGATGATTCATATAACATTTTTTAAAAATACAAGAAATACAGAGAAAAAAGGAAATGTATCCCACATCAAGAGAAGAAACATGTGATATAAGCAGAATGAGAGATGGCTCAGATGTTGCTGTTATTGGGCTCATTTATATTAAAGTATCTAGTGGAAAAGGCCAAGGATATATGTGTGCATTTTTTTCTCAGCAAAGAGGTGGAAAATATAAAAAAATTAAATAAAAATGCTATACTGCTATTCCTGAAAAATATCATATCAGAGATAGTCTTATCATGGCCATAGCAAAGATGAAAATCAGTAAATTTAAAGAAAGCAGAAGAGAAATTTTCTCAATTCAATTAAAAGATATAAACACATAGTGCTCTGTAGGACAATATCAAATGATATGATAATTGTATAATTGAAATCCCAGGAGAAAAGGAAGAAAAATACATAGTTATTCAAAAATTTTCTGAAATAAAAGAAATAGCTCAAACACCAGTAACAAGAAATCAAGTGAACCCCTAAAATGATAAACAGAAAGAAAAATACACTCAGACACATCATGGACAAACTGCTATAAACCAAAGATGAAAAGAAAATCTTAAAAAGCCTCCACAGGAAAAAAGGACTTCTCATCAGAATCAATGGAGGTCAGAGGACACTGGAAACACATTTTTAAGTAGTGCAAGAGTATCGGCAGTGTAGAATTGTTCTACATCCAGCAAAAAGTTATCTCCCCCAAATGAGGGTAAATTGAAAATGTGAGAATTTTTATCCAGCAGTCTAGAGTTTCTATATATGTTAAAGAAACAAGAAAGAAAAAAATGTTTTCAAGCCCAAAGTGTATAATAAGAAAGCCAAATCTTCAGAGAAAAATGAAGAATTTGTAAAAGGTATATATAAAAGAACATTTAACTTAGACCTACTAAAACCTTCATAACAAACTATTGACTGTTTAAAGTAAAAAGTATATGCACTGTTGAATTTCTACTATATGCAGATGTGACTTAATACTGTAGCAAAAAGAGCAAGAGTAGAGGAAGGAAAGCACAGTGCTCTAGGGTTCTTACATTACTTACAAAGTAGTTGAATATACTTTTCAACATTGATAATAAGATAAAGGTAGATATTGTAACTTCTAACATAACATAGATATAATGTTAAGAGGCATAATACAGCTAAAAAGAAATAGTCAATTGTATAAGTACATGATTCAATAAAACTAGGCATAAAAAAAACAAAGCAGAGAAAACAAATACCAATATATTAATTAAACCTATCAATAATTGCATTAAAATTAATTTATAGACATAAAATTAATAACAGCAGTATATGAGTAATAACTTTATGCTAATCAATTTGATAACTTAGATAAAATAGTGTAATTATAAGACATACTTTTATAAAAATGACAACACAGTGAATTGGAAACCTGAAAATCACTAAATTTGTTAAATATAGAAATATTAATTAAAAGTTTTTACCATCACCCTGCCCTTCCATACCCACACATGCATAAGCACACACTTTCATTCATTACAGACCCAAATATCTTCACTGGTAAATCTTTTCAATCATTTATTTAAGAAGTAATGTCAATACTATATAACCATTTTTTTAAAGTAGTTAACACTTCTAAGTCATTTTAAGAGCCCAGCATAAACTGATATCAAACCTGAAAAACACAGAACTCCCCAACTCAAAAAAAAAGAAAAAAAAAAAGAAAAAAGACTAAGATATCTATAAACAAGCAACCAAAATATTTAAGAAGTATTAGCAAATTGAACCCAGCAATATGTTAAAGGAATAATGCTTCATGACCAAGTGTATTAAATTTCAACAAAATTAAAAACTTATGCTAAAATGTCATTAGATGAATAGAGAAGTCATAGTCTGAAAGGATATATTTGCAATATAAGAGCTGACAAAGATAGTTTTTTAGCTCCCTGAAATCTAGATATTTAAACCTATCTACCAATGTGTCATCTATCTATGCATCTCAATAATAAAAGACCATATAAAAATGTGGGCAAAAGATTTATATGGACATTTCAAAAAGAAAGACATTGAAATGGCCAATAAGCACATGAAAAGATGAAACAAATAAAAATCTGTTATTTTGTGTCAACTAATGGAATAAGAAAAAATAAGAATATTTCCTTTTTGTTAGGATCATTCTTCTTGAAGTTCATAAAAAATAAAGATAATATGTGTTAGTCATACTATATTTTTAGGAAAATAAAAATAAAAACAAGATATCACTGCTACTTTTACAAGTCAAACTGGTTTGAAAAAATAAAGATGTCACCAAATATTGCCTAAGATACATGGATAGCCACCAAAACTACCATATATAGTTGGTGAAAGAGTAAAAGGGTATAGAGGCTTGGGAAACATTTTTAGTGGTTTCCTTTAAACTAAACACTTAGGTAATTAAGATGCAAAAAAAATCCTACTTATTTATTCAGAGAAATAAGAATAGAAATTTATATCCATGAAAAATTAAAACAAAAACAAATATGTATACCATGAATGATCACAGAAGCTATATGCATTATAGCTGAAAACTGAAAGCAACCTAAATGTCCACCAACAGGTAAATGGACAAATTGTAGCTATTCATTCATTGGAATACAGTTTGATGATAAAAATGGATCAACTACTAATACCACAACATGTAAGATTCTCAAAAATATTTTGGTGAGTAAGAGTCACAAATGTGTATAGATTTTGTGACTCTTTTATGTAAATTTCTGTATCAAGCGATGACAGAAATAATGGTATAAATCCAAAGAGTAAGTATTTGGTTGGGGGTAAGGTACAGCTCAAGCTGACTGGTAAGGGGGCACTAAAGCATCTAGGGCAAATAATGTTTTACAACGTGGCAGGGATAGGTTACACGCATATATACATTTTTTTCAAAATCCATATAATTTCTTCATAAGCTCTATATATACTGTGTATGTAAATTATGTCTCAAAGACAGATATACACATTATTGATCATTTTTATGACAAAATAAGCATCATTTACTGCATAATCACTTGCATACTTCATTCTACTTCATTGATATGACCTCTGTGATAATTTTGGTCTTCTCAATTATCCCTGCCTGGATTACTGTAGTCAGATGTCACTTCTAGATCAATTTTCTCTCTTATATTTTTTCATACTGCCCAGCCTTTGCCCTACATTATAAGACATATTTTATCATATTTTATTTTGAGGTTTAAATTATTATTTTGACAATTTATATTTTCAATTCACAGCATCCTTTATATTATTTTCCTTTTACAGTAACTTATTCTTATTTTATAGTTGAAATATCTTTTTAGGGGTGCCTGGGTGGCTCAGTCAGTTGGGCATCTGCCTTCGGCTCAGGTTGTGATCCCAGGGTCCTGGGATCAAGCCCCACATCTGGCTCCCTGCTCAGCACGGAGTCTGCTTCTCCCTCTCCCACTTCCCCTGATTGTGCATGCTCTCTCTCTCTGTGAAATAAATTTAAAAAAAAAAATCTTGAAGAAATAAAAAAAAAGAAATATCTTTTTAAATTTCTGAGTATTCAAATCTTTTAGCACCCTACTGGTCATTTGTTCTTGTTTTGTTGTTGTTTTGGTTTGGTTTTTAATTAGTTCTCCTTCATTCTAGTTTTCTTTATGTACCTGTTGATCTTAAGGTCCCTTACATACATAAAGGAGAGAACTACGTTGATTTTTCTCACTTCTTGGGTTATGAGTCCTCTGCTATACCTCTGTTTTACTATTGGGTTTCTACCTGCAAATTAGTGGTAACTGGAATTCTGAATGGAATTGGTCTGTTTGCCAGGCTTACTGCAGTATAAACTGTTTTATCATCACTGTGCAGAGAACTGCGAACTGCAGAGAGGTCCATGAAACGTCAGAATAGACTCCCATTAATAGTGTTTAAAAAAGGACCTTCAGGTAATTTTGGTTTTGTTTTTTTCTTGGATATGAGCATCAGACTGCTTAGCTCTCTTGATGGAGGGCTGAAGGCCCACAGGAGAAACTTTACTGGAGATAAACTTTCCATTAGTTTATTTCTTTTCTCTGCTCCTTACCCATCAGCTCCAATTATACTGTTAGCCTCTTCCTATTCACAATGCAGACTACAATTTTCTCTGTTCTATCTGTAGACTTGTTTCTTGTTACTTTTTCACTTCCAGAAAATTGCCAGCATATATTCATCTTGATTCTCCACCACTCTCATCTCAATGAAGGATGTCAAGAGAAACATATGTGTTCTATCCACAGTTTTCAAGAAAAAATAAAAAGCCTAGCCTATGGGATTTAACAAACTGTGTAATCTCACTTACTATCATCAGAGTTCATGTCACTGCAATAGTCTCATAATAAACAGAATGCAATTTTTCTGTCTAATGAAATTGCATCAAAATTTATTGAAGTTATGCTTTTGGATAAATTATTTTACTTCTGTAAGCCAATTTTCAGATTTTCTAAAGTAGATAGAATTGTAGTATTGACTTCATAGAGGGGTTGATAGAAATTTAACATTCTGCCTGGCATTTACTAAGCTTTCAACAAATTTTAAACATAAATGTTGTAATGCATTACCTCCCTCATCCCTTTGCAAAATTCTTTGGGATTAGTAACACACTAAAATGAACACTTGCTGGGGCTCCTGGGTGGCTCAGTCGGTTAAGCATCTACCTTTGGCTCAGGTCATGATCTGAGGGTCTTGGGATTGAGTCCCATGGCTGGCTGTCTGCTCAGTGGGAGGGGGTCTGCTTCTCTCTCTCCCTTTGCCCCTCCCCTCACTCATGTGTGCTCTCTCTCTCTCTCACAAATAAATAAAATCTTAAAAAAATAAAAAAATGAACACTTGCCTATTCCTTGATGTCTTCCTATCCCAATTTGTGCATGTAGGCAATAGTTAATCAATAATCATATTGCTTATCATCCATTCATCTATTTTAAACTTGAAGTTAATCATCCCCTTTGAGGATAATCTCAATGTTGGTGGAATTCACTGTCTCACTACTTAGCTGCTTTGTCACAATTTATCTAATTTGCTATTTCTGGCTTATGACTAAATTTCAAAAATTTGAAGTGTAACGTATTAGTTAATAACATTGAATTCTCCAAATATAACTGATTGGTCCTATCCTAAATGCACCCAAATCTTCCTGCTACATAATAAGAATGGCTTCCCTATGTTATATGCAACATAACAATAAGTTTGTCAATGGTGATCGATTCCCCATTGACAGTAATATTTTAGCTGTAATTGAGAACATTTTGCATACTACAATTTGGTTGATTTGTTTGTTCCTGAGCATAGATCGTGAGTTAATTCCTTGCTCTACTCTAGTCTTGAAGTATAATCAAGACTCAAATCAGTAACTCTATCAAGTGGAAAGAATTAAACCGATGTTAAATGGCAAGGACTATGCTAGGTTTTATAAAAAAAAATGTTTCTAATATCTGAAATGCAAATATGCCTTCAGTTTATCTTAACCTAAACTCTGAGCCTCTCCAGCTGCTACCATCTGAAAACTTATATAATGTGCTTGAACTAAAAAATACTCTGGAGATTTTCTAATGGGATTTCATTTTTATTTATGAATATAACATATGCTTATAAAAAGTTGTTGAAAAATAAAGTAAAATCACTTGTAGCTCATCATTGAAAGACATAAACTTTAAATGACTCAAGTGAGAAAGAATAGACGATAACAGTTCAGCAAAGCATTCCTACTAATAATCAGACAAAATAGATAATATGATTCAATTCACAATAATTAGAAACTCATAAATAATCTAGCCAAAAGAATATAAATGTAAAGGATCATCATGAAAAGAATAACAATAACAATTGAAGGTACTGAAAGATACAAGCAACTGCTGAATAGAGAATCTTGTCACTCGAATGTCTTTTCAATCTGGCATAGGATCAGGAAAATTTTAAATAATGATGCTAGTAGCAACCAATGTTTTACTTTGCTTTCAATAACAACCAATGTTTTGCTTTGCTTTCAATAAGAGTTCATCTAATATTTCACTTTTTATGTATGATAGCATTTTTTTTGGAATGAAAAACATTTTTAATAACTTTGGGGACTTATTATATTTGTCCTTTAAAAAATAGCTGGAAGTGTTTTTGTTGGTTTGGTTTTATTTTAGAAATAGTGTGATAGCTTTTATTATAGTTCCCAGGAATATTCTCAACTTCCTGTAAGAGGATTTGTCCCAGCTCAATGCCACACGGTATTTGGTGCTTCTTGTGAGAGGGATGTATACTGCCCCATTAATGGTACTTATGGATTTGTGATGTGCTTGATCAATGGTATCTGAGGAAGCATGTTAACATGTTACATGCTACATATGAGCAGAAGTTTCAAGATGCAACACAAATTTCCATCAGTTCTCTTGGTTTTTTGTTTGTTTGTTTGTTTGTTTGGTTCTTTTTTTTCCCCCCTCTGCCAAGAGAGTAGCTTCCCCCAAATAGGGCTGCTCTGCCAGCCTGGGTTTTGGAAAAAGGAGACCCCCAGGAACACATTTGAGCAAGACATAAATATTTGTTGTTAAAAGTTACTAAGATTTTAGAGTGATTAGTCATCACAGCTTTATAGTCTTCATTTTTTTCCACAAGCTTCTTACCACCAGTGAAGAATAACATAAATTTGTATCTTGTTTCAACATATTAGCATGATTCTATCATTTCCTGAATCAAGTCATACTTACTTTTCAAGTTTAAATGATAATTTGGCATAATAAAATATTTCTATAGTCAACATTGTTGACTACAATTTGCTAGTATTGTGTTTTATTTAGACTTTTCTCCTTTCTATAGATACTGGGTCTGGGTCTATTACTTTTTGTTTTATCATTACCAATGTTTAAGAACAAGTGCCGTAGATAAAGCTCACAAGATTCCTAAAAATCCATCATCAAAGGAAAAAACACTGCTGCTTAAACTCTCGAGTGACACCTGCTTTATGGCAAGCACCTTGGTAAGGTGGTCTGCTTGTTGAGATGGACATGTTTTTAGAGATTTTAAAAATGTCGATTAATCCCCCAAAGTATTGCTTTAGAGAACTTAGTTTTAGATAACAATTAATGATCATGTAGTTAAGAGCCACTTTGTGGTTGGGTAACTGTGAGTTCATGAACGTGCTTAGCAGAAATCCTGGCCTGCGCTGAGCACTTGGTAAATGTCATCATCATTGTTCTTGTTATGAATACTAGCACAAGTCCCTCTGTACTGCCCCCCATTAATTTCTATCCTATTAATAGGGTTGTATGTGTGTATATACCATATTAAGTATGTTATATCACATTTAAAAAAAAACTGATTGTCAGACTTCCCATATTTTTCTATGTCCCCATGGAGTCTATATGTCCTGATATCATGTATTAATTAAAAGTTGGAAGTCATCTCCTTGAAAATTCTTTGTCTTCACTAAATTTCTAAAATATCCTTAAACTTTAGATAATTCAAATATTTAAGTGTTAAGTAATTTTAAAAAACTTCATAGAAATGTGCTTTCTAATTTTTAGTAGAGTAGCATCTTAAAAATGTAACCTTTTGCTCATCTTGTGCAAAACTACTCTTCTCATTGGCACCTTAGTCTGCAGATCCTTGGCATTTAATTTTGTCTACTGTCTCCTTCAGCTGTTTCTCATGGTACAAAGTATCTTCTATCTACACCTGTCCCTTCTCCAATTCTCTTTTTTTGGAGGGGGAAGTATATATTTCTTTCATTCTTTTCTTATAATTTTTACCAAGTTTTTAAGTGGTGAGGATTACCAAGGATTTACCAAGGATTAAAAAGGTAAACCCATGTATTCAATTTGCCACATTTACTAGAATTCTTTGCATAAGTTTTATTCCTTCCTTTCAAGGCCCAGTTTAAATGACACATTTTCTGTGCTAGATCCCTTGAAATTCCAAAGTAGAACAATGACTCCTTCCTCTGTGCTCTTCTAGCATTTTGCTCATTATGTTAATATAGAAATCATTATATTATATTTTAGTTACATTTAGACATATTTATCCTTTCTCTAAATTGTGTTTTACTTTGTAGCATCTTATTCATTATAGAACACCATCTGGCATATGGTAGGTGCTCAGTCAATTTTTTCTAAATTTAATTAGAATTCAAGAAATTGGCACCCATCATCCTCATCCTCCCTAAATTATTAGGTATGAATTGGCTCCAACTGAAACTCAAATGAGTAGATGGGGTAAGGGAACTTTTGTCCAATTTCTAGGAGGGAATATTTGAGTTAATATATAAGGGCAATATTTTCCTTTGCTTGGATTTCTGCATGTATAAATTTAAAACAAATGTCCTATACTAGAATGTGAAGTATTAAAAAAAAAAGAAGAGGTAAATACTTCTGCCTATGACCTTAAAAGTATTTATATTGTGAAGTACATTTCTGAGAACATGATTCAAATACATGAAAGTGGAGGGAGCATCTGAGAATCTCAATCAAAAGTTAGAGACCTTATCAAGGTATGTCTCTGGGGATGAAGGTAAATGTGGGGTGGATAATTTGTCCATGGCAGCCAGTCTCCAGGCTTCACTAGAAAGGGTTACTCTGAAGTACATTATGCACTTTTGGAATAGTCGTTTATATTATCCAGTTCATTTTACTCTTTTTTTCCCCCCTTTCTTCATTGCTATTCCCCAATATTAATGCCATACCCTCTATAAAGCTTGGTTAAATATAACTCTACTTAGGAACACCCTTCATTTCTCAGAGCATAGAATAAGATCCTAGGGAATAGGGACAATGGCAACAATCTGGAGAAGATGGTTTAAGATATCATTCATTCACTCAATCAATAAAATATGTATCAAGCTCCAAATATAAGTCAGGCACTGTGCTAGGGTGATAGAATTAAAGCACTGAACAAGGTAGACATGAGTCCTATTTACAATCTATGAGAGATAGGTATTAAACATATAGGTTTATTATCATATTTTTTTCTGATTTTGAAGTTCTTCCACCAGTTGATTTCATGAGCCAGTATGCTGTTACTATTAAAATTGCTATGACTTTAGCAATGACAAAGGCAACAGAAATTGTGCCATATAAGTCATAAAATATAGAATTGAATTTTAAAATAAGGAACCATGCCAAACTCTTGTAACCATAGATTTATGCACCACTTAAAATAAATACCTATCAATGAACTAATCATTTTACTTCCTTTTGGGACCAGCATTTATGTTGGAGTTATTCTCATGATGGTTATGGCCGACACCTGCTGACTTAATACTCTGAACCACCATCACCTATTTAAGGTGCCTCAGTGCCAGCCCTTCAAAGATTAGGGAGCCAGCCACTTACCAGCACTTAGTAATGTGGCACAGCAGATGTTAAATCTAGCATTTGAAAAGACTGAAAGAATATAGCTTAGAAGATAAACTTCTGAAAAGAAGCATGTGGAACTTTTCCATGAGGTTTATTATACAATGAGGGAGAGAGAGAAATTAAGGAAGGGAGAATGAGCAATAATAAATGCAATTTTAAGGAGAAGTTGGAATATAAGGAAAATGAAGGGACAATAAAGATTTGCTATTGTTTTGCATTTCTCCTGTGTAAAACTCCAAATGTGAAAATTAACATTGTTAGTTTACCAAAAATGTGCTAACATCATACATATGACTTCTCCATTCCATGGACAAGGACACACGCAGTTGAATTGAACTACTCATTGTTATGTTTTTAATCCTAAACCCTGAAAATTTATTTCTCTCTTGAGCTTTGGGTTTACCACTGTCTGACTCAACATTGTGTTCAAATTTCAAGTTCTTTCCAATTTAATTAAAATGAAAACAGTGAGGAAATTTCTGTAACTTCATGAAATTACTGATTCAACACCTGGTATTTTGTCCTATGTAGCAGAGACTAAAAATGAAGATAATCCAGAGGGACAGAATGACTCAGGAGAGTACCTTTCACTTTTATGTTAGTAGTTAAAATCCAGCACAAAGCTGTAGTGACTAAATCTGCTTCCATCTGAGTGTTCCATAGAGGCGTGTAAGAAAATGAGGAAAGGGAATTTCTCATGGTTTGACAATTCTTCTTGACTGGTAAATTTCCATGACAGTCACTGAAAGGATAGTTGGTAATGTTGAAGGTACAGAGGGGAGACGGATGAGGCACCAGAATGGCTTTTCTTTCTGCCGGATGCACAGGACTCTATTTCTTTGTTGTTATTTTTGTATACCAATCTATGAAATGTCTCAAATATTATTTGGTATAATTAAAGTTATTTTGTACTGTTAAAAAGAAAATATTTTAGAATCTCCTTCAGATATAGTTCAAATAATGAAATTCAAAAAAAAATTCTAATGAATAGTAATTGTGTTTACAATGTCCATAGGCTGTAATACTTAGAAAACAGTGAAATGAGGTGCTGAACTTCTATTTGGAAGTCAGAGCCGGTGTGCATTCTGTACATCTGAAATAACTTTATAAAATAAGACATCTCTCATCTGAGATTAAATGTATAATTCAGAGCTGTTCTCTTTCATTTATATTCATAAGTAAAAGGTAAATCCACAAAACCAGTATTTTTCTTTATTAAATGGAATGAATAAAATGAAGATAGAGTTTTTCCTAGTCACATTTTACTTGAATTTTCTGACTTCATTTTTTTCCTTCAGTTTCTTTTCCACCAAATCTCATTATAGTTAATGCAAATGGAAGAACATGAGTCCTGTGGTTATTGTTGTTTCAACCTGTGATATAGTTATAAATATATACATACCTATTAACTTAAGCATATACACATATACATACACATGTATATATGAAATAATGAACATAAATAAAAGCAGTGTTTGGGGTCATTTTCTACTCAGCCCCTTACTAAATCAGTATCTCTTAGTGGAGGTAGGTCTTAGTAGTCTGTCTTCTAATAAGCACTCTTAAAGAATGTAAGAGAAGAAATAGCTCGTCTCAACTATCAAACGAGAAAATTAACGGTCAGATGGTTTAAGTGAGATACCCCAAAGCATACTAACCTATCTCTAAGGTCTTAGATCCCATGGATCCCAATCTCTGTACCTCTGCTCAAATTTCAAATTCTGGAAAAGAAAATTTGATTTGCTGAAATCGGATCAGGTTATATTCGTTAGGTTGAAAACCATTGCCAGGGGAACAGCTCCTAGAGCATAGATAATGGCCCCTGGAGCAATTTACATGTATTGAGATCTTTTCCAGCAAAGGGGGAATAATTTTGAATGGTGATACCCAGTGCTAAATGTGTGGAACATAATTCTGGATCTCGAAGGACAATTTAAGTAGACTATCCCACCTTAGGTAGCCAATAAAGAACAATCCAATAATAACGTTAAGTAAGAAATATTTAGGGAATAGATGTAATATAGCTGAAAAGAGAACCAAATCCAAAATTCTTTAGACAATAGCAGAGGATAGAAGGAAGGTCAAGTATGCCACAAATTCTAGGTTCAGGATCTGATTAGAACTGAAATGAAAGGGTAGTGAGACATGACAGGGACAGAGGACATGGGACAACTGCCATAGTGGAATGAAAGTATCTTAGTGCCTGGATGGATCCTGCTATTTTAAATGTGTTTGCAGAACAAGATTTTCTAACAACTTGGATTGTGAGGCTTTCAGCAAATCAAATTTTCTTTTCCAGAATTTGAAATTTGAGCAGAGGTACAGAGATTGGGATGCATGGGATCTAAGACCTTAGAGATAGGTTAGTATCTTAGAGATAATTTCTGTGAACTCTTGTGGTTGAGGTATCCGGCCTGCCCTGGGTCCTATCCTGGCCAAGACCTACATGTTTCACTTTTCTTCTGTTCCCTGAGGTGCCCAAGGATACTTTCAATAATTTATTTTGCTTATGCCTTCTAGAGCGAGTGTCAACCAGAAGAACTTTAGCAAACACATCACATAACCCTGTGTGGTAAAAATACGCATGGGCTGAAGTCAGAAGAAGTATCTCTGCTTCTATCATCTATCTATCTATAATCTATCACCTGTATGCTTTGGGGTATCTCACTTAAACCATATTATATATATATATATATATAATGAATTGGATTATTAATAAGAAATATATATAATATGAAATATATAACATGAAATATATAACATGAAATATATAATATGAAATAAATATATATGTGTGTGGCACATATATATATACATATATATATGGCACACTGATTGGATCAGAACTACTCCTACATGGAAATTTATCTCACCAGCATCCTACATAGATAGTCTGGAGATTTTCATTTCAGTTTATCACTGTAATTCAGAGATATTTCTTCTGACTCCTGCCTATGCAGCTTTGCTCTTAGACTTTCTCTTGATTACTAAGCCTTACAGAGATTGTCAAGTTCTCACCATGGTTAACATTTCACCTAGTCTGTTGCCTGGCTTACTTCTCCTTTGGCTGTTATGTGTGCCTTTGAGCTCTCATTTTATATCCTCCACTCCAAGGACTCTTCCTTGCATGTTACTGCAAATGAGTCCAGGTGTGTTTTCCTTCTCTTTGGTCATGCACAACAGTATATTCTCACAGAGTATTTGACAAATTAAACCGACCTAAAAACATTTTTGCCTTAGGGTAGATATTAATTCTTCTCCAAAGATCCCAGTCCTATTAAATACAACTGTGGCAGGAAACATGACAATTTTTTAAAACTTGTTTCTAGGTCTTTGGATGGGAAACACCAAGAGACATAGAATTATAGAATGGGAATGCTTTTTATATAGTATTTACCATTTATTTTTGCAAATGAGAAAGCAAGACCCAGAGCAGTCATTTGATTTTCCCAAAGACCCACATCCAGGTGCTATGAGAACTGGGATGCCTTTCCTCAAGCTGCCAGTATATCACTCTTGCTGCTGCTTTTCACTTTACTACAACTCGCATCCATCTGTGCCAACTTGATAGGTACTTAATTTAATTATTAATTGTTCATATTGTCACTCGCATTGCATATGCAATGGATTCGTGAATTTCTATAGCAACTGATTGATTTTTCTGCGAACATGAAAGTCAGTTGTACAAAAGCCTTAGTCTGAAAATTATTTTCTTAGGTTATATTTTGAAATGAAAAATATAAAAATATAAAAAATGTTAACACTTGAAGGCTTTTGGTATATATGCCTGATTTTCTTTCTAATATAGTATCAGTGTACTCTTGCATCATAATTTTAAGAAAGATATTCTTGCCACACCCTAGTTAACATTGACTATTATTACTTTTTAAATCATTGCTAATTTAATGAAGAAACAATGAGATATGGTTATAGTAAACTAATATAATTTCCTAATATCGGTTAATACTCTAAGGCTGTCACTAGTCACATTTGAATATATAAATTTAAATTAACTAAAAGAAAGAATGCAGTTCTTCAATAGCACTAGTCACACCTAAAGTAGTCAAATAACTATAAGTACCTACTGACTAGAGTATCAGGGCTGATATGAAACATTTGCATCATCAGAGAAAGTTCTATTGGACAATGCCACTCTTAGGTATTATTAGCCCTATTTACAGAGGAAGAAACTGAGACTTAGTTCCATGTCTATCCTCAAACATGTAGTAAGTGGAAAAGTCAGGTTTTAAATAATAGTATCTAATTCCATATAATGTTTTTTTTTAACACTAGCCTTGAATGAGTTTTTTTGTTTTGTTTTGTTTTGTTTTGCTTTTTTCCTACTAGACTACTGGTGAAGATAAACATAGACCTTTCTTTTCAGCCATTTTTACCTTCTGTGTTTTAAATTGCTATTCACATAGAATAAATGTCTACTGAGTAAATAAACACCCTTTAAAAGGTTCTGTCATTAAAAATCTTTCTATTTTGTTTTTAGGCTATTTCTACATTATTCTAAAGCAAATATTGTGTCATAATCAAATAACAGTATTATATAAAATTGTATAAAATTACATTAACACTATTCCCACTGTTTTCTGTTACCCACCAAGGAGGGTTCTGCTTTGACCCATTCATTTCTTCTCTTCATTAAGGTTCTTCTTTGTCAAACTAGTTTTTCATCTTCCAGGGAAAAAAAATGATGGAGAAGTAATATGGGAGACAATAATGAAAAGACATTAGAGGTATTTGTTCAAAGTTAACCATAAAATGTATATAGGAACAACAGAAGAGCAGCAACATTTAAAGATAGATAAAATTTGAAGGATTGAGAAGAATTGCTGTAGCTTTATCTTATATTTATCTTCATATTGTCCTTAAGAAATGTATGCTGATTGAGTTATATTGAACATAGGTTTTGGGTGCTGTATTGTTGACAACAGTTTGAGACTGGTTCCTGTGGAAAATGGTGTTTTAAGTGCTAAATGTAGTGATATATTTTCACAATGGAAATCTTTTAAAAATACTATGCTGTTACATATATGCCACACTTAACCGCAAGAGGAAAGAAGTACTATGATAAATACTTTATTTCATTAGCTTTAGTACTTTTATTAACAGTAGCTTTTATTGCTAAGAGATCCATGTATCTTATGGATGTAGGACCTCAGAGTCATTATTTTTTTTCTCTTTTCAAGACCCCAAAGATTTTCAGTGAATAATTATATCTATATGTACATATATGTATATATACGATATATAATTGTATGTTATATAATTATATTTTAATATATAAAATTTTGCATATATAAAATTACCAGTGGGAGAATCTGCATTGTGTAAATAGATGTCTCTGTGTCTCTGTTCTTGGATTCCCCATGGAAAGATTTACATAAGGATCTGCACTCTAATAAAGACAGACAGAAGGAAAGTAGCAAGCACACAGCAGTTTATTTAAGCAAGAGTACACTCCCAAGGTGGGAGAGCGGCAGGCCCAGAGATGGCAACTGCCCTGAGGCTAAAGCAGTCCTTTTCTTTTAAGTGAGTAGGGTCTTTCCTTAAGGCCCAGTTGGTCTTTAATGGAGGCTGCTTCCAATCCTTTGGGGGATCCCTCCCACAGGTTGGGAGGGGGGTTATTGGCCCCACAAGGTTTGTTCCAGAGCTGTCACAGCAGCCTTTCTCCATGGGATGAGGGATTATAACCACAATACTAATCTATATTAACGGCAGTGAAACTAGCTAAAGGTCCAGCTGAGGACACCTTCTCTCTGGACTGGGCAAGCATTTCCTTAGAGAGAGTCCCTGGAGGTGGTGACATCTTGTCAGAGGAAGATGTTGGCCAGTTTTGTTGACCACAGGGGTGTTCCTTGGGGTGTTCTTTCCACTGCTCATGTCTACCTACTACCTAATACATATATACATAGAGAGAGAGGGAGAGAGAGAAGGAGGGAGGGAGAGGGAGGTTGGAGATTAGAGAAGTGATAGTAACCATTAGGAATTGGTCAAAGGATGGCAGAATAGGACTCTGATTAAGAATTTGTGTCTCTCCATCTCTCTCCAAATATATACTCCAGTGTCTGTAAAGATACTCTTTTTCTAAGTTAAATGGACCTTTTCACATTAAAATTGTGATAGCAAACACAGGTTTCTTAAGACTATTTTAATAAAAATGAAGTGCCATTTTAAAATACAAATTCCCAGTGACTATCTTCATAAGATAGATTATATACTTTTGGTTCCTTTCCCACATTTTAATTGGTTGTGCTTAGAGCTATAGAATAGCCTTGGCCAGAAAATTAACCAGGGAGTAACTTCCAAATGTCATCATCTGTATTAAAATGACACTCATCACCTTGTTTTAAACACCAAAAGGTTCTTGGGGTCTTGGTTCTTTTAATTACTACTTACTTCTTAACAAATGGAAATGGAGTATGTCTTTTTGATTATGCTATAAAGTTCCATTCTCTTCCTGGCATGCCACTTTTCCAGTCCAGATTTTGTATTTAAATCCGTTGCAACAGAATTTATAGGAATTTGAAAAGTCGAAGCAGCTCAGGGCAAAGGTGCGGTAAATGTCGTTGATAACGTAGTCCTCAAGCAAGGCCATGAGCGCGGTTGTATTTTCGTCCAAGTACAAATCTATAGTTCATTTGAACAGAAGAGTAGATGCACAAAAATTTTATCATCCTATTTTTCCAAAGATATATTGAAATCTCTTTTTGACTTGCACAGTTGATGCATACTCAGGGTGGGTATGCTTCCACGTTGAAATCCTCCAGAGATTAACAATAACAACTGCCTCGAGGTGTTCTTGGTTCCATTTCACCACTTCGCCATCTGGGTAGACATATGAGGATCAGTTCGGCAGATTTTGGGAGCGATGATTATGGAGGTTACTCTTTTTAGCAGATGATTTTTTGTTTTGCGGCTCCCACATAAATGTAAAACAGAAAATATGTTCTAAGTAGAGACAAACATGGAGCATACATATTTCAGCTTCCTCTTCCAGCAGATAACACCATGGTAAACCAAGCTTGACAATTTGAGCTTGACACAGCATGAAGGGCCGATTTTAAACTGAGCGTGCGGTAGTGTGACATATACTTCTCCTCCCCCCCCCCAGTAAATTACCTTCTTTCAAGATAAATGTGAATATAAGAACAAGTTGTAATGCTCCTTGTTAATTTAATTGTCCTTCAATGTGTCCTTGAAACTTCTAACAAAGCAGTACAATGTTTTAGGAGGGATTAATGCATAAAATATCAAAATACTGCAACACTCCAATAGGTTTTCAAAATTAGACAAGCATTGATTTTTAAAACATTTTCCAGTTCATGTTTTTATTAACATTTCCTTTGTGTATAGAAGTAATTTTATGTAAGGCACAGATGTATCTAGCCTTTAAAATTCTAATACAGAGTGTGGGGTTTATTATGTAGTTTACACTGTTCTTTGTGGACAATAACTGCTCAATCATTAGACTTCTCATGAATTTTAGTAGAATTTTCAAAGTAGAAGTGTATGGTAATAACTTTGATCTTATCTTTTTAGATAGATTTTATTAAGTAAAAAGTCATACTTGTCAAGTTTATTTGGGCCATAGAAGAAATACTTTAATATTTAAAGAAAATAGCAATCTTTAAAATTGAAATTATATTATCTGCAAAAGATCTGTGTATGACAATCAGTTTCTGCAAGTTTCTTTTATTGTATCATTCCCTCAAAGCCGTGGTTCTTAACTAGGGGCATTTTGCCTCTCACAGAACATTTAGCAGTGCCTGGAGAAATATTTAGTTGTCTCAACTAGGAGGTTGGCTACTACTGGTGTCTGTGGGTGGATGCCAGGGATGCTGCTAAGCATCTCACCTTGCACAGAAGAATCCCATCCTCACAACAAAGAGTTATGCGGTCTGAGACGTCAGAGTGTCAAGGTTGTGAACCCCTGCTCCAAAGCTATGCAAAGATCTACATAACACAAAAATTTGACAAATAAATGCAATAAATTATGCAGAGATAAATATTTAAGAAACTCAAACTCCTAGGATGGGCAATCTGCTATGACTGGTTTGCACATCACACTTGCACATACACACTTTACATGCATACATTATACACATATATGCATATGTATTTATGTGTGTGTATATATATACATAGTCAAACACATATGCCAGCTGATGCCCAAATTATGTTTGACTCTGAATAATGCTTTGGAACAATTGCTCTTTTCCTCTGTTACTAAACTACCATATAGTTTAGATTCTTTACGTATCAAGTGATCAAAACCACAGTTTTGAGTTTCTATAGACTTTTTCCTTCTGGTTATCCTGGCAACTATAGAAACAGAGCTCATATTTAGAAAACCATTTCTTTGTGTGCCTATCAGATCTCTGGTTTGTTGGTCTTCAGCCTCTATGACAGATTCATCTTCTAAATGAGACATTTTTCATCTTCAAATGAAATGTTATCTTCAGTCATTTACTAAAGTATAATTGTTGCTCTTGATAACTTAATATATGTTTAATCTGATTATCTACTGTGCAACTAAGACTGAGTTGTCATAATTTTGGAAAGTGCAGAGAATTATAGTACCCATCTTCCTCTGCACTCCAACTCCTGCCTCTATATGGAAAAGACCCAAAACTCTGTAGCTCAGCATCTGGAGGAAGGTAATATTATACTCTGAACACTAACTAGTCTGCCAAGCAAAATTTCCTAATTTTCAGTTTCTATCTTGGAGACCCTTTGAAAATTCCTCACTGGTAGGTAGCACCTATAGACACCTGGAGAGAAATTTAAAGTGAATTCTTCTCCCTTTCATGTAATGTAATGTAGGTTACCACTTTTTTTCCAAAACTCTAACTGCTGAAGAACTCCTGCAACGTGAAAAAAAAAAAAGTGGCAATTTATACAGTATGGCAATTAGAGAAACTGACAGTTATTGTTGCAGAATATGTGTGTTTTGTTAATCACGTCTAAATGGTGAACCATATCCACTATGTAATTTATCAAGGTAATCTATTTAAACAACTGTGAAGCCTATCTCCACGCAGCATCAACTTATATTATTTCACTATCGCTTGTAGTAAACTTACCTTCACATGCTTGTTTCGTTCTTAGGTCCTTGTCATTAGTTTGAGAACACGTTTCTATTTATTTACATGATGTTTAGGCAGAGGCTCACTATTACGGTAACCTAAGACACTAGATTTTATTCTACATAAATATTTTAAAATTTTGAATTATCTCTGAAACAATAAAATCTTTAACTTGTAAAATAATCAAATGAGTATAAATGCAGAGATGGAAAGATTATTATAACTTTATAGAAACCAACGAGTGTCACATTAACATTGTGGGAGAACTATTGTGAAATGGACAAACGAGGGCACCAAAATTCTGTGGCAATACTCAATTATAATGTGATTAACTTTACATCTATATAATATTTTCTTTAGAGTGTCATTAATGGAAAGAAAAACTTCAAAAAATTATAAAGAATTCTTAAAATTCATGTACTTTGACACAGGCAACATTTAGAAAAGACTAAATTGGAGGCAGTTTTCAGAAGGCTATTGGCAGAAGGATTGTAATTGATAGAAGTGATCTCGAAACTGGGTATTTCAGGCAAATGTACATAGGATTGATGGTATAGAGGTGAAGAAACTCTTTTTATTTGTGGAAGGGGCTACTAGGATGTTAAGTTCAGACAGAGATTGACAAGAATTGGTGATGCTTTGAAAACTAAGGTGTTACCATGGACACAATAAACAATGTCTTAATGTTGAAAGATTATTTTTTAATCACGAAGTGAATTTTGAAAGATGAGTTTTAAGAAAGTCATACAGTAGTTCTTTTGGGTTTCTGGACCTGATTCCAATGTGTGCATATAGGAAGATTCCCCATGTCAATAAGCAATTCTTGGACATCAGTTGGGTGTCTGGGAAAGCAACTTAACTTTGAAACTATCTAACTGGACATAGCATCAGATAAAGAGCTCAGTACTCTAAGACTACCTTCCATTTCAGATGCCAATTGCAAGGGTAGGTTAGTATCTATGCTGCTAACAGACTGGTGATAAATTAGGGATTCCCACAAACCTCTCCTTGGGTTTAATTTGATAGAACATTTCACAGAACTCAGGAAGCCCATTTACTCGCTAGGTTACTGATTTTTTTTCATTATGTTTATGGAACTTTTATAAAAATTGAGCCTGTACCTAGCATTAATAACAAAAAAATCTCAACAATTTCAAAACTCAGGAAGTTTACAAGCTGTATGCCTACAAACAATAAAATTTAAAAAAACACATGAAAATAAATTTTGTAACTATTAGGGAATTCTGAAATAAATTGCTAAATATCTTACCCATCAAAGGTAAAATCTAAATTAAAGTAACTATTTAGAAAGCAATAAAAAGAACATTCTAAGCAAGAAATCAATGCAACACAGATAAATATTTTTTAAAATACTTAAACCTTAAATACTGAAAAATTAAAGATGGAAAGTAAAGGATCTATTATTATAAAAATGAAACAACAGAAAAACCAATCAGATATTGAACAGAAAAAATAAAATTACAAGGTGAAAGTCTAGAGATTTATTAATATGGAAATAATAAATTGAAAATCTAGTTCTTTTAAAATATCAGAATAGGTAAATTCCTTAGGATTAAGATTTTTTAAAGTAGAAGAGAGTAACTATATAAGATTGGGACTAAAGAAGAAAACTCAATGGAAGTTATAAAATAGTAAAAAAAAAAATCCAAGGGTAAATTAAATACAAATCTATGGCACCAAATCTTAAAATACCTTTTAATATAAATATATAGCTAAATATTAATTACAAAAGCTGAACCAATAAAAAAATATGGAATAGCCAAGCTCTATAAAGACTGTAATGTGATAAATATTTAAACATACTTTTTAGCAAGATGCTTTGCAATTCAACTTAAATTAATCCAGATGAAAGAAAATGAACACCTCCCAATTTAGTTTATGAATTTAGCATAACCTGTCTCTGATAAAGATAATATAAACAGAAAAGCCATAGAAACGTTTTATTAATGAATATGGAAATAAACATTTAAAAGTTTTAAAAAACCAAATCCAACTGAATATCGAAAAACAATTAGAGAATATTCCAGAACTGTAATGTCCTTCATTATAATTCAATCAACCAGTTTAAGCAGTAAACAATATAATTATGTCAACATCAGTTTTAAAAATTTTTAAGTGAAACGAATTAATAGAGATAACAGTTAACAAAGTACAAGAACAGATATATTAAATGCCAAAATAGTGAAGTCATTACCGCTAAAAATCAAGAAAAGCAATGTATTGTTTTTTATTACCATTTTGTCTTAACACACTTTTGCAAATCGAAGAAGGAAAAGAAAAATATATGTATAAATATTGGAAAAAAGGAACAGATATATTTTTGCTGATGATATAGATTATTCCTGAAAAGAATCCACTCTTAAGAAAGGAAAATTAATTAGAAGTAAGAGAACTGTTAAAATGGCTAAATATAAATATATGTATATTTAAAACCCACCAACTCCTTTTTCAGTAATAGCTAACAATGGAGTTGGAAAGATTACATCATACACAGTGTGATACTATCTAAGAAATTAAGATAAATTTAATAAGAAAAGTAAAGGACTTAAATGATGTCCATAAATATTATTGAATAATATGAAGTTAGATCTGAACAAATTAAAAACATGGCTTATTCTTGGATTGTAACACTCTGAAAATTAACATATATATTTAACAAATTTTTAATGGGTTTTCCAGAGTGAGGAAGATAAAATAATGTAAAAGTTCATATGGATACATGCATGAATAACAATAGCCAATAAAATTTGGAACAATAACAAAAATAATTGAAGGAAGATTCACCAAACAGATAATAAAACACATTATAAAGTTCCTAATTAAATAAAACATTGACTTAGAAGTAAAAATATATCAATGAAGATTGAAGTCTATGTTTTAGTATATATGAAAATGTGGTATATAGCAACAAAGTTATTTCCTTTCATTTGGAGAAGGATAGTTAATTTTAAAAATAATGCTGGTAAAAATAACTAGTCATCTAGGAAGAGAATAAAGCCAGGGACCCTACTTTCACTGTGCATAAAAATACATTTCAAGTAGATTAAATGTATAAATGTACTTGATTCTCTTGTTACCTTAATATATGTTCAATCTGATTGATAATCTGATAAAAAGTAAATTTTTAAAAACTAGAATATGGCAGAAAGTAAAAAGAAAAAGTAAATATGTTACATATATGACAAAATTATAGCGTTTATAATACAGAATTTCTTAAAAAATGGTGTAAAAATATTTTTAATTGAGAAAAGAATATGAAAAGGCAATTTAAAGGAAGAAAGTGACAACAATGAATAAAACTATGCTCAATCATGTTTAGAGTTAGGAAAAGGCAATTAAAGTAACTACGAAATATCACTTCTTACCCATCACATTGGCAAAAATCAAAGATTGCTGATTCCCAGTGTTATTAGGAATGTGGTAAAAGAAGGCATCCATATATTGTTATCCCTAAATGTAATCTATTTTTTTCACCTCTTGGAAAGCCCTAAAGTATTCTTTTTAAATTAAAATGTATAAAAATTTTATTCTTCATTTCTAAGTTTGTGAATATATATACCATTAAATAAAAGCATCAATATGTGAAAAGTATAGTAAAACTATTTACTAGTTTTGTAATCATCTAAATGATTATGAATTAAAGAGTGAAAACTAAATAATTTATTGTTTTGATGCTATTATATGCTGTTTATTTTGTATTATATGGCAAAAAGCATATACCATGAAATATACCCTATTATAAGCTTTAAAGGACAGTATTGTTAACTATATGTGTATGGTTATACAACAGATCTCTAAAACTTGTTCCTCTTGCATGACTCAAATGCAATTCCCTTGCACAGCAACTCCTTACTTCCACCTCCCTACAAGCCCTAGCAACCACCATTCTACTTTCTGCTTCTGTGATTTTTGGCTACTTTAAATGTCTCATATAAGTGGAGTCATTCTGTATTTGTCCTTCTGTAACAAGTTTATTTCACTTAGTGAAATGCCTTCAAGATTTATCCATGCTATTGAATATGACAGGACTTTCGTCTTTTTTAAAGCCAAGTAATATTCCATTATATATATATATATATATATATATATATATATATAAAACATTTTCTTTGTCCATTTATCTTTTGGTAGACATTTACATCATTTCTATCTTTTGGCTGTGAACAAGAACAATACTTCAATGAACATGGGAGTACGAATATATCTTCAAGATCTATTTTTAGTTTTTTTAGATAAATACCCAGAAGTTTGATTGCTGGATGACATGGTAGTTCTACTTGAAATTTGGTGTGGGGAGTCTCTGTACTGTTTTCCATTAGAGGCTATACTATTCACATGCCGTTGACAGTGCTCAACATTCCAATTTCTCCATATCCTCATCAACACTTGTTAGCTCTTGTCTTTAGTAATAGCCAACAGGTGTGTGTGGTTATATTTCATTATGATTTTGCTTATAACTAGTGGTTTTGAACATCATTTCATAGATATGATGTCCATTTGGCAGTTGTATATCTTCTTTGGAGAAATGTCTATTCAAGTCCTTTCCTCATTTTAAAATGTGGTTATTTGTTGATGTTGTTATTTGTTATTGAGTTGTTGGAGTTCCTTATGTATTTTCTGTATTACCCCCATATTAGTTATATGATTTGAAAACATTCTTTTCCATTCTGCAGGTTGCCTTTTCTATTGATTCCCTTGCTCCAGAAAGCTCTTTTATTTGATATAGCTCCATTTTCATATTTTTGCTATTGTTGCTTGTATGTTTGGTATCATATGCAAAAAAAATGACTGCCAAAATTAATGTCATGAAGGCTTTCCTTTATTTTTTTCTAGAACTTTCATAGTTTCAGGTCTTATGATTAGGTTTTTAATGTATTTTGCATTGATTTTTTTGTGTAGTGTAAGATAAGGATCCATTGTAATTCTTTTGCATTTGAATATCTAATTTTACCAACACACTTTTTGAAGAGACTTTTTTTTTTTTTTTTGCTATTGTATGGTTTTGACACCCCTGTCAAAGATAATTTGACTATATATGGGTGGATTTATTTCTTAGATTTCTATTCTATTCTATTGGCCCATGTGTCTGTCTTTATGTCAGTACCATACTGTTTTGATTACTGTATTTTTAAAAAGATTTTATTTATTTAATTTGCCACAGAAAGGGGGGGGAGAAAGAGAGAGAGCACAAGCAGGGGGAGCAGCAGGTAGAGGGAGAAGCAGGCTTCCTGCTGAGCAAGGAGCCCGATGCAGTACTTGATCCCAGAACCCTGGGTTCATGATCTGAGCCGAAGGTAGATGCTTAAATGACTGAGCCACCCAGGCATCCTTTGATTACTGTATTTTTATAATATCTTTTCCAGTCAAGAATGTGAGGTTTCTAGCTTTGTTCTTTCTCAAGATTGTTTTGGCATTTTGGGATCCTTATTAATTAGTCCATATAAATATTAGAATTTTTTTTTCTATTTCTGCAAAAAAAATAAAAAATCCCCACATTGAATCAAATCTGAAGATTGCTTTGGACAGTATAGACATTTTAACAATACAAAGTCTTCCAATCCATGAACATAGTATGTTTTTCCACTTGTTGGTGTCATCTTTAATTATTTTCTGCAGGGTTTTGTAGTTTTCAGGGTATAAGTCTTCCATCCCTTGTTTAAGTTTATTCCCAACTATGTTATTCTTTTTGATGCTATTGTAAATGGAATTGTTTTGTTATCATTTGCATGGAATATCCCTTTACTCCCTTTTATTTTCAGCCTATCTAAAGTGAGTTTCTTGTAGACAGTATATAGTTGAATCTTGTTTATTCATTCATTCATTCATTCTGTGTCTTTTGAAGAGCTTAATCCATTTATCTTTAAGGTAATTACTAATAGGTAAAGACTTAGTATTGCCATTTTGTTCATTTTTTTCCAGTTTGCAGTTTTTTTTTTTGTCCTTTTTTTGCTGCTTTTTTTGGTGTGTGTTTCATTGATTTTTTTTTTTTTTTTGTAGTAACGTGCTTTAGTTCCTTTCTCAGTTTGTTTTGTTTATCTTCTATAGTTATTTAACAGGAGGCAAGAGGCTGGCTTGGCACTCACGTAGGTCTGACTGGGTCCTTGAAGAATTTGGTTGCTCACTTTACTCTTCCTTCACAGCAAAGGTATCTCTCTCCATCCTGGGCTGCCCAGGCTTGGGGTACATGTGCAAGAAGGGAATGTGGAACTGTTTTTCCTACACTCTTGTATGTGTCTTTTTTATTTCTGTGCTTCATTCTGCCACTGTAATCCTTTACCTAGAATCAAGCTTTTGTGAAGATATTTTTGTGCATGGATAGTTCTTCAAATTGATGTTTCTGCAAGGGGACAAGCACTAAACTATCCTATTCTGCCATCTTTCTGATGACACTTGCCTCTCTTTCTTGCATTAAGAAAGTACATATGATATAATATAAATACAATAAACACACAGGCCATTATTAACCAATCAAACATAATTGGTTCAATTTTCGTTCTGCGTATTAATGCTTCTAATCACAACTATATGTTATAGAACAGGGAAAAAAATCCCACAGTATTTTGTCTGATCAGTTAGTTTTGTTCCTTCCCTGTGAATGGTGGGATGGGGAATTTTTCTTTTTCCAGGTTACAATGAATATATTAGAAATGAATTATTGATTTGAAAAGTGATAAAATAGCTGAAAAATATTAACCATTTTTAGAAAATAGCATTAAAAATAATTTGGACTAATTTATCAGTTTAACATGGCATCTGTCCAGCAGTCACTGATGCAAATGCTCCAACTTTATATAAAATATCTTTATATAGAGTGAAAAAGATATAAACTCACAATTATTAAAGTTGAGATAATAATCTAGAATTTTCATAACATTGATGGAATATTTGTTAACTACAGTTATTTGGATTGAGAAAAATAATGAATGGCCTAGCCATACATACCCATTACTAATTTATTGTCTCTCAAATTTTTTTTTCAGAATCTAGTGTATAGTAATGTACTGAACTCTAATTATTTTTCTTTTACAGTGAGCACAATATTAAGCTTTATCCTCAAAGTATACTGGAAAGATACAGCAGAATAAAGGGTGTTTCTGTTTTTCTTTATGGTGTGTTGTGCCTTCCTTCCTTCCTTCCTTTCTTCCTTCCTTCCTTCCTTCCTTCCAGCTCCTGCTGCAGAGAGGTGCAGGTATGTAGAGACATCTAGTGGTGACCTGTTGCAGCTGCATGCCCAAAGCGCACAGTCTCTGAACAACCTTAGACCCTCAAACCTGGATTCAGTGACCATCTTCTTACCAACCCCCCCCCCCCGCCCCCAAAGCAGACACTGCCAACTCCAGTCTTCCTAGGTGCAACAGGGCCAGTTTATTCTAGATAAATGCCTACTACCCTTGTCTTGCTTGTTCTCTAGAGGGTTATTTCCTATTTGACTGCCTATACTAGACCAGCTTCAGGCTCATGGAACCCAGCAAGTAGCTCTGCCATCCAGTGGCTTCAACCACACCTTCTCCAATGAGGTCCACAGCCCAGCTTTGGTAAGAGAAGACTTTCCTTTTTATTTTGTTTTTTCTCCCTCAGGTATGCTCCCTCATCCCTAGTGTGGCTTTATAGTTCTCTTTATATCTTAATAGCTAATATCCTCTCATAACTTAATCATTCTTTATACTCCTTTTGAACTATTTTGTAGTTTGTTTCCGATTAGATTCAGACTTCCTTAAAAGAAGAGCCTTACCCATTTAAAGGCAGATAAAAAGGCAGTTCTTTTCACCAAAGAGCCTTGGGTTCCACACCAGATTAGAATTTGAAATTAGGCCACATCCCCTACCTTCTTGATACCAGTTTTGATGGAGAGTTTATGTGAAAGCAGAATATTGTTTCTTCACTCCGCCACTAAATTTTATAGTTTCATTTAAAGTTCCAGAAGAGTGGGACAGAAAATGAGGCTAGGTAAGTATTAAAATGTCACGGTGCCTTCTGAAATTTAATCTATGAAGTAAACTACCGTAAAATAAGCAGAAAACAAAGACAACATATAGTGCAAGAAGGACATTTGTCCCAAGGATACATAAAGCCAAACTGAGGGGAAAAAAAAATTTTGGCTCAGGAATTATTTAAGCTCTGATACTCCTCCTAAGTCTCTTTGTCTAGAAAATGGAGTAGGAAAAGTATGTATTTGGAAGGGGCCATACATTGCATTTCTGATTTTTTACTTCACTATCTCTGGTGAAGGACGAAGCTTACTCAGTTAAAAGATACAGGAAAATCTGGATTAGATTCATGAGTCTTTGAAAAGATATGTCATAAATGATCTAAACACATGGAATCCTGTGGTATAAAAGGGCTTAAGGTGCTGCCTTTCAGTATGTCTACTCATTTAGACAAAACCATGATCTTCAGAGATAAAAGAAACATAGATCCTCTGTTTCACCTGTGGTACCATGCTCTCGGGATGGACATCCTGTCCTCGTCATCTTCCCACTTTGAGCTTCCTGCTTTGACAGGTAATTTTTTTTAGAATTCTGTATTTCACCCTGTGTATACACTTTATCTGGGCCCTCAACTTACATTTACTAGTTTTACATAAAATCATTTCCTCTCCCATATTTCTAGGCTCTCTAGATTTGTGAATTTATACTACACATGTTTTCACTAATACTATAAGAATTCATTCTCATAAATAGTATTTTCAATACACTCTTAAGCTGGAAGTGACATCCTCAGACATTCTAGACGGAAGATGCAAATGAGTGTACAAATCCTCTAAAACTTGAGAATTTTCTCGCCTCTCATTTCTATTATACTGGAAAACTAACTTTAACATATTAAATCCTTCCTGAGTATCTATTAAACTGCTGAGGAAGAAAAAAACAGTGCCACCTGTCCAACCGGGACTCCTCTCAAGAGTTGGCAAACTATTCAGCCCATTACCTATTTTTGTAAACAAAGTTTATTGGAATGCAGTCATGTGCATTCACATACATTTGCATGTTGTCTGTTTGTTCACATATTGAAGTCACTAAATTTTAGATCTGGAGAGGACCATAAAGATCATCCTGGTTTATTCCACCATTTTATTGAAGAAGAAACTGAGGTTTAGGGGGGTTATGTGACTTGTCCAGAATTGTACATGTAGCCAATTAAAGAACAAAAGCCAGAAACAACCCACCACTCTGATCACTTTATTACATCTGCTCCTTTTGTTTTCTAGCACACACAGAGGTAGGCAAGAGCATTGCTATCTTGCGCCACTGGTCTGGCTTGATAGTGACATGTGTCACTCCAACTGAAGTAGAGAAAATCCTCCATCTGTCTCTTTCCCGTTATTGTGACCAGGGAGGCCATATGTTCAACATAGTGCACTAGGAGTTTCCAGTATCCTGGGTACCCAAATGTCTCCATGCAGTAGGATTCCATCTGGCTGCTTTGGGGCACATGTTATGAATTTGAAATAAACTTACTCTGTATTAAGCCACTAAGATTTGGAGAGTTTTCCTACATCAAATCTTATCTATTATGACCAATACATTGCCTCTCACTATGAATTCCAGATTGGTAAATGTCTTCAAATATAAAATTAATTCCAAATTTTTAAATTAAAATGTCTTGCAATAATAGAGGTCACTAAAATACATTATTCTGTGGAAGGCCTACCCTCTTCGACATTATTATATATTTTTTAATATAGATCATATTATTGTAGCCTTATATAGATATCTTCTGATGTCATGTCTATCCAGGTTGGAGAGAATTTACATAGGATAGAGTGAAATTGCCTTATAAATAAAAAAGCTGGAAATAACAGGATTGTTTACAATTTAAATCATCTTCTTTATATGCAACATCTTGTGTAAAAGTTCAAAACCATTGAGGCCATTATAAAGTATAATGTTTGTGAACTATTCACACACTCTATAATAAAATCACATATTATGAATTCTTATAGTTTAACTTGTTTTGAACTATATGTATTTCCTTCGTCATGTAATTTTACTTTTATGCTGTTTTGTTTAACTGGTTTGAATATTTTCAATTTAAAATATATACTATGATAGTTGTTTATGCATTGCTTAAATCTAAAAATTTTATGATTGACATATTTACCACTTAAAAAATAAATTAATGTTGGAGGTGCCTGTGTGGCTCAGTTGGTTAAGCATCTGCCTTCAGCTCAGGTCATGATTCCAGGGTCATGCTGAGCAGAGAGCCTGCTTCTGCTCTTCCCCCCCTGCTCATGCGCACGCACATGCGCTCTCTCTGTCTTAAATAAATAAAATCTTATTAAAGTAAAATAGATTAACATCTTTACTGTAAAGAGAGATCTTTTTAGGTGAGAGCTTTTTAGGTGAGAGCTTCCTTATGAATATTTCTATTAACATTTTTCTTTTGGGTTTACCTTTTCAATAAACAGGCATGAGGACTGGTAGACAAATAAATGGTTGAATTACACAAATACTGAAATAACTTCAGTTTTAACAAATACCACTTTCATTACTTCATTACTGTAATTGTTTTAATTTACTATTAAAACTAAATGTCTATATTATTTATTGATATGTGTTTCCTTTGGTTATTTTCTTTTATTCTCAAGTTAAACTCAAGTTTCATTTGTTTTTTTTTTTCAAAGATTTTATTTATTTATTTGACAGAGAGAGACAGCCAGAGAGAGAGAGAACACAAGCAGGGGGAGTGGGAGAGGAAGAAGCAGGCTCCTAGCAGGGAAGCCTGATGTGGGGCTGGATCCCAGAACGCTGGGATCACGCCCTGAGCCAAAGGCAGACGCTTAATGACTGAGCCACCCAGGCGCCCCATCAAGTTTCATTTGCTAAGTTCAGTTGTTCTCTTGGTTCTTATCACTGTATTCATTGCCTTACATGTATGCTCTATTTTACTTAGCTGTATTTAATGTGTTATTAATTCTGCTTAACTATCTATAGGATTTATAATCCCTTGAATTATTTATAATCCCTTGAATTATTTTATTAAATTAGATTATTATTTGTTGGGACATACAGATTTTAATTAGATAAATCTGAATATTAATTAACATATTTATATTAGATTACAAAGTATAATTAGAAGCCCTTATCTATCCTTATTTAATCTGATTTTTTTACCTATAACCAAGATGACCATATATCCAAATTTTCCTTGGGATAGGACCAGTTTATACCTATTATCCTGGCATGATTACCAACCCTTCCCTTTCATGGTCAAATGACTTCAACAATAAATTATATGATTACCCTACCAATAATCATTTTGGTAAAATTTTTCTTTTTCACACTCCATATAGTAGAATAAATGATAAGGCCATCTTCCTATCTAACCGAAGTCTACTTTGAATGTAATGAGCTCACAAGAAGAGTTGTGTAACTATTTTGTCTGTGAATAAATATTTGAGACAAATTTTAGTTACTTAAAGTCTTAGCAATAAGCTTATTGGTAAAGAAGCTCATAATCCTTCCCTGCATTTAATCATTGGACCTAGCATTGTGATTAGCCAGATTGGATACAGATGCTAACGTACACCTGTACGGTTACTGAAATGATGACTTCCTTCAAGAGTCCTGACTCTTGCCTTTGAGTAGGACTTGAAACCCATGGCACTTTGCACAGGACATCAAGTTCATTAATTACTTATCTTTTGCCATGCTGGTATTCAAATGGTAACAAGCAGTGAATTGGACAATCCTAGGGGAGCAAGGAGAAAAACAGGTTAACATAAAATTGAATAATCTACTCCTGGATAATCAGGTTACTATGGACAGATTTCATTTTGGACTGGTACTCTCTCCTAATTTCCTCTTTAGTTAAAATTTTGTCAAGCCCTTTTATTCTCTGACCTTTCAGAATCCATTTTATATTAAATACTTCTCTCCTTGAGACTTGGTATAAATGAGTTGCCCGACAGATCATTTAGCACCGCTTTCACTGCTCTGCCAAACCTTTCAAGTAGAGAGGTTACCTCACGCTGATTCAGTTATTTTATTATCAACTCAGTCTCCAGCAATTCCCATTCTGAACATAGGAAGGGATTGTTCTAATATGATTCCTTTCCTATTCGAAGAATCTCACTGGGTTCACATTGAAAGGAATTAGACAAACCTCCATTTCTGCATTTTTATAGGAAACAAAGGAATAACTACTGCTAATATAGTTGTTTCTAAGCCACAATTAACTGTGAGCCCAAAAGTGTAGACATCCATGTATCCTAATCCAGTATAACTAATTCACTGTAGCAGAGTGCTACGCCGTAGAACAGTGTTACTCTGTGGGTGCCCAGATCCACCTGTGGATTCATGTGCATGACAGCCTGAATGTCTGGGTGCATTCATCTTCTGAAGCTCCTTCCCTCTAGCCTGCTTCGTGTGAAAAGAACATGCTGTATAGATCATTTCATATCCACATTTTCAATTGTTGAGATATACGCATTTCGAACAACTTCTGTATTAGCCATAACACATGTCAGTCCCACAGCTTAGAAACTCCATGGCTCAATAAAAAAGGAAGTTTTATTCCATTTCTGTGTATGTTGTCAGAAGCAATAAATATATAAGAATTGTATTGATATTTTGCTTCATATGAAGACTTCTATTGTAATATTTTAGTAATTTAAGGAGATGGAGCTTTATAATTTGATCACTTTATGAGGATCTTGATATGCTTTCCCTATATTAAAAATGATTTATTGAGGTAAAATTAGCATAAAAATAACCACTTTGAAGTGCACAAGTCAGGGACATTTAGTGCATTCATAATGTTTGTAACCACTACCTTTTCCTATTCCATGACATCTCACCATTCTAAAGCAAAACCTCTTACTGATAAAGCAGGTTTGACCCCCTCTCTCCTCCCAGTTCCTAGAAACTCCCGACCTGCATTCTCTCTGTATGCATTTATCTATTTTAGTGATTTTATATTAATGGAATCTCGCAATATGTGACCCTTTCTGTCTGTTTTCTTTCACATAGGATAATATTTTAGAGATTCATCTATGTTGTAGCATGTATCAGTACTTTGTTCCTTTATAATTGGATAATATTTCATTGTGTGTATATACAACAATTTATTTCTACATTTATCATTTGATGGACATTTGAGCTGTCTCCACCTTTTGGTTATTGTGAGTTGTATTACTATGAAAATGCATGCACGTATACTTGTTTGAGTACCTGTTTTAAATTATTTTGAGTATAAATCTAGGAGAGGAATTGCTGGATCATTTGGTATCTACATTTAACTTTTGGGAAACTCCCAAACTTTTTTTCTACAGCTGCTGAAACATTTTACGTTTCCACCAGCAATGTACTAGGGTGCTGATTTCTCCACATCCTCATCAGCACTCAGTATTTTCTTTCTTTCTTTCTTTCTTTCTTTCTTTCTTTCTTTCTTTCTTTCTTTTCTTTCTTTCTTTTTCCTTCCTTCCTTCCTTCCTTCCTTCCTTCCTTTTCCTTCCTCTCTCTTTCTTTTTCCTTTCTTTCTTTCTTTCTTTCTTTCTTTCTTTCTTTCTTTCTTTCTTTCTTTCTCCTTCCTTCCTTCCTTCCTTCCTTCCTTCCTTCCTTCCTCTCTCTCTCTTTCTTTCTTTCTTTCTTTCTTTCTTTCTTTCTTTTTCCTTCCTTCCTTCCTTCCTTCCTTCCTTCCTTCCTTCCTTCCTCTCTCTTTCTTTCTTTCTTTCTTTCTTTCTTTCTTTCTTTCTTTCTTTCTTTCTTTCTTTCTTTCTTTCTTTCAACATCCTGGTGACTGTGAAGTACTACATCAGTGGGTTTTTGACTTGCATTTCTGTTTTTAGTTTTCTGAGAGTTTTTATCATGGAAGTGTGTTGGGATGTGCCAAATGGTTTTCCTGCATCAATTGAGAGAATCATGGTTCTTTTCTCCTTCTTTTTTTAATATAGCATATTACATTGATTTTTTTTTATGTTAAAAGTGCTTTTGTCATATTGTTAGATTCATGGTTACTGGTATTTTCTGTTGAGGATTTTAGTGTCGATGTTTATAAGGGATAATGATCTCTAATTTTCTTTTCTTGTCTCTATCTGGCTTTGGTATTAGTATAATGCTAGCCTACAATGAGTTAAGAAATGTGCCTGCCTTTTTTTTTTTTTTCCCAAGAGCTTGAGATGAAATGGTGTTAATTATTCTTTAAAGGTTTGGTAAAATTCATCAGTGAAGCCATCTGGTTCTGAACTTTTTTTAAAAACTAATTTAATATCTTTATTTGCTGGGAATCCTTTAGATTTTCTATGTCTTTCAGATCAGTTTTGGTAATTGTAGATTTCTAGGAATTTGTCCATTTCATGTAATTTGATTTGTTGACATGAAATTAGTCATAGTATTCTCATAAGCCTTTTTATTTCTATAGGGTTGATAGTAATGTCCCCGTTTTCATTTTTAATTTTAGTTTCATATGTCTTTTTTTCACTATTAGTCTAGTTAAAGATTTGCCAATTTTGCTTAGTTTTTAGAGAAACAATGCTTCATTTCATGGAGTTTTTCTACCAACTTCTGGTTTTCAATTCTGCTTTAATTCTTATTATTTATTTTCTTCTATTTTGGATTCAATTTGTTCTTTTCATTGTAGTTTTCTAAGATAGATACTTAGATTATTGATTTTAGATCTTTCTTCTTTTCAAATATATGCATTTAACGCTATAAATTTCTGTCTAAGCACTGCTTTCACTGAATCCTTCAAACTTTGATGTCGTATTTTCATTTGATTATCTGTGTCTTAAATTCTTATTCATTTTGCCAAACAAAATTGATAATATTTTTCTCTCAGTACTTTATTTTTTTAAAGATTTTTTATTTATTTGAGAGAGAGAAGGCAAGAGTGAGAGCGGGTTGGGGGGGGGAGGTGAGGGGCAAAGGGAGAGAGAGAAGCAGACTTAGGCACTGAGCAGGGAGCTTGACACAGAGCTCCATCCCAGGACCCCGAGATCATGACCTGAGCCAAAGGCAGCCACTTAACTGACTGAGGCCCCAGGTGACCTCTCTCAGCACTTTAAATAAATATGTAACCCTATTGCCCTCTATTCTCCATGGTTTCTGATGAAAAATCAGTTATTAATCTTCTTGAGGATCCCTTGTGCTTGACAAGGCACACGTCTTTTGTTGTTTTCAACATTCTATGTTTTCGCCTTTCAACAGTTTAATTATAATGTATTTTATATGCATCTTTTTGTGATCATTCTGCTTGTTGTGTGTTGAGTTCTTTAATATGTAAAATTCATATTTTTTAAGTTAAATTTGGGTTGTTTCTGGTCATTATTTCTTCAGATATTTTTTCTGCACTTTTCTCTAGCTTCTCTCCTTCTGAGACTCCCACAGTGAGTATTGTACTCTACTTGATGACATCCTACATGTCCTTTAGTCTTGGTTCACATTTCCTCCCCTTTTTTCTTCCTTCTCTTCAAACTGGAAAATTTCTATCATCCTATTGCAAGTTTACTTGTTTTTTTTCTTCTGCTTGTTTAACTCTGCTGTGGAATGCCTCCAGGAATTTTTAAGTTTCAGTTATTTTACTTATTAGCTACAGGATTTTTATTTGGTTCCTTTTTTATAATTTCTACTTCTTTATTGTCATTCTCATCTTACTCATCTGTCATTTTACTGTTTCTTTTAATTCTTCATTCACAGCTTCTTTTAGTTTTTGTTTCATTTAAGGCATTTATGCAGAAAATCCAATGTCTGGTCTTCCTGAAGAATGGTTTCTGTCATTTTTTTTTTAACTTTAAATGGATCAGGCTTTCCTGTTTTTTTGTATGCCTTGTGATTTTATTTTTAAAATGAAATATTTAGATATTATAATGTGATAAATCTGGCCATCAAATTCTTCCCACTCCTCAGAGTTTGTTTTTGTTGATTAGCATAGGTTGCCATTATCTCTTTAATAACTTTTCCAAATTATTTTGCAAAGTACTATATTCCGTGGTGTATGTGGTCAGTGAATTCTCTGTTCATTTAGCTTATGTTCAGCTATTGTTTTGACAAAGATTTCTTTGGATGCCAGGAGCAAACAACAACAAAATATATTCTCTCAGTCTTTGACAATTGGCTTTCTTTAACACTTTGCCAGATGGTTTATCTTTCTGCTTTATACTTCATTTCCAGCTTGCGCCAAACCTAGAGATTGGCCAGTTTTACAAATCTGAAGTTCTTTCTGGTGTTTTCTGACAGTGATTTCTGTCCTGGGCATGTGCATAGCTTACCCAATTCCCTAGTATGTATAGGTGTCTCTAAATGCCCTACTTTTTCAAAGACTGTCTCCTCAAATTTTCTTTTCAGGCTTTATATAGTCTATTGTATCTTTCAACTATAATCTTTTGCCCCAGATGGCTTCAAGTTTTTCATTTGACTAAAAATGTTTTCAAGCAATGCCGATTGCTTATCCGCCCTGAGTGAGTTTTAAGTTAGATGAAACAGAGATGAGCAGCTTGTCTAAGTCCTACATGTAGTCCCTAGATGGGTTAGAAGAGAACAGCATACTAATTTGAAGCTGTACTTCCTCTGAAGCCAGGGACCAACAGAAGCATGGTCTGTCTTCAGCACTGCTGCTGATCTGCAAAGGGAGTATGACAAGGGCAAGTAAAAAAATGCCACAAAGCTACCCTACCATCTCTAAATAGCCTCTTTCTTGATTCAGCATTTGCTTGGCTGTAAATATTTTACTGTTTTCTGATAAAGTTGATCCTGACTATTTCTACTTGTATTTTAATGTGGATGTGGAGAAATGAGTATTTGTACTGTCCACTTCACCATTTTGCTTTCCTTATAATTTTAAAATATCTCCGCCCTATGAATCTACAATAATTTTTTAATCATTTGAATTAAAATGGCTCTTTGAATCCCTCCAAGATCCTGACCACAATCTAGTGTGTTTCATAGCTATGTAAGCACCCAGAGAGTAGATTGAAAGTCCTTTAGGAACATTAATTGTTTTTAACTTATCTTTTCCATTCATATCACCTAACACATAGTTGGGTTACAAAGAATATTTGATGGTGCATTAATTTTCATACCCTTGCCTATGTTAGAGAGTAGTTAGTATAACTTTCTAGCATCAGTTAAATATGAGTTTCTGCAGATAAACTTGAAAAAAATTGAAAATGTGTATCAGTATTAAACCCTAATTGCTATACTGTTTACTATAGTCTATTGCCTCAGCAAAGGAGAATCAAAATAACTGATGAATTCTGTCTTCTATTATACTAAACTGTACTTAATATTTATTATCAAACTTGTGATAAGCTGCTATCTTCTGTAAATAATATGAATATTTTAATTTTTAAAAACAGCTATATGCACACTTATTAAAATTACTCAGCATATCCTTTATGGATTCTCTTTTTTTATCATAAAATCTGTAGATTCCATGCACACACCCATAATTTGTTTCATCACTTGCAACTAAAATAGGTACCATTAGCTCTGTTATATTGCCCTAATTGTTACTGTTTGCAAAGTGTATGGCTTTGGACTGACCAGTTCTTGGCTCAAAGTGTTATCTCCTCCCCATTCTTATGCCTGCATCTTTCTTAATCTTCAGCAATAACGTCAAAGTTCACCTCTGTTAGGGAGTCTTCTCAGAGTAAATTAGCTGCCCCTCACTTGAGCCTATATGGCATCATGAACTAAACTTACTCATACTTTTTTATTTTATTTTATCCTATTTGCTTATTGTTTAATTATTAAAAGGATGGACTTTAGTGCTAAAATTCCTAGTTTGGAATTCTGACTTTGTCACTCAACTCGTGTTGTAACGTTGGAAAATTATTTTGTCTGTGTTTTCGTTCTCTTAGCCATACGTGGTTGGTGTAATAGTGCCTATCTCATATAAGTTTAAGAAGATTAAGTGAGTTAACATATATTAAAGGCTATGTGAATGTTAGCTATAATATAATTATACTATATATGTAATATAATAATGGTATCATACTCATTATATTAGGAGTCCTTGAGGACAATTAGCATGTTTTCTATCTGTGTAGATTTGGAACCAAGCCAAAAGTCATGCATAAAATAGTTTTTCAATAAATACTTTGAAAATACTAAATAAATGAAAGTTATAGGCTAAAATCAGGCCCTTTATTTGTAGTTTTTCTTTTTTAAAAGATTTTATTTATTTATTTGATAGAGATAGAGACAGCCAGCGAGAGAGGGAACACAAGCAGGGGGAGTGGGAGAGGAAGAAGCAGGCTCATAGCAGAGGAGCCTGATGTGGGGCTCAGTCCCACAATGCCAGGATCACGCCCTGAGCCAAAGGCAGATGCTTAACCGCTGTGCCACCCAGGCATCCCTATTTGTAGTTTTGAATCAGTTACCGACACAACCACCAATCCTTACCATTCAAAATTGTCAGCCTCATGGAAAATGGCACAAACCTCTCCTTGTGCCTAAGCAGTATATTTAATTAGTCCCAAGTCCTGAGATACCACACCTTCTCTCTCAAACCTATTCTATTGTTCTTGTCTTGAATTGGGAGCATATAGCTTCTCAGACCAAAGATTTCCTACCTGTACGGACCCTTGCACAGTCTTTGCTGTTTTAGTCTGTCTCCAGTCTCATTCTAAGATATGAGTTGTCTTCCAATCATCTATAACCCACCTGTTCCAAAGTCTTCCCAAACCAACGAAGCCAAGCGCACTTCCTTTTCATCCACTTGGCTCCCTTGCTGTTCTATTGTATTTATTGTACTGAGTTTATTTGTGTATAAGCTGCAAGTGTATGAAGTCCTTGAGAATAAGAAATAAATGATAGATAAATATTGAAATAAGTATCATTCATCTCTGTTTTCCAAGAATTTACCTTTTGCTTGACCTAAAGTAGATGCAAAAATAGATTTGTTGAATTAAAGTGTTAATAAATGCACTAATATACCTCTTGATAATTAGTAATTTCTGCCTCCTTATTCAACTACATAATATTATAGAAATTACAATTTCATGTTGCAAAGATAGTATTTGTCTATTCTTTTTTATTTTCCAGTTTGCAAGGAAAGTAATGAATAACTACTTATCATGGTGAATTATATTATTTTGAATGGTTACTGTCTTCGCTCTCTGCTTCAGTGTATGATTTTCATAAAGTTAAGACTGAAATTTTAATAAATCTGATATATTTAGTCTTTTGTAAAAAAAATAGTGTCCTTTTAAATACCATTTTATTCTTCTACCAATGGAACATTGCCTGCAGGATAGTTTTTTAGAGATACCTACTCTTACAGAATATATTTCTCATGAGAATAACAAGTACAATTCAAAAGCATTATAGGGCATATTTATAAAATTTGTGGCTGCATTTTTAAATACTATCTTGTAATTTTAACACCTTTATGTTATATTGAACTAATAAAAAGAGAACAAGCAGTACAATTCTGAGAGTTTCTATTATGTTTTATATTCCTTGAGCCTCAAAAAATAAATTTAGCCACTAGGATTCTGGAATGTTATTCTTAAGTGATGCAGTAGATATATTGATAATATAAACATTTAAGCTTAAAATCACTTAGAAACATATTTAAAATGCTAATTGTAGCTAATTATGAGTTATTTCATCATAAAAATGGATTCTTTGTTTCTTATCCTCTGTTTTTTTTGTTTTGTTTTGTTTTTTAGAAATGATTAATCCACTTCTAGAAAGTAGCTTCAATTTATTTTTCTCTGATAATTTTCTCACAATTATTTTTTTAAATACAGCTATGGGTGCTACTTAACAGTTAGTTGTTTTTTGAAAATTGCAGCTCATTTAAGGCTAACATTGAATGTCAGAAATATAAATTCTTAACATAAGAAAATAACATATTCTTCACATTATAAAACAGCAAAGATAATTATTTATTGATTAAGACCTAAATCATTATTATCTTTTAATAATATTTATTCACAGGGAATTGACAAATTTTAAGGAATTTAAATTTATTCATTTGATTCTCAAAATTGGTTAGCTTTATTGATAATTTGTCCACATTTTTTTAAACAGTGAGTACTTGTCATTTTAGAAAAACAATTTTAAGGGAGAAATCTCAATAATTCCACTTATTTGCAGTGGTTTGGTTGGAGGAAAAATAAAGTAGTGAAGGAAAGTAACTTAAGATGCCCCAATCATCATTTTAACCGTTGAGAATATTTGTGGAATTTCTGAAAAAAAAATATGGAGGAGGTAAAACCTTTTACTTCTATTCCTGCCTTTAATATCTGGAAGGAAAATCTCTGAAAAGAACAAAAAATATCATAGATAATTTATCTTTAATATACAACCATAATTATAAACAAACAAAACAAAAGAACTATGAAGGATTTCCCAAAATAGTGACATTTAAACCAAAATAAGGAAGGGTCTTGAGAACATGCAACATACCTCCTTAAGTATTGGGAAGGTTGTAAATTTCTCTGATAGTTTAAAACTCATGAAAGGTCCATTGGCTAATCTTTTAAGGAAACTTAACTAGGGACTGGAGTGAACTAAAAGAGAAGAGGAAATGTTCTTATTTGGACTGGGACACATATCACAGCAAGACAGAGAAGCTGGAGCTAAAGGAAAAATCATGCTGATGTGTCACCTTCATCATCTGCGACATACCTCTAACCTGAAGGAAATTACCAAAGATGAGCTGTGATCTATGGTGGACATGAAGAGAAGTGTTCACATGACCACCAAAGATAGCTGTTCAAAGATGGAGAGGCTGAAAACAGTGAAAGATGACAAGAAGACAGAGAACATAGTAGTTCTGTTAGCAAGTTTGAGAGAAATAGAATTAAAAATACTGGCTGCCCTATTTTATGTCTCCAACTCCCTCCATATTTTCAAAACAAAACAAAGCAAAAACCAGACAGAATAGTCACTCAAAGTTGAATAACAACTACCTATGAATTGGCAGTGTATGTTTGAAGTAGGAAGAAAAGCTAGTGTCTACATTCTTTAATCCCTCAAATAAGAATTAAACATCTATATGTAAAATTCAAATATTGAAAAATACATATATATTTTTTAATTTCAAAGACTTTATTTTTTTTACAGCCGTTTTAGGTTGCCAAAAAAAGTGAGTTGAAGGTACCGAGTTCTCCTTACCTCATTCCCCCACACATGCATAACCTCCACTGTTATTCACTTTCCCCAGTAGAGAGGTACCTATTTTTTACCAAGAATGAGCCCTACATTGACACATCATAATCACTCCAAGCTCATAGCTAATCTTAAGGCTCTTAAGGTTAACTTAGAATGTTGTACGTTCTATCGGTTTGGATAAACGGGTTTGGATGATGACATGTTTCCATCATTATAATGTCATACAGAGTATTTTCACTGCCTGTAAAAGCGTCTGTGCCCTACCTATTTCTCTCTCCCCTGACATCGCTGGTAAACACTAATCTGTTTGTCTCCATAGTTTTGCTCTTCCCAGAATTTCATATAGTTAAAATCATATAGTATGCAGCCTTCTTAGATGGGCTTCTTTCACTTTGTAATATGCACTTACATTTCCCCGTGTCTTTTCATGGCTTGCTAGGTCATTTCGTTTGAGCACTAAGTCACATTCCATTGTTTGGTTGTACCACAGTTTATTGATCCATTCACATCTTATTTTTTTCTAAGTTTGGACAATTATGAATAAAACTGCTATAAGCATCAGATGGCAGGTTTTTCATGTGGACACAGTTGTCAGTTGCTTTGGGTAAATACCAAGGAGAATGATCCTAGATTATATGGCAAGATTTTATTTACTTTTAAAAGAAGTTTCTAAATTGTCTTTCAAAGTTTCTGCACTATTTTGCATTCCAACCAGCCATGTATAGGAGTGTTTGTTTCTCCACATAAATAGTTTTTTTAAATTTAATTTCACATTTGTTAATCTTGTTGTGTGACTGTGTGTGTGGTTGTGTATGTGTGATTTTGAGAGTGTATAAAGGTCATTTACAAAAATTATCTGGATTCTAGCAGTTGTATTTTCATTTGTTCTCTTTCAGGTCTTTATCTCTTTCAAAGTCATGTGAAATTTCTTTCTTTCTTTCTTTTCTTTCTTTCTTTCTTTCTTTCTTTCTTTCTTTCTTCTTTCTTTCTTTCTTTTTCTTTCTTTCTTTTAAGTAAGAATGGCCTCATTGTTTAAAAATACCTTTTATTTATCTTTCTACCTGTGTATATATAAAAATAAATTCTTGGGATTACATTCAGTAGATATAGTAATGATTATTAATAGAGGTAACACTTGGAGTGACTTTTTGCTTTTTATACTTTGTAACTAATTCTCTATCCCAGTCTCCTAATTTGTTAAAAAACAATGTTTGTCTCTGGATTTCACCTTGATGAAGCCATTGTATTCTTTCCCCATACTATTTTCATTTTTGACAATTTCCACATTGTCTGTCATCCAACATTTCATCCTTTCTTCATGCTGCCCATAGGTGTGCCTCAGTTTCATGGAGTAGGTTTTGTTCATATTTCCTTAACTCCTTTTACCCTATCACATCACCAAAGGGTTCTCCTTTCTGATGCAATAATGAAAAAGAAAGGACTTAGGACATAGACTGGGAATACTGAAGGTCACACACAGAAGGGAAAAACTTACTCCTGGAGGAGAGACAGAAACCGCTTTAGGGCCACACTTCTGAGACAAAAGTCCTTCTTTGGCTTCACTCTCTTCCCTTTTCTTCTTTGCCCCACAATCTAATAGCACCTCTGCTCCACCTCCAACAGGATAATTAAAATCCAGTAAAACTGGTTGCTTGTGCTTCTGCTGACATTTATTCTTATAGGGCCTAATAGTCTATTTCTAAATATTTCTCAAAGTATTTCCTCAAGACACTTTCTAATCTAAGAGGATTTCTGGAGTGGATTGATTATATGTTTAATCAATTATTATATATAATCATTCCCTTATCTCTGACTTCTAGAATTTCTCATAGTTTATATACATGCTAACTATGGTGAGTAGTAATGCCCTCTATTTTTCCACCAAAAGCACCCGAAGAAATTTCAATGAATAAAGTCCCCAAAAGACAAGTTGCACGGTTAAATTTTCCATTTATCATTTTGGTTGTCCATTTGAAGTCCAAATTTTCATTTCAATCTCTTATACCTCATGATTATTTCCTATCTATATAGAAAAAAAAAGTATTTTTTTTTCTAAAAGAAGAAAAAAGTGAAAGAAAAAGAGTAATAATGTGTCACTAGACATTTATAAAGACACCATTGTGGGAAGATGAATAGTCAACTCAGGAATGAGGCAGGCTATTAACAAGAATCTACTGAACACTTACTCTCTGCCCAGAACTAAGATAAAAGCACTGAACAATGTTTTACTTTTATTTTAAATTCAAGGGGGAATGAAACCCATGTAGAAGTAAGAGAGATGAGGGTCTCTTTTAATAGCAGCTTAGAAAAGCCCAAAAGTAGAGCCAAGCCAAGTCAGAGTGTGTGAGGTATCAAAAGACAAGTCCATCATGAATGGACAAGCTCAGCGATGAAGTCTGGTAGCTGGCATTTGGAGCCTGAAACCTATCTTGGATTATTATCAATCTCCATATCAATCTCCATAACCCTGGAATAGGGAAATGTTTGAAAGGTAAACTTACTGTGGGAGGAGATGTGTTCTGGAAATATAAATAATGTAATCAGTAAGATTGTTGTGATTCAATAAGATTCAATAATTGATAAATTGCCATGGTATTGAAGAATTCATTAACGTAAATGAAGTAAACTTACAAACATGTAGCGATGGTCTATTAATTTTAAAACTTTGTAGGAAGTATTAAGAGAGACAAGTTGGGGGTAAAAGGTGTGGTTCTCTAATCTGTTTAGTGAAAACTAATAATCTGAGATTATAAAAGCAATTATAAGACAGAATTGTAACAACAAATTAACATCCACAAACATAAGAACAGTAAAAAGAGTTAACATCACAGGTAGTGTTAGTCCCCATAGGCATTGTTAATTTCGCTTAGAAATTGTGTTTCAGATATATTTAAAATATTCTTTTAATGTTTTCACTACTTCCTTTATTATAAAAGATCTCATTTGTCTGTGAGTACGGTCAACCAGAGTGTGTGCTCTTTGGTCTCATGTCCATTCTACCAAGAGCAAGGAGCTTGAATGGTCTAATTTAGTCCTTGCCATATTGAGTCGGTTTCTATCTTGAGCTCTTTGGGGAGCAAGGACAGTGTAGATGGGGATAAATAATGGAATCTTCCCAGCCTCTGCCCTGCTCTCGTCTTCTGATCTCTCATGTGTGAATGTGCAGAGGCTGGAGGCAAGTGTGGGAGAGCTCCTCCTCTTCGTGTTCTCACCCACATCCAAGGTATGGGCCTCTCCAGTCTCATGGGTATGGGTTACATATGTTTTTGGCTCAAGCTTCCATCTCTGTCTTGTTACCTGTTTAGTGCTAAAATTCTGCAAATATATTTATATTTAGAATATATGTATTCTTTTATTTAAGATTTTGAGAGAAGGTGGGGGGGAGCACAAGCAAGGGAGAGGGGCAAAGGAGAGGGAGAAGCAGTCTCCCTGCTGAGCAGAGAGACCAGTTCAGGGCTAGATCCCAGGACCCTGCCAAAGGCAGTTGCTTAAAAGCCACCCGGGCAGCCCTAGAATATATGCATTCTGAAATAATTTGTAAACTATATACATTTTAGGGTTCATGGATGCCATTTAGTACTTAGGCAAGTACACTGCATCACAGATCCACAAAAATACTTTTACAGATAGCTTGAAATGCCCTGCATTAGAAAATGTTTTGAGAATTTATATTATTTTTCCTAAACATAGATGATTGAATTTACACAGAGATCTCTTTTTAATAGCTAACGTTTACTGATAGGCTTGGTATATCAGAAGTTTAGTAGCTTTTTCCTCTCTTAAACTGCATAACATTGGTACTATTTTCCTGTTTATAAAATTTGAAGAAACCAAGGTTTATTAGGGTTATTAAATAAAATTATAGAAGTATTTAAAGTGGTGGGATTCATATCCAAATCTCTTCAATCTAAAGCCCAAAACAATTCCCCATACCACTGAAAGAAACGATATGAAACAAAATAAAATAGTATGTAGAGATGTAATCTATAGTGTCAGAATTCACAATCATATAATTCTATATTAATACATGAAAAAATTAGAGAATATAGGAAATGAGAATGTGAAGCTATTTACTCATTTTAAGGATATCTGTGTTTAAGAAACAGAACCAACCAAACTATATTTAATATTTCCTCTTTAAGGGATGATGTTTTGTGATTTTGAATAAGAGGATCATGCATGAATCAAACATAAAGCCTTAAAGACATGAAGGCTAGTTTGCATGTGCATTTCACCCTTCCCTACTTCCTCATGGGGTGGTAGGTGCCACTTCAGAATAAATAGTTACACCCCTTGGGGAGGAAATTTGTCTGATTCAAATGGCTGCTGCTTATGTAACTCAGTTTGCTGAATGCACTTCATTCTTTTTTTTTTTTTTTCCCCAGAAGAAAGAGCTGAGTGGTAATTAGAGCCCATGTTTAACCTACATTTGACCTAAAATTCTATTTCCAAGGAAATTGGACTTTGGCTCCAAAACCATAAAAATTCAGCAGCATAAAGCATAAAATATACCCAATTTTAATCAATGTAAATTACACTGGTAGAAGAGATGTGGATATGCAACCAACAGTCATATAATTTTTCAGAAAGGTACTCTTTGAATCAATTCTTACAGTCAAAATTTAATGAATGAGATTCCAATGCACTTTTCAAATGAAAAAGTTGAATGATCTATTAATTTTATAAGTTTTATGTTTTATTTAATTGAATAACAGACCTGTTATTTTCATTTCACCTGTCCTTGGAAACTTCTGGGGATATTGCTGTCTTTGCCTATTTTAAGCCCTGTGAATAAATTTTTATATCAAGGAAAAGAAAACAGTATTAAAACTTAATTTGCAAGATAATAGTTTTAAAAGTATATATGATCATGGTAAAAAGAGAAATTATAAACATAACAAAATTTAACTTTGACATTGTTATTGCTTGCTAATGTTAAACTGTAGTAATTATTTTTCTTAATCATTATGTTATCAGTCTATTGTTCTTCATTTCTACTGAATACTAATTTAGGTTTTTACTCATAGTTTTATCACTGTCCCTAATCTTCCCTGAATTAATAATAAAAAACTTTAAATGTCGTAATTCTAGTTTGGTATAAAATACTGAAAATATGATGTCTTTATTAGGCTCAGTTATGATGCAGAATCCTAACAACAGAATTTCCTAAAGAGGGAAAAGTCTCTTCCACCTAATGAATGTCTGCAAATGAAAAGCTGCTTCTCATATTTTATTTTGGCACAATCACCAAAATCTTTTTCTATTATAATCAGAACTGTATCAGGATCCTGTTAATCTCTTGATTCTGCTTTCTCCAGTATGTGTTACGTTCATCCTAACCATATAGGCTCTTTCAGCATTCAGGGAGAGAACTGTTGCTGATGTCTAGTCCTTGCCCTCTCAAAGAAAACAGTCTATAGCTTCTTTCTCACATGCCGATCTAATTAAAATTACTGTAGAAAATGAAAGTGACATATGTAGCAGAACATGGAGGTGTTCACAGAGCAGTTTTCAGGTGGATAACAACGGTGATTAAGGTGCTAGATTGTTTATTTACTCATTAGAGAGCAGCCAGTTCCAGCTCAATGTAAAGCAAAGATAGAATTTTTGTTTGTTACTGCTATGGGAGTTAAGTACCATTCAATAATGAGCTATAGAAGGAACAACTAAAACAATCCAGCTGCAAATTAAATAATTCAATTATCTTGTACAATGGCTGGGACAAGACCAAATGCTAATATGATCTAAACAAGAAGGCGCTTTGTCAAAAATCTCTCATTATATGTGGATGCCCTTGTGTTTTCCCACTCTCCAGGAATACAGCATCATGCGCTTTGCATAGGATTTATTTTCAACAATGACAACAACAACAATAAATCGCTGTGATTTTACTTGGTTTGTAAAAAGGTACCAATGCAGGAGGGGCTCTTTTTATATGTTATCTGCCCACCTAAAGGAGATACACAAATATTTTCCTGAGTATCTTTCTCTTTTCTTTGCCATTTAACCTAAACCTGATTATGGTAGACCAAAGAAGCCTAGTAATTTAAAATGCACAAGTTTCTAACACTGCAGTAATTCTAAGATTAAACTAGGCTTTTCCAAAATAAGTTAGGGAGAGGATAAGTTACATTCCTGCTATATGAATCCATATCTACATAACAGGTACCTTGTGGATGTCCAATAAATATTTATTGGTAGCAATAAATAAGGCAGTTTAGCCATCCATTGAGAGGAGGAAGCAAGCAAGAACACTGGGTGTAGCCATGCTATCACATTACTGGGTCATCAATCTTCTTTTACAATATGTTAGCAAATTTTCATAGTCCTGCTTCCAACTTCCTTTTGGATATGACAAAATACTGGCATTCAAACATTATACTTTTATTGTTGAAGTATCACCTCTATTCTTTGTGCCTTTTTCTGACTTAATTCTTGCTGACAGTATTTGAATATGAATTTGAAGTAGAAACTTTAAAAAATATTTTATTTATTTATTTGAGAGAGAGTGCTCATGAACAGGGGGAGGGGCAGAGAGGGAGGGGGAGGGGCAGAGAGAGAGAGGGAGAAGCAGACCCCCAGCTGAACAGGGAGCCCAATGTGGGGCCTCATCCCAGGACCCTGGAATCATGACCTGCACTTTGTGAAGGCAGCCGCTTAACCTACTGAGCCACCCAGGCGCCCCTTGAAATAGAAAGTTTTTTTTTTTTCTTTTTAAAAAAATTTTATTTAAATTCAATTAGCCAACATACAGTACCTCATTAGTTTCTGGTGTAGTGTTCAATGTTTCATTAGTTGTGTATAACACCGTGTGCTCATCATATCGTGTGCCCTCCTTAGGTAGAAACTTTTTATAACAAAAGCATACACCACATTCTGACAAACTGACTTTAGACAAAACTTACATAAAGGCACTCCCATAAAAGCGGTATTTAAATTGCCCTACTTGTCACATCATTTCATTGAAATTGAGCTACTCCAACTATTCTCGTGGTGATGGATCATTGGTATGGTTGTCATAAAAGCTACAAAAGCAGAGGAAATTACAGACTAGATGTCCCATCCAAAGAGGAAGGAATGTGTATTGATCTTGAATAATCTAAGTGACTTTCCCCTTGCGTTAGTATGTGTCGGTGATAAACCCTTGCGTAGCATATCAGTATTTCTCATCTTCTTCATCAATCGGTTAATCATACAGCACCTGTTTCCCCTCTGAATGCAGATACTGTACTGCACTTTCTCGGGATACAAAGTAACAGGAGATCAAAGATCTACTTTCTAAGCTAAGGAGATTAGCTGTTTAAGCTGGAAAAAGTAATATCATTACCAGGTGACACATAATAGAAATGAGAGAAATAAAGAACAGGGGCTTTATCACCTGAATAAATGCTCAGGAAAATTGGAAGCAGAAGGTAACAAACCAGAAACTTAAGACAGATGTTTCTTACAAGCTTTAAGTTGGTTTAAGGAAACACTGGCAGAAAAAAAATGTTGAAAGTGTGAGGTGGGCAAAATTCAATAGCTTTCTTCTTGTGTCACTTGTTTCATTTTTCTTTGGTGTTCATCAAAATTCACGGGCAATCCAGGCAATCCAAGATGCCTTGACAAGATTCCTGAGGGAGGATGACTTTGATAATCAAGTTCAAGAGTATTTCAAGACTGGAAATCATTCTGCAGAAACGTTCCTAGTGCAACCGCTCTTTATCTAGCTGCCTGTGCTGTCTCTAGCACCTCTCTGGGGTCTCCTTGGGCAGCCAGTTAATCAGCAATTCTGGATAATGCCTTTGGTCTTTCTCTCCCAAGGGTAGCAGTGTGGCTGTGGCATTTTTGAAATAGAGACAGAAAAAAATGTGGAGATCATATTCGCAGTCTGCCCCTAGGACTTCAAGGTTACAGGTGTATTTCAGTAGAGTCTCTGTCTGTAGCCCTGTGAGCCACTCCTAACGATCAAGCACGAAAGTATCTTGACTGGAACCTTCCTGGAGCTTCACTTAATGGATATCGTCAGTGTTCAGATGCCTGGACCACATGAAAATGTGTACTTAGGGTGAAAGCTCTCTGAGCATTACTCATTTTTTTTTCTTTTTCTTCCATATTAATTGATTGAAAAAATAGTTTGGGGTAAGAATGTAAAATGACAGAATTGTGAAAGTGAGGGAGGAGGAAAAAAAAAAAACTCAGGAAAAGCCATGTTTACAGAAGTTAGAGAATGTTCCAGTTCTGGCTAGCATTGTGAGTGAGAAACCTTTTGGCTAAAACAGGACAAATGCATATTATACACACACACACACACACACACCCTTCACAAAGATAAGTAAACCTAAATACCAATAAGCTCTAATTGAATGGGAGTAAGAGTAGCAAATTAACCTTTAAAGAAAATTGCTTTACATTCATTATAACTTTGCTAATGTGAATTCTTCAAGTTTAACTGTAAGTCAGTTAATGGCCCATCATAAAAAGAAAGGCATCTGTTTGGGTATCTTGTTGAATGATAACATTATTGAATTTTTATTGAAGGAAATTTGGAAAAAAATATAACCAAAATGTCAATAATTCCATCATTTTATAATAACTAATTTTTGAGATTGTTATATGTCTTTTGTACATATATACAAATCAAAAGCACAATGACTATGATGTACTGTGTGTGTAAAATTACGTGCATTTAAAAATTGGTCTCTATTTTAGTGTTTCAAATTTCAGCCTATTGGGCATCAAGAGCTCATTACATTTACATATTCAAAATATTTCTTCTCTTTATATGTTAAGTCACATATATAAAAAGCCTTAGTTTTGTTTATATTTTTGACATTCACACATTTAAATATTCTTGTGCTACTTAGTTTATCAATATATTCCTTAGTCTTTTCTTCTTTTGCATTTCAATTATATTATTGATTTTTGTTTCTGCCATATCACCTTGTTTCTCCCTTAGGTATATGAAACCTTTGAAAATATATATTTTCATATTGTACCATATGTAGTTAATCATTTCTCACATTGCTCTCATTGTATTATTTTCAATTACATTTTCAGAGATGGTCTTAATTACTCATTTGATCTTTTAGAATCAAGTCTTATTCTTTCTACCTCCAATACACGCTCAGATATTATCTCTTTATTTATCAAATCCTTTCTTATATTTTATATCTGTCTTTTAATCTCAGTCCCACTTATTCTTATGATTTTTGGTTTGTTACTATTTTTCAAGTTTCTTGAGGATGCGAAACAACTCTGTCATTATCTTCTTCAGGCTTGAGGAGACTGGTTTTAGAAGTATAACCTTCTTCAGATACACTTAGGTATTATTCTTATTCTCTTGTTTCACAGTAATTGTGTAGATACCAAGATATTTTTGTTTTGCTTATACTCCTATCAATGAAGATATAATTCAATGTATTTTCCAACATAGAGGCCTACATATTATTTGTAAGCCACTGTTCACCTGGAAGATAGTTCAGATCTTTCAGATATTCAGATCTAGGACAAGTTAAAGTACACATTTCTTAGCCAGGAGAAAAATTCTATGAAAAATTTCCTTAATCTAACTTGATAAACCATATTGCAAGTGGCCATTCCTCTAAGATTTTGGGGTAAGTAGAAGATGAGAGAAGCTCTGAGTTTCAACTTGATGGTTCTTACAGCTCATTTAAGATTTTCTATTAGTACTTGGGATGCATACTAATTGGTAGGATCATGGTCACATCCTGTTCCTAAGGCACCCAGGAAAAGTGAGAGAACAGGAAAAGAATTTCAACATTATGACATAAGTTAGAAATTACAACACAGGGGCACCTGGGTGGCTCAGTGGTTAAGCGTCTGCCTTCGGCTCAGGGCGTGATCCCGGCGTTATGGGATCAAGCCCCACATTAGGCTCCTCCGCTGGGAACCTGCTTCTTCCTCTCCCACTCCCCCTGCTTGTGTTCTCTGTCTCGCTGGCTGTCTCTCTCTCTGTGTCAAATAAATAAATAAAATCTTAAAAAAAAAAAAAAGAAATTACAACACAGGTGAACTTTGTAAAGCAGCACTGAGATTTCTATAACAAAAGACAAGAGTTTGCAATCAAATTTTCAATAGAAAAAAACAATTTCTTGTCTAAGAAGTCTTTTTTCTTTTTTTCTATCATTAGCACTGGGGGGGGAATAGATATGAAAAGAAAAGAAAAATTATATGAGTAGATTAAGCATTGGTGTGGGAGATTCCAAACTAGATATGATTTTATTTGGGGATTTTACTCTAGTCTCTATCATCTCAATGGAATAAGAACTTAACTAAAAATACAAGAATACTAATTTATATTCTTTAAAGTGCTTAGTAGATACTGCAATAGTACTATGTAAATTTGGAAAATGAAGTTCTTAATGTACATGTCAATTAAAAAATAGTTATTTTTTCCTGATACAGAAATATCTTAAAAGTTTTTAAAACTTAAAATTCTGATTTCAAAAATGAAAACTCTCTGTAAGCAACAAGTTTAGTTTCTTTTTAATTTTAATTTTATATTATGATATGTTACTCACCATACAGTACACCCTTAGTTTTTGATGTAGTGTTCCATGATTCATTGTTTGCGTATAACACCCAGTGCTCCAGGAAATACGTGCCCTCCTTAATACCCATCACCGGTCTATGCCAGTCCCCCACCCCACTCCCCTCTGGAGCCCTCAGTTTGTTTCCCAGTGTCCATAGTCTCTCGTGGTTCATTCCCCCTTCTGTTTACCCCCCGTTCATTCTTCCCTTCCTTCTCCTACCGATCTCCCTGCTATGTTTCTTAAAGTTGATTGATCTGACCAAATTATACAATATTGATTCATATCTTAACTGAGATACCTTTCCAACACTTTTCATCACTTTTACTATATTATTTTGCCAAAAAGTTCATAGACATTAAATTTGATAATAATTATCCAAGATATTTTAAAAAGATGAAAGCCATCATTTGATATATAACTTGTTGCAGGTTAACTCAATGTTTTCATTCACTGAAGCTGTGTTCAAGAATTTAACTAAAGCATAACTCAGTTTTACACGAGCCTCTGGCTTTATGGGGAACTCTTCCAAGTTAATAAGCTGTAATTTTGACCTAATGCACAGTTTGGGGTATTAGTATATGCCACTTGGAATCACCCTGAAACTTACAATGTCAGGAAAGCCACATTATAAATTATACTTGTATCCTAAATTACCTTATTAATCAACACATCACAGCCTATGTATGTACATGGCTAAGGCAAAGTGTTTCTATGACCATGTTAAAAGCAAACCAAATTGGGGCACCTGGGTGGCTCAGTCAGTTGGGTGTCTAACTCTTGACTTTGGCTCAGGTCCTGATCTCGGGTTGTGGGATCAAGCCCTGCATTGGGCTCTGTGCTCTGTGTGGAGTCTGCTTGAGATTCTCGTTCTCCCTCTCCCTCTGCTCTTCCCCCACCCCTCTCTGAAATAAGTAAGTTAATTAATTAATTAATTAAATATAAAATCTTTCAAACAAACAAAAAACCCCCACAAGCAAACAAAATTAAAACAACGAGATACCAGTACACTCTACCCCATCACAGTGACAACACCAACTGCTGGTGAGGGTATGGAACAACAGGGACTCTTATTTACTGCTGTTGGTAATGAAAAATGGCACAGCCACTTTGGAAGACAGCTTGGCAGTTTCTCACAAAACGAAGCCTACTCTTACCATAGAATCCAGCAATTGCACTTTTTGGTATCTTCCTTAAGGAGTTGAAAACTCATGCCCACACAATGTCTTGTATTCCTCTGTATCAGCATTTTTCATAATTGCCAAAACTTGGAAGCAACCAAATTGTCCTTTGGTAGGAGAATGGATAAATAAACCATGGTACATTCAGACAATGGAATATTATTCAGCACTAAGAAGAAATGAGTTATCAAACCATAAAAGACATGGAGGAAACTTAAGTGCATATAACTGAATGTAAGAAGTCAATCTGTAAATGTTACTTGTAGTATGATTCCAACTATAAGACATTCTGTGAAAGGCAGAACTACGGAGAGGATAAAAACATCAGCGGTTGTCAAGAGTTGGGGGTGGAAGCAGGGTTGAATAAGTGGAACACAGAGGCTTTCAAGGGCAATGAAAATACTCTGTATGATTCTATATGGAGGATACGTGTTATTATACATTTGTCCAAACTGATAGAATGTACAACACCAAGAGTCAACCCTAATGTAAACTATGGACTATAGGGAACTTTAACACCTCAGTTATATCAATGGATAGATAATCCAGATAGAAAATCAATAAGGAAACATTAGCTTTAAACAACACAGTAGGCCAAATAGATTTAAAAGATATATGCAGAACATTCCATCCAAAAGCAGCTGAATACACGTTCTTCTCAGCTGTATGTGGAATATTCTCCTGGACAAATCACATGCTAGACAACAAAATAAATCTCAATAAATTCAAGAAAATCCAAGCATCTTTTCTGACCATAATGGTATGAAACTAAAAATCAATTACAAGAACAAAACTGAAGAAAATTAGAAATAACAGAGATTAGGGGCGCCTGGGTGGCACAGCGGTTAAGCGTCTGCCTTCGGCTCAGGGCGTGATCCTGGCGTTATGGGATCGAGCCCCACATCAGGCTCCTCCGCTGGGAGCCTGCTTCTTCCTCTCCCACTCCCCCTGCTTGTGTTCCCTCTCTCGCTGGCTGTCTCTATATCTGTCAAATAAATAAATAAAATCTTTTAAAAAAAAAGAAATAACAGAGATTAAACAACATGTTACTGAACAACTACTATGTTATAAAAAAATCAAAGGAGAAAATACCTAGAGTTAAATGAAACAGAAATGCAACGTACCCAAATCTATGGAATGCAGTGAAAGCCGTTCTCAGAAAGATTATAGCAAAATACATTCCATGAGTTTGAACAAATGTTTCTTGAGGCCTACCTCAAGAAACAAAAGACGTCTCAAACAATTTAACTATACACATTAAGCAACCAAAAAAAGAAGAACAAACAAAGTCCATAGTTAGTAGAAGGAAGGACATAATAAAGCTCAGATCAGAAATAAATGAAATAGAGACTAAAAAGACAATATAAAATATCAGTGAAACTAAGAGCCAGTTCTTTGAAAAGATAAAGAAAATTGGGAAATCTTTAGCTAAATTCACCAACGAAAAAGAAAAGAGGGCCCAGATAGATAAAATTAGAAATGAAAGAGGATGATTTACAATTGGTAACATAGAAATACAAAGAAACATCAGAGATTACTATGAACAAGAATATATCAACAAATTGGACAGCCCATTGGACAACAAATTAATCAAAACAGTATAAATTGTCATAAAAACAGACGCATTCGTCAATCGAACAGAATAGAGAGCTCAGAAATAAACCCTCCCATTTGTGGTCAGGTAGGAGACAAGAGTATACATTGATGAAAGAACAGTTTTTTAATAAATGGTGTTGAAAAAACTGGACCATTACTTTACATTATACACAAAAATAAACTCAAAAAGAAATAAAGACTTGAATTTAAGACCTGTCACTATAAAACCCATAAAAAACAAAATAAAACAAAACAAAACAAAAAACAGATGGTAAGTAAATTGACATTTGTGTGAGAAATGTTTTTTTGGATCCAATTCCAAAGACAAGGAAAACAAAAGCTACATTAACAAGTGGGACTACAAGAACGATTTCTCAACATTTGCTGCAACATGGACGGCCCTGCAGGAGATAATGCTAAGTGAAATAAGTCAAGCAGAGAAAGACAATTATCATATGGTTTCTCTCATCTATGGAACATAAGAACTAGGAAGATCGGTAGAAGAAGAAAGGGATAAAGAAAGGGGGGGTAATCAGAAGGGGGAATGAAGCATGAGAGACTATGGACTCTGAGAAACAAACTGAGGGCTTCAGAGGGGAGGGAGATGGGGGAATGGGATAGGCTGGTGATGGGTAGTAAGGAGGGCACGTATTGCATGGTGCACTGGGTGTTATACACAACTAAAGAATCATCGAACTTTACATCATAAACCAGGGATGTACTGTATGGTGACTAACATAATATAATAAAAAAATATTATTATAATAAAAAAAACAAGTGGGACTACATCAAACTAAAGCCTCTGAACAGTGAAGGAAACCATCAACAAATGAAGACAATCAACTGAATCAGAGAAAATATTCGCAAAACATATATTGGATAAGGGGTTAATATCCAAAGTATGTAAAGAACTTACAAAACTCAATAACAACAGTAATTTTAAAAAAAGCAGATAAAAAGGGCAGATTATATGAATAAAAGTTTTTCCAAGGAAGACATACAGATGGCCAATAGACACATGAAAAGATGTTCAACATAACTCATTATCAGGGAAATGTGAATCAAAACCACAGTGAGCTATCACCTCACACCAGTCAGAATGGCTAGTATGTAAAAGACAAGAAGTAACAAGTGTTGGTGAGGATATAGAGAAAAGGAAACCCCCACGCCCTGTTGGTGGGAATATAAATTGATGTAACCACTATGAGAAACACTGTGGAGGTTCCGCAACAGATTTAAAAAAGAATTATCATATGATCCAGCAATTCCACTGCTAGGTATCTATCCAAAGAAAATGAAAACACTAATTAAAAAATATATATGCACCCCATGTTCATTTCAGCATTATTTACAATAGCCACAATATCAAGAATGGAAACAACCTGTGTCTATCGATGGATAAATAGATAAAGGTGAAGAAGATGTACACACACATAGCACATACACACACACACACACACACACGCACGCATGTGTGCGCACACTAGAATACAAATCAGCCATTAAAAAGAGGAAATCCTGCCATTTGTGACAATGTGGATGGGCCTTGAGGGTACTATGCTAAATGAAATAAGTCAGAGGAAGACAAATACTGCATTACTTCGTTTATATGTGTAATTTAAAAAGACAAAAAACAAAACAAAGCTCATAATCACAGATGCAGAGTAGAAACTGGTGGTTCCCTAGGGGAACAGTTTGGGTTGGGGGTAAAATGGGTGAAGGAAATCAAGAAGTACAAACTTCCAGTTATGAAATAATTAAGGCATGGGCATATAATCCGCAACACAGAGAATAGAGTTAATATTTATTAATTTCATATGGTGACAGATGGTAACTAGACTTATTGTAGAGATCATTTCACAACGTATAAACATATACAACATTGAATCAATACGTTGTACAACCAAAACTAATAAAATATTTTATATCAATTATACCTCAATAAAAAAAGAGTAGACAGAAACAATAAAAATGAATTATTCTGAGGACACACAACCCTAATTTGTGCTTGTTATTCTATGTGTTAAAGCTTTCTCATAATAGAAATTTTCATGGAGAAGAGAGATTATGCATTGTTGAGCCCTCATTAGGGTTCATAAAATCTGAAATAAAACTTGTAGAAAGTTTTTAAACTTATTTTAAAAATTTAAAATACGTTATTTCTTCCTATGTTCATAAATGTCAACCTTCTTAAAAAATTCACGTCTTTCTACCAGACTTGTGCAATTCTATTGAGACCCTGCTGTGTAGAGCATGTCAAAGTCCTTTCAGCTAATAAATGCATCTGGCTTGATAAACAGAGTTTTGTTTTTTCAGTGAATACTATGCATTTGCCCAAGTTTGCATTTTAAAGACATGCCCAAGACCTATTATTACCAAAAAAAAAAAAATGAAAATTCACTTTCCTATATCAAAATGCTTTTTTTTTAAAAAAAGATTTTATTTATTTATGTGACAGAGATAGACAGCCAGCGAGAGAGGGAACACAGCAGGGGAGTGGGAGAGGAAGAAGCAGGCTCCCAGTGGAGGAGTCTGATGTGGGACTCAATCCTCGAACGCCGAGATCACGCCCTGAGCCAAAGGCAGACGCTTAACGACTGCGCTACCCAGGCGCCCCGTATCAAAATGCTTTTAAAAGTACATCTGTATTCACATATTCTTTGTGTTGAAGGCTTAAAATCCTTTTCACATATAGCTAAATACACAAAGATAATAGCATATAGAAAGAACATTGGTCTTTCAAGTATCACATTTCTCATCTGATTAGTTAGCAATTTGTACAATTACACCTAAATGGATGCAATGCTGATATCACTGCTTATTTTATTATAGCAGTAAAATAGGTACAGTGCTATCTGCCCTGCTCGTTTGTAATATTACTCATAAACAATTTTGTGTATACTCTATTTCAATTTCCCAGCTTGATTAGCTAACAATCTGCACTAAAACATTCAAGGTAAAATGGAAAGCTAATTGCATAGAGAATTTTAAGCTCATTTGCACACAACAGGATTTATTAGTGCCAGTGAAGGTAAAAAACAGTATGACTTCTCTTGTATCCTCACTAATTCCCCCTGTTAATTCAAAACATCCACAGAGAACCTAAATGGGACAGAACATAGAAACAGCATTTTTTTAAGAGCAGTATTTGGAGAGAAGAAAATGTTCCTTGGGTCTCTGTATAGGTTATGAATTGCCTTTATTCTGGATTATTGCCTGAATTTTAGAATGCTGAATCAAATGATGTAGAAAAAGATAAAGCTTCTTCATGTTAAGGACCGATTTCCATCCATTGCAATCTCTTTCTATTAGGTTTTTCTCCTTTACTCCTACTAACTGAATGATACCAATTATAGGATATCAAAAAAGGAACCCAAGTGATAAAATGCTCAAACTATATAACACAGGGCAGTAGCATAAAAATCTGCTATCCTAGACTGGAAAATAGAAAAGTTGAAACTGAAATTTTCTTAAATAAGGTAAACTGGGCCCAAATTGAAATTTTAAAATTCTGAATGCATCTTAAAAAATGAATGTCAAGGGGCGCCTGGGTGGCACAGCGGTTAAGCGTCTGCCTTTGGCTCAGGGCGTGATCCCGGCGTTATGGGATCGAGCCCCACATCAGGCTCTTCCTCTATGAGCCTGGTTCTTCCTTTCCCACTCCCCCTGCTTGTGTCCCCTCTCTCGCTGGCTGTCTCTATCTCTGTCAAATAAAGAAATTTAAAAAAAAAAAAAAAAAAATGAATGTCAAATACATAATATTTCAGCCCAAAGTACTATTGATTTACAGAATTTTAAGCTAGCTGTGACAACTATTTATGGACTTAGAAGTTAATAAATTCAAAGCACATTTATTTATTTATTTTTAAACTTTATTATTTTTTTTAAAAGATTTTATTTATTGGGGCGCCTGGGTGGCACAGCGGTTAAGTGTCTGCCTTCGGCTCAGGGCGTGATCCCGGCGTTATGATCGAGCCCCACGTCAGGCTCCTCTGCTATGAGCCTGCTTCTTCCTCTCCCACTCCCCCTGCTTGTGTTCCCTCTCTCACTGGCTGTCTCTATCTCTGTCAAATAAATAAATAAAATCTTAAAAAAAAAAAAAGTTTAAAAAGATTTTATTTATTTATTTGACAGAGCAAGAGAGTGAGCACAAGCAGGGGGAGAGGCAGGCAGAAGGAAAAGCAGGCTCCCCACTAAACAAAAAGCCCAATGTGGGACCCAATGCCAGGACCCAGGGATCATGACCTGAGCCCCAATTCAAAGTCCATATAAAATGATAAAAATCTTCTGGTAGATATTCCACAAAAGGAAGTCTGAAACTTTTGTCAATGATCTAGTTAAAAGTTAAAGAAGAAAATAAACAAAAATGCCTATGTTCGTTCTTAGCCTAGAATAAAATTAATAATTTTATTTCTTTTAAAATGAAGCATTTCTATCAGGGTACTAAGGCATATGACTTTATTTACTCTGCCTGTTTGGGGAGGAACAATCATAGATCACTGCCCTGATAAACTTCCCGCTACATTCATTTTTCTCTGTCCTTCGATGACATTCCAGTCATTCATTATTTTTAAGAAGTAAATAAATTGTCTCCTTTTTTGGATGTATTAAAGAATACCCATCGAGCACAGTGTCAAACTTGCAGACTTCTCTCCGATTTAGTACTTCTCTGCTCTGTGGTAGTCCGCTTTAGTCTTGTACACCTGTGGGTGGAGTGGGTGCTAAGAGCCTTTCCCTCTTTCTCCTTCAGTCTCTTCCTCCATCAAGAACTGCCATGTTGACTCCTGAAGTGGTTTCTTCTGGGTGTGGAGATCCTAGTGTTTGTCTCCAGCATTGGGGGAGGAGGGGATGTTTCTTTGGGGACCTTTTCTCCTCTTTCTCTTTTACAGTTCTTTGAAGCAAACCATGCTTCCTCTGACCCCTTGTAATTTCTCTTTCTGCTACTTGGTTTCTGAAATTCCTCCCTGGTGAACTCACCTGTCCCTTTTACTGTCCCCTTGGGCAGAATTCCATTCAGGGTGGTCTGGTGCAGCTGCCTGTTCTGGGAACGCATCGTGCTTATGCTGGATATGAATGCAACACTGTATTGCCTTTTACTCTGAAAATAGTCATCTTTACTTTGCTGTGTCAGGGTGGCTTGTTAACTACTGGTTCTAGACTTCCAGTTTTCCAGGATGTGTCAGATACCAGTCCCTCACACTTCACGGCATACATATCAGCTTCTCCAGGTGATCCTCTTGGATCCCTGAAGTGAGAGAGAATTACTTGCCCACCCCTCTTGTAAATGTTTAGAAACTGAACCTAAACATATCTTACTCCAAACAAAGTACTAGTCTTGGCTCTTTGACTTTGCCTTATTTTACATAGACTCAAGGTCATTCACTGGCTAATGCTGACTAAATTAATTTCACAGGCTTCTGTCAAGACCAGCCTACATATTCCAGTATATCACATCAGGATGTAGGTTCCTGGTTCCTACTGAATTTTTCTTTAGAAACTCAACTCTAAGTACACATGGAAGTTTACACTGTTGTATTTATCTTTCTGTCTCTCACGCACAGTCAAAAGCAATAGCAATAGAGTTGCCATCTCCAACCACTGATTTATAATTCTAAATCTTTAAAAGATTTTGCCATTTATCTGAAAATTTCATAAAAGGTTGTGTTTTTCTGTGGGTTTTTTTTTTTTTGGCGTTAAAATGCAGAAAACCCAGCACCTCTTCATTTATTGTAACACAATCACGTTCAGACACAAACTGTTCAGACATTAGCATATGGCATGATTGTCCTCTCTGGACAGTTGCTAGAAGTCCAGTGTTAAAATGAGGTTAGATTTTGAAGGTATTTGATGGTATTACATGCATGTACATAGAATGCACAATTCTTTTTCTGATAATCACCCCTTGCTGACCTCCGTGACTTTCCAAATAAATAAATCTCCAAGAAGTGAGGAGTTTAATGGGAAATGCAGCATTACTTCACTAAGTACTGCACAAGTTAAATTTCACAATACTGCATCCACAGCCATATTTGGCTTAGGTTCAAGTCCAACTGGGCTTGGATGTAAAACTTGGGAGTCCTGTTGAGGCATACTTGTGGGGCTGGGGAGTAGGGAGAGACAAAATGATAGATACATATAGAGAAGGGGGAAGAGGATACTTTAGCTAGTATTGGACGGGCTATTCTATCATAACAAATACCCACACAATCTTGGTGAATTAATAAGTGCATCAGCATGTGGGTTCTGCTCATTGTCAACACTCAGAAACTCAAGGCAGGAAAAACAGAACACAGCAAATTGCACACTGTCCCTTCAGTTTCCCCAGAAAGCAACACACACTACTCAGACTGAATTTTATTAGTTAAGGGAAGTTATATATCTACACTTAACTTCAAAGGGGACAGAATAATACTAGTCTACCTGTGCCTAGATGGAGAAGAGAATCAGAATATTTGGAAACTTCACTAATAACCTCCATAAATCCATTAACCCAATCAGCTGTAAGGATCAATGGGGGTAATTTTTTTTAAAGACCAGTAATAACAACTGCATTCATTTTCAGAACATGGTATAATGCAGTGGTTCTTAAAGCGTGGTTCGTGGGCCCCTGATAGTCTCCAAAACAAAACATAGTTTATAAGAATACTAGTAGTTATTTGACTTTTTCACTTCCATTCTTTCATGAATTTACAATGGAAATTTCCAGAAGTTTCATGACATGTCACATGGCAATAAATTAACTCCAGCTTCTCTCTGTTGAATCAGAAATTAAAGACATTTACAAAAATATACAAAATGCCACTCTTCTCACTAAATCTTTTGTCTTCAAAATATAGTTACTTTTCATGAAAACACTTTGTTTATTTTTAACATATAATAGCTTTATTATTATTTTAAATAAATTAATAAACAACTAACCCAAGGGTCAGAGCTCCCCATGGACTCCGCTAGACCTTTGTTGTTGCTGTGTTGCAGTTAAATTTCTTCCTCTGCCCAATCTTCCTTCCTTCTGTCCCCCATAGGAGTTTTCAAGAACACTTCTCAAAATTCCTGCATGCAGATCTCTGTCTCAGAGTCTGTTTCCTAGTCACTCCATTTAAGATAGTTGGTGCTAGCAGTGATCCAAGGAAACTGACTCTAAACTTGGATTGTAGGGCTCTATAGCCCACTGGCCAATAGGAAGTGAGGGTCCTAACACTGGTGGTAAGTGAACATTGATACCACCTGTTAAGCGGTAATAGTGCATTTGTTAATGGTTACACTAGAGGTGAATTGGAAGAGGATACCAAGAGTGTACTGATAGGTGATGTGTGCCAGACATTTGAGGAGGGTAGGGTAAATAGTAATATGAGAATTAGAGAATTAAATAGATTTTTCTGGAAACAGTTAATGATTTGGAGGAAGATAATAAAAGACTAAGAGTCATTAATCACCAACTAACTGCAAAGGATGAAAACAAGAGGACCTTGGGGGTATACAAAGAGAGTCCATACTTTCAATTCTTACAGAGAAAAAGCAGAACACGTTGATGATCAACCCAGAGTGCAATCATAAGAGTAGCAGAGCCTGGCAAGATGTTAAATTTTAAGGTTAGGAGACTCCTACCCCAATGTCAGGACCCTATAGGGAAGAAGTGGGATCCTGAGGTATTATGAACTTAAAAACCTTGAATTCTCAGATTCTCCTGAACTTTCTTACAGTAACCCAATTGCAGCTGTTGTGCTAAATGTAGTATTTTTACTAGGGCAAATTAACATTATCTCAGGAACATGCCATGTGGCCACTGGTCTGTCAGAAATATACTTTTTTTTTTAAAGATTTTATTTATTTATTCGACAGAGATAGAGACAGCCAGTGAGAGAGGGAACACAAGCAGGGGGAGTGGGAGAGGAAGAAGCAGGCTCATAGCAGAGGAGCCCGATGTGGGGCTCGATCCCACAACGCCGGGATCACGCCCTGAGCCGAAGGCAGACGCTTAACAGCTGTGCCACCCAGGCGCCCCAGAAATATATTTTTATATACCTTTCAAAAAGGAGGATTAGAAGCGTTTTACATAAATTTGCAATGGGTTACATGAACATTTATGGTTTTGCTAAATTAACTCTCCTACTCTCTGTCATAATATAGTCCCTAGGAACCTAGGCCATCTGGAAATTTTACAAAATGTCATATTGGCCCATATTACAGATCGTAATAGAAATGACTGAGCAAGAAGTTGCACAAGCCATAAAAGAACAAGTTGACAGATTGGAGTTAATCAAAATTATAAATGTCTACTCTTTAAATGTTGATGTTAAGAAAATGAAAAGATAAGCCACTAACTGTGAGAAAATATTGGTAAATCATATATCTGATAAAGGACTTATATCTAGGATAAAGAGTTCCCAAAATCAATAATAAGGAAAACACTCATTTTAAAAAATGGACAAAAATTTGAACACTTAATCAAAGAAGATATAGGGTATGGGACTAAACAGATGAAAAAAATTCAATATGATTAATACCACAATGAGCTATCACTACTCACTAATTGCCATCCACAGGCTTATGGATAAAGAAACAGTCACAGAGCATTAAATTGTTCATACTGTCTCAGCCAAGAGCGGAGGAGTTAGGACTCAAACCTAGACCTGTCTGACTTTGAAAAAAATGACTCCTCCCCCTACACCATATAACACACTAGAGAGGACAGAATTGTTCAACAATCTTTTCAAGCTTTACAGGGAGTTGTTTTGAAAATAGCAACTGTGGTTTTGCATACATCCATACACACAAAATCAATAGACTTCACTCTCATCAACTTTTTGACAAGTCATCGACTCTAATAATTTTTCCCTAGTGGGTCTTTAAGTGATTTTCAGCATTTATTGGAGCCATGTGCTACATTTAAATTATATGAGGCAGTGTCACATAGTGGTTAAGAATTTAAGGAGTCAGTTTTCCAACTAAGTTCAAATCAATTGATGTCAGAAGAATCAAAGGACTTGAGATTTCTCTTGTCTATTCTGGAAGACCCCACCTCCATCACATATCCACTACATTCAATAAATCATATCATCATATTGGAACATTAAGGAAACAGATTGTTATGTCGCATCAGTCTTTCAAAATTACTAAACTGTTTTATATTTCAGTTTCAATCTAACTCTTTACATTTTATGTTTTAATTCCACTTCATGCCATTTTCAGTACCAATCCTACAGACTTTCTGTTGAGTAGAACATACAATTACTTCTATATAAAAACAAAGTAGTGACTTCAAAAATCTCCTCTGGATTAAAAGACTAGAGAAATCCAGTACTTGGACTGATAGCTATAGGAGTTCAAATCTAGACACCTGCTACCTGGGAGACATTTGAGAACATTTCTCAATCTCTGTCAATCTTTGTTTGCTTACTTCTTAAATGAGAATACTATCTTAATTCACACTATATTAGGATAGTGTGAATTAAATTAATTCAAGATACTGGTTTATAAAACTCATTTTTTAAAAGGTGGAAACATTTACATTTTATATGCATCAGAGGAAAACACTTCTATTTTTAAAAGACTACTTTTTAAGGTTTGTAAATCCTTCAAAAGAATATAGAAAAGGAAGATCATTCTGGGTCAGTTAGGCATTTGAAAAGATTTAGGATATGCAAATGCAGACTTTTTGCTGAATTTAGGAACTGGAGCTAGACTGAGGTGAACTGTTCTGCAAAGTGATCCCAGCACCCTTAGATGGGGGAAGGAGCAATACGAGAGAAATGGAGAATAAAAACAGTGCTAAAGACCTGAGCTTATTCCAGAAAAATTGAGACTGTCATTATGAATGATAGCCCTAGTGAAGGCATAGCCAAAAAGACTTCAAAGAACAGAGATGTGTAATGTGTGATTTTTCCCCCATTTGTTATGAAGATTAGTAAGTATAAACTTTTCCCAGTGTTCTTATATTTTATTTATTTATTTATTTATTTATTTATTTATTTATTTATTTATTCACCATGATAAATGTACTCTTGAATCCCCATCGTGTATTTCACCAATCCCCCCCACCTACCTCCCCTCTGGTAACCATCAGTTTGTTCCTTAAAATTAAGAGTCTGTTTCTTGGTTTCACTCTCTCTTTTTCTTCCTTTGTTCTTAGTTTTATTTCTTAAATTCCACATATGAGAGAGATCATATGGTGTTTGTCTTTCTCCGACTTATTTATTTCGCTTTGTGTTATAATGTCTAGCTCTACGTAGCTATGTTGTTGCAAATGGGAAGATTTTATTATTTTTTATGGCTGAATAATATTCCATTGTGTATATATACCACTTCTTCTTTATTCATTCATCTATGCATGAACACTTGTGTTGCCTCCATAGTTCAGCAATTGTAAATAATGCTGCAGTAAACATAGGGGTGCATGTATCCCTTTGAATTAGTGTTTTCGTATTTTGGGGGTAAATACGCAGTAGTACGATTACTAGATCACAGGGTGAATCAAGTTTTAATTTTTTGAGGAACCTCTCCACTGTCTTCTGTAGTGGCTCCACCAGTTTGTATTCCCACCAACAGTGCATGAGGGTTCCTTTTTCTCTACATCCTTGCCAACACTTGTGATTTCTGGTGTATTTGATTCTAACCATTCTGACAGGTGTGAGGTGAAATCTTATTGTGGTTTTCAGTTCCATTTCCCTAATGATGAGTGATGTGAACACCTTTTCATGTGTCTATTTGTTATCTGGTTTGGACAAATATCTGTTCATGCCTTCTGCCCATTTTTAAATTGGATTATTTGTTTTATGGTTGTTGAGTTGTATCAGTTCTTTATATGTTTTGGATACTGACCCTTTATTGGATATGTCATTTGCAAAAATCTTCTCCCATTCTCCAGGTTGCCTTTTAGTTTTGTTGATTGTTTCCTTTGCTTTTTACTTTGATCTAGTCCCAATAGTTTCTTTGTGCTTTTATTTCCCTTGTCTCAGGAGACATATCTAGAAAGATGTTATGGCCGATATTAGAGAAATTACTGCATGTGCTCTCTTCCAGGATTTTTATGGTTTCAGGTTTCACATTTAGGTCCTTAGTCCATTTTGAGTTTGTTTTTGTGTATGGTGTAAGGGAAAATGGTCCAGTTTCATTCTTTTACATGTAGCTAACCAGTTTTCCCAGCACCATTTGTTGAAGAGACTGTTGTTTTCCCATTTTATATTCATTCCTCATTTGTTGAAGATTGACCATAGAGTTGTGGGTTTATTTCTGAGTTTTCTATTCTGTGCCATTGATCTATGTGTCTGTTTTTGTGCCAGTACCATACTGTTTCAATTACTATAGCTTTGTAATGTAACCTGAAGTCTGGAATTGTGATATCTCCAGTTTTGCTTTTCTTTTTCAAGTTTGTTTTGGCTATTCAGGGTCTTTTCTGGTTCTATACAAGTTTTAGGATTATTTGTTCTAGTTCTGTGAAAAATGCTATAGTATTTTGATAAGAATTGCATTTAATGTGTAGATTGCTTTGGGTAGTGTAGACATTTTAACAATATTTGTTCTTCCAATCCATGTGCATGGAATGTCTTTCCCTTTGTGTCATCTTCAATTTCTTTCATCAGTGTTTCATAGTTTTCAGAGTACAATTCTTTCACCTCTGCCTAAGTTTATTCCTTGGTATTTTCTTGTTTTGGGTACAATTGCACATGGGATTATTTTCCTAATTTCTCTTCCTGGGGCTTCATTATTGGTGTATAGAAATGCAACGGATTTCTGTACATCAATTTTTTTTATCCTGCAACCTTCTGAATTCATTTATCAGTTCTAGTAGTTTTTCAGTGGAGTCTTTGGGGTTTTCTGTATATACTATCATGTCATCTGTAAATAGTGAGGGTTTTACTTCTTCCTTACCAATTTGGATGCCTTTTATTTCTTAATGTTGTCTAATTTCTGTGGCTAGGACTTCCCATACTATGTTGAATAAAAATGGTGAGAGTTGGTATCCTTGTCTTATTCTTTATATCCTTGTCTATTTCCTCAGGAAAAAAGCTCTCAGCTTTTTAGCATTGAGTATGATGTTGGGTGTGGGTTTTTTACATATTGCCTTTATTATGTTGAGGTATATTCCCTCTAGACCAGTGATCCTATATTTTTAAGTACAGTTAACATGTAGAGGATACAGATGTGGGTGATTTGGGAACTCAGTTATGGGACTAATACAGAGGAAGGTGTTGTCACCGTTTGGGTCAACTTGAGCTAAAGGTAAAGCAAGAGCAATAAGTCATAACAAAGAATAAAAAACAGGTAGAAAATCAGAGCTAAGGAGGACAATAAGAATGAAAAGTCTCTAAGTATTTTTTGACATCTTGGGGAATGAATGTGAAATGCTACAAAGGTCATGTTTACCCCATTTAATATCTGTGATATTACAATATATTAAAGGAATATATATTTATAATATTCACACCTTTTTGTTTATACTTTCCTGACTTGATGGTTCCTTTCCTACTAAAGAGTTTAAGACAGAAAAGAAAATCTAGGCCATCACAAATAAGACCTTTTACTTAATTCTGAGGAGAAAAAAAAAAGCACAATACACCTGATAAGTATATTAAATAAAGGATATCCTGGACAGCTTATCATGATCTAGTGTTATCTTTCTTCAGGCCACTTTCCTGTCCCCCAGCTACTTTTTGAATCCCAGTCAGAATGTCCCAGACTCCAAAGCCTTGTAGAATATATTGATTCTTATTCTCCTTCGTGACAGATAAAACCTTCTGTAGCCATTACAGTTTGTTCCCTTCACGTATAACTCAGTTCTGCTGAAAACAAGCAGTCTTTGTTTCTTTCTACTTCCAGTCCACTAGAGATTTTGTGTGTTAGTCTTTAAAACAATCCTTTTATTTCCTTGAGTTTCTGCTGGGCTGCAGTTGTTTTATTTGTTCTCAGACGATTTATGTGTTTTCAATGTACAAGTGCTTAGAGGCTAAGATAAATAGGGGTATTTTTATAGTAAAATTTGAAAAATAGTTCAAGGCTTGAAAAAGCAAAGCTTATTAGGTACTCAAAATTAAAATGAATGCTTTCTCTGCCATGATATTTTTTGTGAGAGACAACATAAGACTTGTGAAGAGAATGTTTCTGATATTCTATTTTTTTGCTCCCTTTCCACAGCACATCAATGTCTAAGATAAATATTAAGTCATTTGCTATAGATATCTGGATATTTTAGAAGAGAATAATCCTAAAAGTTGTAATCCTCAAAACTGAGGTACAGAATCCTAAGATACCTAGGCTTTAATTCCTTAAGTGCTATACATAAATGTGTCAACGTGCCAACGTGACTAATACACATAGACTTTCTTATGGCATTTCTTCTTCATGAAGAAAGGTCAAATTTCCGAGAATCCACTAATATGTTAACCCATTTTTATATGATTATTATCATTACGTTAAAAACAAATCTCCATATGTTGCATATTTCCGTACTTTGAACCATGCGGGGCGGGTGGATTTGATGTCTTAATGCTCTAGCAGGACATCTTCCTGTCTATGGTGGGTGGAGAAAGCATCCTCCCATGCTACATACTATTAAAAAGAGTAGATAAAACCTATTTTTCCTAAAACTCATTTTTGAATACCTTCTTAGATAATAAAGTGTTACTGATATTTCAATCTTATCAGTTTTGTAGCTATATGTTAATCTCCCATAAAACTTAAGTAATCCTCCAAAATTTCCTGATGATGATGATGTTTATGAAGATTAATTACTGTCTATGGAGGTTACATGCATGTTTATTTAAGAATATATAATTTATATCTGGCATAAAAATCAGTTAAAAGAATTTGGGGTAAAGTATTCTTATTTGGAACAAACTAAAGAAAGAGTCCAGCTCTTTTGGCTGGACTCTTAATAGCTGAAGTCTTTTGACAAAATGAGTACTGAATAGCACTGAGTGGTGGAGAAGTGTTCTGGAAAGAACTGAGGTCAAACATGAGTTGCTGATGCACCTTATTACTCTCAGTAATAGATACAACTTCTAATGTTGGTTCATAACCTGTATGAAAATGATTAAAATAAGCATTCAGGCAATCAGCACCAGGTTTGATGAAGTAACAGGGGCAATGAATAGAAGGGGAAAAGGACAACATCGTTGTTGGGCCCTGATGAACATGGATATGAAAGAGGTGAGTAGAAAAAAAAAAAAGCCTGTGAAAGTAACTGAATGGAAGCCAGAGATGTAGGAGAAAAACAGAAGAAAATGCTTTAAGGAAGTGAGGGAATGGGGTATTTTGGAGAAGACAACACAGACACTGTGATAGAGAGGCTGATTTCTATGGAGTGATGAGGGCAGAAGCTGGAACACAGCAGGCTGAGGTATAAATGTGGGGTGATGAAGTAGATACAGAGCTGATTAATCATTTTTAAGTCTCACCTTAGTTTGACGAAGAAGTCACCAAATCAAGGGAATGTGATTCGAGAAAAAATCCTTTTTAATATAGAATAATGAATACTGAACTAAAAAAAATATTGAATAGACTTTGTCGAATGCATTTGTGAGGGACAAAAATCCAATATGACAAATGCTGATAATGAAGGAAATAGCTAGATTGATGGAGCAAGGTATTTGAAACTTGGATAAGATGGAAATCAAAGCCCATGTACAGGGATTACCGTGCATAGGAGAAGCATACCACTGCCACTGATAAGGGAAGGAATTTGGGAAGTGAATAAATGAGTCGCTACTCATTTTGTAAAAATTAGGTAGGACAATATAGAAACCTATTGGTTTTATTGTGTTAATGAGGTAGAAAACAGATTTGGCCTGAGGTTGAGACAGCATCTTTGTAGGTAGAGAGTTTGAAATTCAAAGTCTGGAAGAATCACTTAAAGCAATGAGGTAGGAATCTGGCTAAGAGAGTTTTCAGAGGATTCATGGATAGTTTCAGGGTTGCATATGTAACGAGAGAGTAGGAATTTATATTGGCTTCAATATGTAATGCTGGGACATTTTCTCCAGGCACAGTCAGAGGCTAAGGTGAAGGAGTGGCTAAATCATGTGGTTACATTAATTCAAAGCAGTTACCATGGAATAATAATGAGATAAAAGTATTTAGGATAATAGAGAGAAAGGAATTGCATGTTTCATGGTTGGGTGACAGTATAATTTATCAACTAGGACATATTTAAAAGTAAAAGTCCCAACTAGGATATATTTAAGAGGGAAAGAAGACAACCAAACAGGATGCCAGGAAAACAAGAATAAACTGAAATCTGTCTCTAGTCAACCAGGGTAAATTGCCATCATGCTCATAGTGGTTAAAACAAATTTTTAAAAAGACCATACAGGTTAGGGGTAAGTTTCTAGCAAAAGGTATAAAGATGTTGAGGTTGGAGAATAATTATAAGAGGATGAAAATCCTGGAAGTGTAGAGTACTACAGCTTAGAAAATGGGCTATAAAAATTTAGATCTCAGAAGTTTAATGGATACTATGACTCTGGTTAATGAAACAATTTAGTGATGCAGGAGTACAGAGGGTGAGAAGTTCAGTGGGGTTCAGAAAGTCATCGTGGTCTAAAGTTAAGGTATGGATGTTTATTTTCCCCCACACTCTAAAATTGTCCAGGAAGATAGTGGAATTAATGGTGGAGAGAAATTGTATAAGCCAGAGGCCAGAGTCCTCAAGGAATGTGAAGGAGTGGTCTTGTGGGAGGTCAGTCGGTAACAAGAATGAGGTCTGGGTGACATGAGATTCAATAAAGATAGTTTTATAAGAGGGCACAAGAGGGTTGGTAATAGCTATTAAGAAAATGAGTACATTCGTCATTACTTCATGTCATTAAGTATTTGGATCACCCTTGATTCATGCTCATCTCCAAACTTTGATTATAATTTGACTTCCAATGCCTACAGGGAGAGAATTCACTGTTTGTGCTAACAAGATTGTCAAGTTCTACATATCAGTTATAATACTTATTTTAAATTTATAACTTGGATTTCTTATTCATGTTTGATTTTGATTAACAAAACTTCATCCATAAAGGACAATCTATTCTTCCTCTACCGGTAAAAACAAGATTCATTGCCTACAAGAGTCAGACCTTAGACTAGGGAGAATATACTAAATTAGCTGAAAAAAAAACGAGGATTTTTTAAGGTTCTTTGTCAAGAGATCCTATTTTCTATACACTAATTTTAAATATCAAAAGAAATTAAAAATTGAAAGGAAAATGTATTCACATCTTTTTTGCTAACATCATAAAGACATGGTATCTTCATTCTTTGTCTCTGATTTTCATACACAAAAATTTAATTGCGCATATACCTAAGTTTTATATTTTATTCCTTTTATCCTTGCTGAAGTGAATAGTTACTAGCATTTATAAAATATCTTAGTATATCCCTAATAAATCTTTAACAAGAGAAAATTAGACATTAAAGTATTATCTGCATCTTTCCATTATATATAATTACTTATATTATGCACACATATATATTATATACATATATTATATATATATATATTTTACTATACTAAAATCATAGTCTTATAGTGCACAGTAACCTTTTTTTGGCTTTCTTCTTTCTCCTGTTTTCACTCTGAGGTTTCTTAGTAGAGTTGAAAATTAATTTAAAATTTTCAATTCTCCTTTTGGGAATACTATCAAGCTTCCAAATTTCATCACACTTACATGGTCCCTCTAAACTCATTTCATAAACCTTGGCAATCTGTAAGCTTCTTCAAATGTAGTCAACCACATGATTAACAATTTATAAAGATGGTGTTGTGTAATCTTAAAGATAAAAGTAAGCTAGCTTTAGATTGTATGTTCACCTAATTTTGCTAAATATTTCTTTCAATCACATGGTACAAGTCTGTTAAATATTTTATGCATATGAACAGAGAATGTTACAGGGAGCTTTACCTTCAAGAAATGGGGAGTGGGAAGTTTTATATGAAAAAGTTCAGAGTTTCCTTTATCATGGAAAAATACAGAACCCAAAACACACTTCAGGAATCATAGGATTAACCCAGTCTGTTCTTTTATGTTAATGAGAAATTGCAGCTGTCTGTTTGCTGATCCTTTAAATTACTATGCTTATTTTAAAAGAGAGCATAACCTTCCCTGTAAAAGCAAGCATGCTCAATTTTTGACAGTACAGAAATGTGAAAGAGAGATGAGAAAGGAGATTTTTGTAAAAATGGTAGTTTCTAAAAGGAACCAGTCCAAAGGAAAAAGAAAACTTTGACATACATTCTACAATGTAATTTAGATATGCCTTATATTTTATTCAACTGTTTTTCCAGCTTCAGACCCTACATGGCTTTTAGTCTTAATTTTCTCCAGTTTCCTTTAACCTTTTTGTTTCCTTCAAACTCAGGACACCTTTGTGTTGGATTTAAAAGATATGCTATGCATGAATAAGCAAATGGCAAGGCAATGTGTATTTTATTATCTGTTTTGTAAATTAGAGGTTCTCAAAGTATAATACTTGGACCATCACCTGGGAAATGCAAATTCTAGGTACCACGCCAGATGAAGTGAATACAAAAGTCTGGGTATGGGGCCCAGAAGTTATGCTTTAACCAGCCTTCCATGTGATTCTTATGTTTGCTAAAGTTGAAAAACAACTGTGTGAAGGAATTAACTAGTTATTTGTATTTTAGTGTATGGATTTCTTTTCTATTAGAAATTACAAGAAATTATCCTTTCTGATGGCTAATATTCCATAGTATGTATGGACCACATCTTCTTTATCCATTTGTCTGTTGAAGGGCATATTGGCTTCTTCCACAGTTTGGCTATTGTGAACATTGCTGCTGTGAACATTTACATCAATGTGGATGGAACTGGAGGAGATTATGCTAAGTGAAATAATTCAAGCAGAGAAAGAATTATCATATGGTTTCACGTATTTGTGGAACATAAGGAATAGCAGGGAGGACATTGGGAGAAGGAAGGGAAAGAGGAAGGGGAGGAATCAGAGGGGAGATGAACCAGAAGAGAATATGGACTCCAGGAAACGAAGTGTTTTAGAGAATTTTAGAGTGGAGGGGGGTGGGGAGATGGGTTAGCCTGGTGATGGGTATTAAGGAGGGCACGTATTGCATGGAGCACTGGGTGTTATACACAAACAATGAATCATGGAACACTACATCAAAAACTAATGGTGTACTGTATGGTGACTAATATAACGTGATTTAAAAAATAAAAAAATAAACATTTTAAACATGAAAAAAAAGAAATTATAAGAAATTATTAACAGTTTGTTATCATTGGAAATAGAAATGTTGTAAGAAAGAATCATTCCCTTTCATTACCATTAGAATTTTCTGACAAAGTTCAATTTCTATTTTTCTTTGCTCAGTACTAATCTATATATTGAAATAATGACCCATTTTCTTGTTTACATTTTTATAGTTTCCTACAAATGTAAAATTCAAGTAAAGATAATTTTTTAAAGGCATGAATTGAATCCAGCTCTTCTCAGAGCATGTATTCATTTCAGCAATCTCATTTGCTACCTTTTGTAAGTGCTTGCTTTGTGGCAGAAACTGGGTTGAGTCCTTGGGTAAAGAAATGAATGATGAATAAGACATAATTCTTTTGCCATGACACTACAAAATCTACTTGAGGAGAGAAGTGTGGAAACTACTACAGTTGTTAAGAATTGGGAGGGCTAGGGGCGCCTGGGTGGCACAGCGATTAAGCGTCTGCCTTCGGCTCAGGGCGTGATCCCGGCGTTATCGGATCGAGCCCCACATCAGGCTCCTCCGCTATGAGCCTGCTTCTTCCTCTCCCACTCCCCCTGCTTGTGTTCCCTCTCTCACTGGCTGTCTCTATCTCTGTCAAATAAATAAATAAAATCTTAAAAAAAAAAAAAAAGAATTGGGAGGGCCAGGCTCTAGTCGTAGGCTCTTTTATCCATAAAAATCTACACTAAAAATTAAAATTATTTTATTCATCATTTTTCCCAAAAGCATTTGAGTTGAGCTCTGTTATACATAAATATTAATGAAATAAAATGTCAGAGCAACAGAAAGGAAGATAAACAAAAACGTCAACCATGTAGACTCATTTATTTTTCATTCTTACAAGAAACATCCCTTAAGCATCTACTTTGTGCCAAGCATTATGCCATGCACTGAGGATTCGTAAGATGGAATATTTACCCTTGAGGTACTGTCTATCTAGTAGGACTGACAGACAGTTAAGTCAATCTAAAATAGTAAATTCTTAAAATTCCAAGAATGAAATCTTGACAGGTTACAAGGAGAATGGGATTATGTAACCAAAAAAGAGGAAATTGTCCATTTTTCTGGAAATATATTTTGTTTATCTGATTAATTTTATTCCCTTGTTTTCAAAATGATAAATCTCAGTAAAGGTTAAAGTAAAAGAACTTTTGTTCTCATAATTCATAATTCATAAGTAACCTCTGTGGAAGAGCTTTGTGTATTTCTTTTGCTCAATTTTCCTATCAATTTTCATTTCATAGGTGAGTTTATGCTTCATTTAAAGTTTGTGTGATGATTTTCTTTTTTAGCTAATGCATGAGAATTTTCTTATGATTTTTTCACAATATCCTTTAAAATGGCTAAACAATATTCTATCATAACTTCTTAATATTCTGAACTACCTCAAAGTTTGTGATTTTTAATTTCATTATAGCTTATACTACCATTAGAAATTTTATATAGTTTATTTGTAGGTATTCACATGTGTATTTATATTTATTCTCTAGGTGTGAACTTGTGAAACTGAAAAACAAATATTTTTAGGGTTACTGATACATATGACTGCACTGCCTTCAAAACAATGCACTCTCAAAGAAACTTTTTTTAAAAAATTTGGTTTGAAATCATGCCAAATAAGGAAAAAGTGGTAATATCTACCTTGCAAGTATAAAATGAAACCAGTGCATTAGTTTTGAGAGTAAAAAAATATTTTCTTGACTTTAATACTAGACTGAATTCTGATATGGAGATTTATGAAAGAAAATATGTATAAAAAACATGGACTATGTCCTTAATAGCTATTTAACATTGACTTAAGATGTAGTTCATATACCCATTTCATTTATGATACTGTTTCTAGAAGCATAGGATCCGAAGTCAGGATGCCAGGAATTAAGTCCCAGTTCCACAACCAATAGGCTCAATTATTCAAGCAAATCTCTGAGCCTCAATTTTTAAATTGTAAAGTGAGGTTGAAATATAATTTTTTCAAAAGGTGTATGAGAGGATTAAATGAAATAATGTGCACATTATATTATATGAAGCACATAACAGTAATTGCGAGCATATGAAGAAATCAATAAAGGTTAACTATTATTAGTATTGATGGCCTTTGGTAAATACAGATGTTGGGTAAATTTATTTAGCATTCTGTGTCTCAGTTTGTATAAAGTTTTGTACTACCCCTGTAGCAGGCAGCTTCTGAAATGGATCACCATGGTCACAGCTTCCTTATGTGCAGCTGTTTATGTAATTCCATGCCCTTGAGCATAGTCTGGACCTAATGACTTGCTCATAGCTAGTAGAAGATGGCAAAAGTGGAGGGCTGTTGAGTCCAAAATTAGGTTACACAATCTGTGACTTACGTCTTTCCCTCACTCTCATTCCTCTGGTTTGCTCACTCTAACGAAGCCAGTTGCCATATTGTGAGCTATCCTAGGGAGAGCTCCACATGGAGTGAAACTGAGAGAAGCCTCTGATGAATTGAGGTTCTCTCTCCAATAGCTAGTGAGGAACTAGCCTCCACCATATGAGCGACCTTGGAAGCTGATTCTCCCCATAGTTGTAAGATGCCAGCAGCCCCAGCTGACAACTTACCTGCAGCTTGGTGAAAGTCTCTGGTCTAAGTCATGTGTGGATTACTGACCCACAGACATGGTGAGACACTAAATAGTATTGTTTTAAACCAGTAAATTGGGGGACATTTGTTACACAGCAATAGATAACTAATACAATCCCTTTCAGCTCTAGCATTTTATGAAATTAATGATTAAAAACCATCCTTTCAACTTATTTTTTCAAAATTATAGCTATTTGTGTGTCTTATAAGAAACTCTTCATTGAAAGAAAGGAATTTTTCCAAGAGTTTATCCTACAAGTATTATATATATTTATTAAAAACTTTGGGAGTCAGTTACTTCCTATATTAGCTTTTGGGAGGCAAGACATTTAAAAGTATAAGAGGTACCTCCTGTTATTTCATTAAAAAAATAATTCTTTTATTCCCTCATTGATCTTTGTTAATATAGCATCCCAGGACCTATATTTAAGTTATTCTGGGATTAAATCTCCAGTTTACTCTTCTGAAAGAATGTTTAAAAACTCCGAAAGAAATTTTAAATTAATTTACACTCATGTTAATTATAAAGAGAGAGAAAATGAAAACTCAAAATGAAGGAGGTAAAATTTAAGGTGTTACTGGAAGTTATAGATCATTTGAGTAATAATTTTAAACTTTCTTCCCAGTCCTTTTTTTCAAAATATATTCTCCTTAATATAGAGATTCTTAAATACATGTTATTATTAATTTTAACAATTTGCTATCTCTAAGTCATAAATTATCTAATTAACAGCAATAGAAATATAATCATTTAGTGGCTTAAAATATACACATAAATGTTTATTTAATGGATTTTTAAAAATTTTAGTGAGTAAATAAATATGGCTTTCAAACAATAGAAAATGTCCTATTCTACAGTTTTGTTCCAAGAAAAGATCCTTCCAAATTCACAATTTTGGATGTATTTCAATATTATACTAAGTGGAACATATTAATAAACCATTTGGCAAAGAGGAACAAAGAATTCTCTGCTTTAGTATGCTGAATACTGCTCCTTTTTGGCTATCCTAACTTAAGGGAAGAAGTTTCTATGGGAATTGTTTAATAATTTAGTGAGAGATAGAGGTATTTTGGAAAGAACACTCAGAAACAGAGCATTTAATGGCCAGTAAGGAATATGGGAATGAGAACAGCTTGCAGAATGGATACCATAAATAAGAAATAAGAAAGATTTCTGGACTTTTTCTTAAAACTGAATAAATGGAAATTCACGTATCAGAATTAAGTTGATTTATTTTTCAATGGGAAAATCAAAGAGTCAAAAATGAATGAGCTCAGCTTTCTGCAATAGCCAATACTTCATGATAGATAAGAATAAAAGTTACTTCTTTCATCCTATTAGGTGAATACTCCTATTGTCGTTGATTTAGAGACACATAAACTGCTAAACAACACTTTAGGCAGAACTGTTTATTCCAATTGCTAAATCTACCACGTATAAACATAGGAAGCTGTTAAGAACTTGGCTATGCAATAAGCCAAATTAGATCTTTTCTAGCCAAATAAACTTACTTTGTGCCCAGAATTATGCAAATGTGTTTGCTACATTGATCTAATTAATCAGATGTAGATTTTTGCCAATTTGGGAATAGTCGTCCTATATATATCCTATACATATGAATATCAGCTTGTACTAGAAGAGAAAACAAGTCATCCCAAAGGATTTAGAGCATGGGAAACATCCTCAGATCAGAGATATCCCTATTCCGTTAGAATGAGATAATCTCACTGCCCAATCTTTAGCAAGTATCTAAGGAAAGGTGTAAATCCTGTAACCCACTGTAACAGATCAGCACTTATACAAAATTATATGATAATTGGATCGTATGGGCTTCCCTGTAAGGCAAACTACTTTTTGTTACATTGTTTATATGAAATAATGTATTTGGGTTCCAAATAACTGACTCTGAAATTACCAAATGTATCCTTTGCTTTGAGCTTTGTGAGCACAGCCATCAACAGACAATCACATTATGGTTCTCCTGGGACCTGGAGAGTACATGCATTCCCCTGCCTTACTGTGGTTGAGGAACTGGGGTGCTGGACAGAGTCTGGCTCAATAAAGTCTTAAAATATAAGGTAATCTGTAGGTTAAAAGCTACGATATCTTCAGTATTCTAAAAAAGATAGAGAATTCTGAGTCATTAATCTCCCTGCAGGCTAAATACCAGTATTTTTTCCTTGAATATGATCAAGTAAAAAACCCTGCAGTTCAATTTGTCTTTCTCATTTTGAACAAATTAAAAAGGAGTTTTGGGTGAGTCAATGACAGCTATGTTCTCTGGAATAAAATGTGTACTTTCAGTGAGCCTGGGTGTTAGGTGCCTGTGACCCACTGGAACTGGAAAATTGAATGAATCCTCCAAGTAAAATTATATATAGAAAATAAATATGTAAATATATGAAACAAATATGTCAAAGTGTATATTTCTGGGGATACCAGGTTTGGTTTTTCTGGTTAAATTGGCTGGTAAGGAGCTAAATCTCTGGTTAAGGTACGGGCTTCCTTTTCCTTCTACATGTTTTTAAATACTTACACTGAGCCCTTTCACCAAAATAAATAAATAATAAATAAATAAATAAATAAATAAATGGTGGATTTATTTTATTGTGGGCTACTAATAAGGAGCTATTTATGCCATTTATCTTCTTGAGCACTAAAAATCGGAAAAGTACATGGAGCATTGATTGACTATGGGGTAAAATCCTTTTTTTAGGTAGGTCAATTCTAGCACAATAATTTTCTCCTGTTAGAAATCAACACACTTTTCTGGACTGCTGTCTATATTCTTACATAGTAATATATCAACACTATGGTTTCCATCATTTATTCATCATTCATTTTCTTGTCCTAACATTAACATTTATTGGACTGCAATATACAAAGGCATATCAAAGTGTTCCTCATCTCTCTAAACCAGATCTATTCCCAAAATGGAAGCTCAGACAGATCTCTCCTAAAACAAATAAGAATGCTGGCTACAAAGAGTCAAAGACAATGATATTACTGTAAATCTTCTGCTATAATGAGATAAAGGAGACCGTACCTTGAGAAAGGTTAGTGTTGTTTTCTGTGTCAGAGCATATTTTGAAGATGACTTTGGGATCTCCTTTATAAACTTGTACTTTTTTCCTCCAAAAAGGGTCACAGTAAAGAGAAAATAAGTAGATTCTTGGGGTTCCTGGGTGGCTTAGTCGGTTAAATGTCTGCCTTCGGTTCAGGTCATGATCCCAGGGTTCTGGGATCGAGTCCCACATTGCGCTCCCTGCTCACGGGGAGCCTGCTTCTCCCACTGTCCTTCCCCCTGCTCATGCTCTCTCTCTCTCTCAAATAAATAAAAAAAATCTTAAAAAAAGTAGGTTCTCCTTTGTTTGCAAATGCCAGTGATGACTAACCAAATACAGGTAACTCAGCTATCTTCATAATAGGGCCCAATATTCAATTTAAGGATAAAGTTTAGAAAGTTCCCTCTATGATGTTACTTTCTAAGTGGTGCCCAGATATTGTTAGTGGCTAAAAAGTTGTGTCAGTTTTTCATTTACATTCTTTGACTTAATAAAGTAGCTAATATATTTTATGAATATACGTACACATACATGTGTATGTTTTAACATCACAAAAATAGAAGTTTTTACTGAAGTGATTTTCTGTTATATTTCCTATTTTTTAAATTAATACATTTCCATGCAAAAAAAAAAAATAGATCATCTCTTCCCTAGACCATTATGTAGTGAAAAATCTACTCTTATCCAAACACCATCTTTTTTATGCCCTGCTAAACACTACTCTTGACCTCCAATTCAGGCCTGGAGGGCCAGACGCTGAGATATATATCACTAATAAGATCATCACCTTTCTGGGGAAAAACAGGACGAGGGTAAATGTAATGCTAGGTGCATGCTTACTGGAAAGAAGCAAAGCCTAAGAAAAGAGCCACTTCCCCAGCAAGAAAAGCAAGCAAATTGTTTCCAGCAGTTGATGTAATAGAAAAAAAAGTTCACAAAGTCTAAAGGATTTGACACAGCGACAGAAACCATATCTGCAATCTTACAAGGAGAGATGAACACATAGGAGGGCTTGGCTGGGGATGGGCAAAAGAAGAAAGGCCATGTGGCCCATTTTAAGAGATGCCACACTGGACGTTGGGTGCTGAGGCACCCTGTTCCAGACTGTGACAGATGCTAAAGCAGCTTCCCGTGCTTCTGACTGATGACCGGATCCCACCCAGGGCTGAAGGAGTGCTACAGTGGAGCAGCCCTGAGTCATGCGCAAAAACTGGTGAAGATTATTCATGGATCATGGGGATTATAGTAGGAGACTCAGGGCAATTAACAAGGGATTTCCCCTACCATAACCCAGGAGTAAGGAAGCCCTTAGGGAAGACAGGAGATAGGAGTACAGAAACACTGAATCTTCCATCATATTTTTGTTCCAAAATGCAATGGACAAAGGCAAAGAATAGTCATTGGACTCCTAATTTGCAGCCAGTCTACATGAGGAAAACCTGATGAAGAACACTTCTTATTTATATTTACTCCTCTTCAGTAATTCAACCAAACCCGTTACTCTTGTAATGCAGGTGGACTTTTTCATGTTCTATCTTAGGGAACATATCATAGCCCACCATGGGCGGAAGCTTTACCTTGGGTCTTCCCACAGAGTCAAACTCATCTGCTAGGAAGATTCAGTGCATAACCTGCACCTCCAGTCCCTGTTCCTTCAGTCCTTGGGCCTTTTTTGTGTAAGGACCTGTTCTAGGTCTCCTCTCTGACTGATGGTTCCCATTCTCCATCCTCCTTGACCCTTACCAGGTTGGGGTAATTGGCATTCATGCCAATAAACTGTCCCTGGTAAGATACCACTGGGTCTACTGGCCAACCCAGAAACCCTATTAGGAAGGATGATTTACCCTTGCCTCAAATGCCCTGGCTTCTCAGATCCTTGAACTCTCCTCTTTCATCCATCTGATCTTCTCCCTACTGGAAACACATAGTCACATAATCATCTTTTAAACCAGGGGTTGGCCTGGTAGGACCCATGGACCAAATCCAGCATGCACCTAGTTTTGTAAAGCCCACGAGCTGATAGATTTTGTACATTTTAAAATAGTTATATTTAATATGGTTATGTAAGTTCCAACATTATATCTTCACTTTGGCTTGTTAGCCAACAAAATTTAAATATTTCCAACCTAACCCTTTAAGCAAAGTTAGTGACCCTACTCTAGACCGCACTATTTCCAAAAACTACAGTTCCTCCATAGTTTCAATTTCAAAGAAGTCATGCTTTGGTCCCCACTTGCAATACTTCCCGTTTACTCACTCTAGAATCCTGCTCCCCCAAATCCTTACATTTCACCAGGACCACCAACCCACTGATGCTACTACCACCATTTCAAAGTGCCTCACTTGTCTAATACAAGGTACTTGCTTAATGAGTATTGGATTAATGATTTGAATAAATATATTTACCTCACATTCAAAGTTTCAAATTCCCTCATGAATCCCATTGTCTGGGGTCAACTTGATTGAGCCATTCTCTAGTATAAACTTTCTCATTCCTTTTTCTCTCACCCCAAAGCAACACACCTACCCTTATTTGCCCTTCCCACGTACGGGAAATTTGTGCCTAGGATATAATAGCTGAAAAATAAAGCATGCTACAAATGGCAGCTATCAATTTTTGAATAAATGTTATGAATGAGGAACTTCAAAACAGAGTTTTATTTGATCCTCTCAACAACTCATATTTTAGAGATGAAGACAACTAGCATTCAAGGCTCAAATTCACATAGCTTGTAAGTACTGGAGTTCCAGCTGAGGCCTTTAGAGATCCAAATGCTATGCTGTTTCCATGATGCCCTGTGCATACATATCAAAGAATGACTCAAGGAGTAGAGTTAGAGAGGCCATATTAGCCATATTAGGTTTGGAAGGTGGTTTATATATCGTTAGGTGAAAGGGTTAAAGGGTCTTACTCTGTTCCTTGAATCATAGCACCTAAGAAACCTATGGAATGGTAAGTAATCCAGATTCACCCACCTAGCTTTTCTGTGCCACAGCCTGAAAGTTCTTGTAAAAGCAGTATATGTGTAGGCAAGTTCATTTTTCCCCCAAGGATTACTATATATCAAGAAGTTCAGTTGTATACCATAACCTCATCATTTTCTAGCTGGAAAAGCATGATGTCTTGGTGGGAAGATCTTCCCACTAAACCATGGAAGAGCTGCTCCTTACTTTCTTACAAAAATAGAGAAGGTTGAACCTTTAGGGAAAGAAGTCACTTACTATGATAATTCAACTAAGGTTAAAGTTATTTTTCATTAATACCTTACTGAATTTTCTCACCTTCTCCTCAAGAACCATTAACACAGTTCTTCCTTCTTCTAGCCGTAAGGTTTTCTAATAGGACTAACCAATTCTGATAAAGAAATTCATTTCTGAAATAAAGCTGATGCTTCTGGTTGTAGTTAAAATACTGAGAGCATGGCCTATAAATTTTATTATTCATATTATTGCTTTTTTTTTTTTTTAAGGCTCTCTCTTTAAAAAAAAAAAAAGTTAGCTGTGTACTTTTCAGTGTCCCCACTGCATTGTCTGCTATACCTCAACCCTCTTTAAGAGTTTGTAACTTTTCTACAAATGCCTGCTATGTCCTATGCCACTGCTTGCTCGTAGAGTTGCTCTTCTATTGGTGCTAGCAACAAGCCCAATTTACCTTCTCAGTACAGAACTGCAGTGCCTATACTTGAAATTCCTTATGAAAGAGACAGCCTGATCCCTTGTGTATTTGTGAGTGAGGTGTGTGTGTGTGTGTGTGTGCGCGCGCGCATGGGCATGTGTGTGTGTATGCGTGTGTGTTTCCTTGACCTACTTTAACTCCTAGGGAAATCAACAACCTCTTAAAACATCCAACAAATTTTTTTCTCTCCAACTTCCCTTTCTAAGAAGCAAAATTCAGCTGCAGCTGCTTTACTTCTGCAAAGTTCTATTATACTTAAAGTTCACAGTTGAATGAGCAAATGCATTTCTAGAAAGAGTTAATTTGTTTTCTGGAATTTTTGTACAATATAGCACACTAAAATATTGTTCTTTTGCTGTATGCATGCATATCTATAAGGGGAAATATTTCATCAGTTTAGATGTTTATGTTCTCACATCGAGGAACTTTTTTTTTAAAAACCACACAGAGGGAATGGAGCTACAATGACAATGTGCTATGTCTAAGTAATAGTGGGTGTCTAGATTATATAGCTTCTTTAACAATTCCCAAATCCATAAAAATTACCAAAACATTTCCCCCCTGATTTCCAGATTTCTATAACTTAGCAAATCAAGACATATATATATTTTTTAGAGGGTAATTCTCATCCTCAGGCAGGCATGTGGAAATAACAATTCTAAGGTACCAGATTTAAATAGCAAGCGAATTGAAATCCAAATAAGGAATGACCCATTTTCCAGGCTTCTTTAAAACACCTGAGCTGCTGTGAGTAGAATTCTATTAGAGCAGAGATCATGTATTATGATTTTGTTTACCACTGTATATTTTGGGCCTGAGTGTCAAGTAAATATTTTTTTGAAGAAAAGAAGGAGAAAGAAAGGAAGAAAGTAGGGAAGAAAGGGAAGGAGAATGGGAAGCAGAAGGAGGAAAAGATGTGTTAACTACTTTTGTTGTTGCTTCTTTCTAGATGAATTATTGGTAGACAATATGGGGTGGCAACTACAGATCGAGTGTTAGAATTTCCACTACAGACAGCACGCTGTGTTACAGTCTGAGCTCTCCTGGAAGCAGACATTCAGTAGTTAGCTGTGTAACTCTTTACTGGGAAGTAACACCAGTGAAAGAAAAGGGAGGAAGAAGAAACGACTAGATCTGACAAAGGCTCTATCCATCCAACAGGGAGCTCCAGAATGAAGGTTGTCTGTTAGAGGAGTGCCGTTTTAGGTGCAGATGGCGAGGCTCTTGGACCACTGCCTTGTTCAATCACTGGTTGACAGCCATTCCAAGAAGAGTGTTACCTCAGTTTGAAAGTCGAGACTGACCATGAAGAAACTAACGACTAAAGGTTGTTGGATAACCACACTCCTAGAAGCTAGCATGTCTTTTCTTGAAGGAAAATCTGGAAGTACATCTCTGTATCTTCTGCCTAAGGTAAGAGCTAGTTTCTTTCACTCCAGAAAGCAAGCTAAGAAAAAGTCAACTTCTTCCTATCAACTTGCCAGCACCAAACAAGGAAAAAATTTTTTCTGTGGAAAGGAGGACTCCAGCAGAGGTATTTATGTATTCATCAGCCTCTGCACTATATTTCTCTGTCTCTACTGTTCTTATTAGGGGTTTTCACAACAAATGCATTTGTGAACATTTAGCATTGGAAATATAATATTGATCAAAATGTTAATGAATAAAGATAAGTATCTATTTCTCATAAAGAACAAGAAAGTAAGGTATTCAAATGGGTATCATGTGGCAAGCCAAAAATGATTTAATATCTTTGTTTCTTCTTTTGCCTCCCTTTCTGTGGGTTTCCATGGGAATCTTTGTAGAGGAACTGACTACAGCTGAATCTATATGTGCTTTAACTGAATCAGTTTCAATTAAAGAATTGCTGCATCTGCTCCTTGAGGCTCATGAAAAACAATCAACTTAAATTTATTGAACGATTAATATGTACCCAAGATTATGCAAAATATCTATGAAAATTAAAAAGCCAAGGAAACTCTTGGCTGTGTTCCCTCATGGCAATAGGAAATGAAGCCAGACTCATGTTCATTAAGGTGAAAAACTCCAATATCTTAGTTTATTTTTTTCCATACCTCTATTCACACACTCTCTACCATCACCCCAACTGGAATGGCTTTCTCCAATTTCAGGAAACTGCTAGGTTTGGAGTAGGTGAAAATGGAAGTTAAGGAATAATATTGTAGATATTCAACCAGTAAATAATTTAGTATTTCGATCAGCCAGTGAATATAAATTGAATATCTACAATTTGTCAGTCACTATGATAGGATCCCAAAATAACAGTAAAGATAATGTCCCACCCTTCAATTAACTTATGTGTGATAATAATTATTATTATTATTTCAAAGAATTATAAGGGCAAAGAACTAAATGAAATAAGAAGTATTATAGAGAGTAAATAGGGTGGAGCCAAGAAGCTGGGAGATTTTATTTAGGATGTCCAAGAAAAGCACTTTGAGGAGCTGTAATTAGAACTGAGATCTGATAGGTGATAAAACAATCAAGTGAAAATATGGTGGGAGAATAGTCAAAAGAGAAGAAATGAGAAGAAAAAGTAAAAGTTTCTCCAATGGAAGTAAGTTTAATCTGTTGTAGAAATATGCCATCTACTAGCAATATAATTGGAGACATAAAAAAATTAAAAGTTTCATTTAAAAAGCAAAAAATAAAGTGATTAAATTGCATTATTATTTAACTTTGCTTTATCTTACTTAATATATCCAAATAATAGCTTTTGTATGTGTTACTGATGAAAAAAATTAATGAGATATTTTACATTCATTTTTATACTGTCTTTGGAATGTGGGATCTATTTTATACTTACAGAAGAAATTAGAGTAGAATATGGTAAAAATTAAAATATTTTAAGTGATCAGTGATTACTTATGACTAAAACTATCATATTGGACAATGTAGTTCTACAGACTGAAAAAGACCAGGGTCTCTGAAAGGTGTCTAAAGAAAAGAATGCAGTGGCAATAAATTTAGACCAGACCATATTCTAATTACTGTGGAAGGTCACTGGTGGATTTTCAGCAGGAGATGTACATGATATGACCACTGCTTGTTTTAGTCCATTCAAGCTGCCATATCAAAGTATCACAGACTAGGTAGTTTATAAACAACAGAAATTTATTTCTTGCAGTTCTGGAAGCTGGAAGTCCAATATCATGGCTCTGGCATGGTTGGGTAAAGAATCTCTTTTAGGTTGCACACTTCTAGTTGTACCCTCACATGGCAGAAGGGACTAGGGTGCTCTGTGGTATATCTTTTATAAAAGTGATAATCCCTTGGGGTGCCTGCCTGGCTCTGTCATTAAACAGATGCTTTCATCTCAGGTCATGATCCCAGGTTCCTAGGATTGAGTCCCTCATCAGGCTTTCTCCTCAGCCGGGAGTCTGCTTCTCCCTCCACCTGCCACTCCCCCTGCTTGTGCATGCTCTCTCTGTCAAATAAATAAACAAAATTTAAAAAAAAATAAAAAATAAAAGTGCTAATCCCATTTATGAGGGCCGCAGGTTCATGACCTAATCACCTCCCAAAGGCCCCACCTACTGATATCACCACCTTTGAGGATTAAGTTTTTAACATAAGAATTTTGGGAGGGCATAAACATTCAGACCATGCCATTGCTTTAAAGAAAATCTCTCTGTTCTGTAGAGAATGGGCTGTAGAGGGGCAAGGGTAGATGCAAAAAAACCAATTAAGGGACTTTTACAGAATTCATTAGGATACATCTGGTGGCATGGACAGGGTCATGGTAGTGGACCTAAGTGGAGATAATATGGATATGTATTTTGGAAGTAAAAGTCCACCAGACTGAATTCCATCAGAGAGATCAGATATGGGGAAAATACGAAGAGGGGAATTAAGAATTAGTTATTTCTGTTTGTTTTATTTTGTTTTATACTTTGCTGGGGCCAGTAAGTGAGTGGTGGTAACATACATTGAAATGAGAAGGCCTCCGAGGTTCCAAGGGTTAAAAATAAAGATTCCATTTGGATATGCGAAGTTTAAATGACAAAGGTGATTGAAAATGATGAGCAACAATTTGCTAGTATGGAATTCTGATTCTGGAGTCATCAGTGTACAGATATTACTTCAAGGCACAGATGAGAAGACCGGGAGAAGGGAAAGGAGGGGTGGAGGGATATCAGCTAAAATGGAATGTTGGGCATTGGCTAGGAGGATTAAAGCAGTGTTCACAGGTGGGGCAAGAAGCCCAGTTGGAATGCTACATGGAGAGATAGGAGATAAAGGAATGGAGACAAGTGCAAATAACTTTTTCAAGGTGTCTATAAGGAGGAGCAGAAAAATGAGGAAGTGACTGGAGGAGAATTGTGAGATCAAGGGAGAAGATTTCTTTTTCTTTCTTTCTTTCTTTCTTTCTTTCTTTCTTTCTTTCTTTCTTTCTGTTAATTTTTGAAGGTTGAAAGCATTAAGGTACGTTTTTATACAAGTGGATAATCCATTATCCAAAAACTGATGATTCAAGACAGAAGATGTTAATTACAGGAGGTAAATCTGGGAAGAATCTGAGACTAAGACAGCTTAATCAATTTACCCCAGATCCCATACCAATATGCAAAACCAATATGCAAACCCAGATATTTCTGACACCAAGGCGCAGGCCCTCAAATGCATGTTATATTGCCTCTCAAGGAGGGAAGCAGAATTTTTAAAAAAAAAAGAAAGGAAAGAAAAAAAAGGAAATCTCCTTTAGATGCAGTGGTACCAAGTAAGGGGTTCTTGATTAGTGTAGATACAATGTCATCCCAAACTAAGAAGAACGGAAAGATATAAACAACCAAATGAGACCTCCTCAACCAGTGCAAAGCTGGACCTCATTAGTATGGGAGTGGGTCAGAGATAAATTGGGACATGTAATGTCCTGCAAAGGTGAGAATATGGTGGTCTGCATCTATCAAGAATTTGACTTTCACACAACACTCAATACATAACATGTTGTTGTTGTTTTAATCTAAATTCTGTTTTTCATTCCTCAGTTAACCAATGATGATTTTAAGCTATTACTTGGCAGCACTTGCCCCTACTTGCCTTGGGATTTTTTTTTTTTTCTAAAAATATGCTTGACTTCCTGATGTATTTTTTTTCAGAAACCCTTATATATATGAAAGTAAGTTGGTCCCTTTAAGGAAAGTGTTGACAAAAACAATGAACAGAGAGAAGACCAAATTAAAAAGAATTAGTTTAGAAAATTCAATTGTGATATGCCGGAAGGAGATACAATTTGAAATGTATAGATATCTTTGGGGTCTAGTTCCTATATAACGCTAAGAATGATTGCCAGCCTTCTCTTTGGAACCTGAGTAATGATTGTAGCCTGTTGACTGAGCTGACAAGTTAGTTTCACCAGGATTTTCCAAAGGACATGCACGTTCTGTGTCAGGCCAGTTATTAACACATCTCTCAGGATGGCCAGAATAGCACAAGGCAAAATCTTGACTACTAACGAATTAACCTTTCCCAAATTTGTTAAACTTTTATTTTTAAAAATCTAGGCAAGAGATAGTTTTGTCTCATCTCATAGACAAGTAGACCAAGGTAGGTCTCTACAACTTAAGTGATTTGGCCAAGATCTCAAGCCAGTAAGTGGCAGAGCTGGGATTTAACCCAGTTGTGTTTTATAGCAATGTATGCAGTCTTGGCAGCAACGCGGAACTGTCTCCCGAGAAACTACTTAGGAAGTAGATCCAGTGATCAGTTGGGTAGCTTCGCCATGGTAACCATTGCCATTTCTCTGTGGTATGTTAAGTTTTGTTGCAGGACACATTACTACTGCTTTTCAGTGGTCTGAGGAATGGAAGATTGCAGTAGTTATGACAAGGTAGAAATGATTATAATTAGGAGCAATAAAAGAGAGGAAACAGTAGTATTAAGCCTCAACAAATGAGTGACATATGATAGAGGCTTATAAATATGGATTATGCAAAAAAAATTCATCCAATAAGAAGCGCTGCTATTTATCTTTATTTTCCCGAGTTTAATCATTGTTAATTGCTTTCTTTGTTGTTTACAGTAATTTTAGTACTGCAATTTTGTAGTTTCCTGCCAGTCCTTCCTTTGTGCTTTTTTTAAATTTATTTTTTTGAGTCCTCTTCAATCTCGCTGGATCCAAACGTATGATATAATCAAGGAGGTCCACGCAGCATTTAAGGAATTAAAGGATGCTCTAAAGCCTTTAGACTAGTTCATTGATCAATCATGTTAACAATAACTTTGAGCAAAGTCAATGCAAATTTTTTGTGCTCCTAAGAATTTGAGTTTCTAATTTTTAAATCATTTTAAAGATTCATTAGGTCATAGTAGGTCTTTGTTCTTATTGATTGGAAGTTTATACATTTTTATTTTTTATTTATTTACCGATTTTTATTTTTTTTAAAGATTTTATTTATTTATTTGTTAGAGAGAAAGCACAAGCAGGGGGCAGCAGCAGTCAGAGGGAGAGGGAAAAGCATACTCCCCGTTGAGCAGGGAGCCTGATGCAGGGCTGGATTTCAGGACTCTGAGATCATGACCTGAGCCAAAGGCAGATGCTTAACTAACTGAGCCACACAAAAAATTATACATTTTTAAATATACCACATTTATGGTCACAGATTATTGTTCAAATTGTTAAATTCTGGTTAAACTTCAAGCACCTATTGGGATCAACCAATTTAACAGCAGTGTCCACATTGGCAGCTCTGAATAGATCTGTAGAGAGACATCACAAATTAAACCCTGCAAATTGAGTCTTCAGTAACTAAAACTATTCGTTTGTTCATTCATTCATTTCATTCATCCATCCAGTAAGTGTTTACTTCAACCCTGCTATGAGCTGGTCAGAGAGTTGAGTGCTGCAGATACAATAATTAGCAAACCTTTCAAGGAGTATAGTGAAGGAGATGGACAGATACTCTAATATCTGGTATTATGAATATCTATGTGCTAGAAATATGCATATAATATAATAATAGTAATAATAATATAAAAGTCATGCACTTGGTTTTGCTCAACAAACATTTATTCTGTGAAATGAAAATGCTGCTGTGGAGAATAAAAAACCAAAATGCTGTTTCATTTAATATGGAAAATTTCCTTAGTATCCATGTAGATTATCACAGCTAATTTAGAACATACTACTTTCCTAGAATGGGAAAAAAATTAAAAGTACCTCTTTAACAGTGATACACATGGATGGATATAGATACAGATTAGAGAAAACAGGCCCACTAGTTAATAAATTGTTCACATTTGGAAAAGTTCATAGGAACTGATAAAAATATAATTACCTAGTATCATTATACATTTAATTATATCAGTTAACGAGCTGCACTGTGCTGCTTAAGCTTATGCTATTTATAATGCCATGGATCCTTTAAAACAACAATGTCTGAATGTGTGCAGACTGTCGTAGATTAGGTTAAAGTTATCACTTTTATTTTCTGGGGATAGTCATATGGTCAAAGGTTAATCACAGAGAATTTGGAAGATCATATTTATTTAAATTTAAAAAAAAAAGAATAAAATCACTTGCATATTTTCCAGTCTCTATGAGCAGGAGATATAGTAAAAAAATTAATTGAGCCAGTGTGGATGCTGACAAAGAAGAATGGATACCAGCTGTAAACAATCAATACTGGTGAGCCAGTGGGCATTGGTCAAATGTCAGATACACCAGATCAAACTGTTTTCTATCCAAATATTTCAAAAATTCTTACATAAATGCTGAACAATGTAATAAAAACAGTGTACCTTATCTGTAGGGAAAACATCCAAGATCAATTATTGAATACTTTTTTTTCACAGACTTAGGAATAAAGAATACTGTGTTCAAAATAATCCACATGTGATTTGCCTAAGGATTTAAGACAGGATCATATTAACTAGGCCTTAGGACTAAAAGTTAAGTAAAAGGGTGCTGGATTGAAATTTAGGACATCTAGACAAGCAGAACAAAAGCAGTGAACACAAATGGTGCAGGCACGGGCAGATAATTCAGATGCAGCAATGGTAGGTCACTTTACAACATAGCACTTACAGTTCTTTTCACGTTGTATTTACTATCGGAGACCAAGTTTTATATTTTTAAATTGGCGCAAAGAATCTGAAACAGATTTTATTTCATATATTTTCAGTGGTTCTATAATACTTCCCAAATTTATGTTCCTGCCACCTGTTCTACCCACCACACATTCTGGGAACTAATACCATCATTGTGTTGGTTGTCTTTTGTTGGGACAGCAGAAGGGGTACTTCCCAAAGCTGCTTGTGTAGGGAAAAGATAAAAGTTTCCAAGTTTAAAGATCCTCAAATAGTTAACATTTGGGAAGGTAAAAATCTGTGTCTCATTATCACACATTTGAGATCTAATAGAGAAGGAGTAGGTGAGCAGAGGGAGGAGGGACATTGCTAAGGAGATTAATGTTTTGTTGGCTTCATCTTCAAATAGAGACTTAAAAATCCATTTTCATTATTTCTCTTCTCTTTTAGGGGATTATATTGGACTACTCTGCCTCACTTACCATCAGATTCCAGAGAACCCCAGCCAACTATGTGGTTAAGCAGGAAAAACCATGGCTGTATTTCTGTAAGCATTTTCATATTTGTGCATTTGTACTTTGTACCATTCTCCTAACCCAGCTGTCTTTCTGAGTCACTGTCCCTTCCCCATCTTCTTAGATGTAACATAGCACATTTTAAACAGAGAAGAAAAATACTTGCAATTATATTGCAAAAAACTAACGAGTTCCCAATAGATAAGCAAATTACATTAAATAGTAAATATCACATAAATAAATGGCCATCCTAAGTTGCTAAAAAATTCACATGAAGCCAATAATAAGATACGTGAAATATTCATTTAATCATGTAACTATTTAATCAAAGAGAAGTAATAGAGAAAGTTCTCTTTGGTTGTTGTGCACATACCATACAGTGGACAGAATTTACAATGCACATATAGCTTATACGTGACAGCATTTAATGGGCATGGAAAGACCCAATAAAAGCAAAATTATCTTGACCTTCTAGGTCATCTGAAACATCTCCCATCAGATTTCTTTCTTTAGAGTAAGACACAGCTTGTTGAAAGTTGAGTGTTAAAATTTCTTATCTATGAAAGTTTACATCCAAAGAGCTGCTGATTTACATTAGTTTTATCCCTGATAGACCCTATCTCTTAGATGTGACCAGAGCCCTAAGGGAACAGGATCAGTGACAGATAAAGTTTGATACTAGGCAAATGTTGAGATATGGGACATTGCCCAGGGTAAAGTTCTGCAGTGGAGGGCCTTGATATGAAAGTGTGAGCATAAAACACTTCACAAAAATACCTCAGTGAAGAGGAAGAAAAGAGAGCACCCACTACGGAATGTTCCAGGGTCCCAATTTCCCGCCCCCCCCCCCCCCCATCATCCATTACTCTTAACCACTGCATGCATCAGAGATTATCATCTTCATATTATAGATTAGGACATCAAAGCACAGGGAAATCAATAAAGCAAATAAGTAACAGAGGCAAAAATAGAGGTAGTGATGACAAGCTTTCTCTGGGAAAATCTGCATGTCTAGGATAATATAAGAATTCTTTTAATTATGAATGAGAGAAAGAAAGAAAGAAAAAGTGGTGGGAGAGAGAGTAGGAAAGGAAAGGGGGAGAAGTAGAAAGACCTTTTAAGGAAAAATGATGAAATAAGTAAACAATTATTGTTTATGCACATACAGAAAATGCTTCCAAAATCATTCGTAATAATGATGATTATGATATTGATCATAATGAAAGGTCATCAAAACCAGACTGTGAGGGAGTAAATTTGGGCCATGTAAACTGGCCGTATGATATTACCAAACAGTTACTGAAATTAGGGAATGTGTTATCTCCAGTCCTCTGAGCCTTCTCATGAAAAACAAACAAACAAAAACAAACAAACAAAAAAACAACTAATCTGCCTTAGTGTGCTTCAACTGTCCTAAATATTTATTTTTATCCTTGACTAAGTTCATTGACTCTGCCAATTGTCAGTTATGTTTATGAAGCCAAACTCTTTAACATGACTTTTAATTTTCTGTCTCATCAAGGCTCTGGAGCTTGCTTCTTCATTGGAAGTTGTTGTAAGTGATCGACAGATGTGGAAACACTAGACTAACTCCCACAGAATCACTTCTTTGTATAAAAAATACAATAAACGCCTGTTTATACAGCATGGTTAGAAATTGGGAGGGCTTGGTTAATTGCATATTCTAGTTAGCTGAGGAGTTGTATGACCAGGGAGAATTACCAGATGGTTATAAAAATGTAGTGTGTGTATTAAACCTATTAGTCCTGGGCTTACCACTTCTTTTCATTCATTTTTAATATATTCATGGAAATATTCTTTGATGCTGTGCAAATTAAGCATCTAGCATACAGAAATTGTTTATAGAGTAGATAAGATGGAGGGCATAACTTATATCTGATTGCATTTCTGAAAGTATAAACTTTTTAAGATTTTCATGTTTATTAAGCTGCCATGATTGTTGATTTCTTACCCATGAAACCAATCAGTTTCTATTATGTACATTGGCCAAAGCTGTATTTTTGTTCAGAAGAGTTGAGGCAGTGGCATTCAGGGTATGTCTACAGGAGTCACTTTCACTTTTAATAATATCATATTATTTTCTTCCCAAATACCATACCTAACCACATTTATAATGAAGCTGTGGACAAATTCTTTATGTCACTTTCTTCATTTCAGCAACAATTACAAGGAACTGCATGTCAAATACAATCAGCGTTCCGTGAAGCTTTCATTTCATTATTTGACTGTATAATACACACATCTGTAGAGTGAGTAATGTTCAGTTACCTGGGGTCATTTTCATTCATGGGTATTTCACAGACCAGCCATCTCTAAATGCCTGGGGTCCTTAGAAACTCAACTATAAACTGTTCATTAAAATTTCAATCATTTCACACCTAGTAGCATACACCATATGCTGGCTATCCAGGGAAGAAATTGCCTAGCACTCTAAAATTCCAATGTTGTCAGCTCTGGGCAACTCTTCGAGCAGAGGCTGGCCTCAGTTGCCCACCCTCCTTTGGGGAAGAGGGAGAATGTGGCTGTGAACCTAACCAGTTCCTATTCTTCTGAATGAAGGGGGAAACCGCAGTGTAGTTATTGTGATAGATGAGAGCTGGAATCTCTTCAGAAGCTACAACCTTCCAGGCACTGTGCAAATATCATTAGGAAACTGGAAAATTGTCGCAATTCTCTATTTCTTTATTGATAGTTGGGCTCATTTTTTCATAGTGGAATTGCAGATAAGGAGATATCCATTTCCTGATCACAACACTCTGAAGGTGGATGGAGAAATATTAAAGCAGATGAGGTGTGTTATCTTGTGAGGAAATATGGGCATGGGCTCCTCACATTTTCATTTGCTGCATCAAAGAGTGGGGACTCAAGCATCTTCCCTAATGTGTTACATAAATATCTTATTCAGAACAGATTTCCTCTAAATCAGTGGTTCTTATCCTTTCTTGGATTCATTCCACAATATTCTATAAAATTGCATAAGCCCTCTCATGAGACAAATGTACGTACAAAGACATATTAATAATATTGCTTCCATTTCAAAGGGCTCCAGAAACAATCAAGTAATTTCTAGGTGTCCATGAACTCAAGATTTACAAAGAAGCAAAAGTGTTGGGATCAATGAGAAATTAAACCCACAACCACTCAATGCAAGAGTTATATGTTAAAAAGACCCTAAAATAATTAAATCTCAAATAAGTTCCTTTTCCCCAGTGCAAGGGCCTTTCTGGGGTGTGTTTCTGGAGCCCAGAGATGAAACAGCCCTCACTGGAGTTGTCTGGGGGAGTCAGATGCCTCATGTGCCCTTGAGACAGCTTGTTCCCCCACATGCAGGAGGAGAGGCCAGCTTATGTAATCACTTAAACATTTGCTTCATTTCCGTACTAAATGTACTCATACATGTTGAAAGACTTTAAAGTACTCTACTGAAATCTGCTGAAGAATATTCATTTAAAACAGTTTTATTCAGTACTTGCCCAGAATTTTCTCTAGCTCATGATTCAAATTTATTGATTTATCTTATTTGTAGGCAAAGTATTTTGTACAGCAAGAAGATTGAAATTTAAAGGTGATACTAAGAACATGTCCTAGGTCACTGTATTTGATCAATGAAAATCGTAAAGGATAATTTGGTGTGTAAAAACATATTCTGTGCAGTGCATTTCTTTATGCTATGTCTCCTAATTTCTTCACAGGAAGGGAAAGAAGCTTCTTTCATGCTCCCATCTCCTCCACCCTCCTCAATGCAAATAGCACACATTTCGCACACTTTGTTGGGATTGCTTAGATTTAGGGAGATAATCGCCATTCTCAACAAGGAAGCCCTGGTGTTTCTCTGAGCTGAGCCAACCAAGGTAAGGAAAAGGATGTGCTGATAGATAGTGTCTTTGTTTTCCTCAGGAAGATCAGAGCCATCTCTGGGAGCAGTCCAAGATAAACAGTGAATGTTGTATATGTTCCTTCATTTGATTGTTACTTCACCCTCAGTCCCTGCTCCCCCAGAATTTTAAGATGACCTTACTGCCTCTCCCCTATCCATCCATATGTGTCATATTAAAATGGACCATTCTTTGTCTTTTCCACATTCCATCTTTGAGAAACCACCATTTTATATCACAATAATCCTACTCAGTCCTTGTGCTTATAATAGGACTCACTCTTTTCACACTCCCTGCCCATAAGTAGATGATCTGGCCAATTGAAGTACACCATCAGGTTACACTGTCTTCTTAAACATAGTAATCATTTCAGAGAAGAGCACATGATCCAAGCCATGCTAACCAGAGTTTCTCCCATAATTTTGTCACTCTTGGGAGAAATGTTTCCATTCAATGGGATCTGGATATATTTGGATCTCATAAAAGGGCATTAAAAAACCTTGGCAATAAAGACAAATAATATTTGAATAAATCAAAAGTAATACAAAGTATCAAAATTATATAATGAACAAAATATCAAAACTGTAAAGACAGGGCCAAACTCAAACACCCCTTATGTACTTCCAGGGTGAAGAAGAAAATAGGAACCCTACTGTTGAGAGTTATATACTCTTCACTCAGCCAGGACAGATTAGTCTCATTGTTCATGGTGGAAACACTGAAGTGGGTTGCTAAGAGACAGAAACTAACATACAGAGAAGTTGAAAACTGTGTTGTATACCCGGAACTAATGTAACATTGTGTGTCAACTGTACTCAAATTAAAAATAAATAAATAAATAACCTCCAGAAACTATCAGAATAAAATTTAGATTTAAGATGAAACTCAGCAAGTATGGATACTGGTTACCAGTCCAGGGAGGAAGCAGGGAACAGCCAAACAAAGACTGCTTTTTAAGGGCAATATTTTGTTAGAGAAACTTTAACCTTGGCAACTTTTCAATGTCTACAACAATTCAAATATCTCTGAGTTTAGGAAGTTGTCTGCCAAAGCAGGGCTTCATCCCAAATGGACCACTCCAATAATCTCCTCAGCTGCAGCGATGGAGGAAAATGGACAGGGGACACCCTGTAAGAGGAAAGAGAGATCTTCAACTGTCAAAGAACAATGGCCTCTGTTTCCTGTCCAGCAGGAGTGTTATGTGATCCAGCTCCACTGTATGTTATTTATTCTTCTGTCTTTTTTCATACAAAGGTGTTTATTCACTGTGTCTACCCCATTCTATCTACTTCATCTTGGACTTAATACTTGGATCTTTTTAGATTTATCATGAAGAATCATATTACAAATTTATGTAGGGTAACATCCAGATTGAACAAGAGCACCTTGATCACCCAAGGATCCTGACCTTGGAACTGGGTGCAGAAACTGAATTCAACTTTGGGTCGTCAACCTTTGGGGAAAAGGTAAATGATTTTTCAGTTTTATGTGGAAGTACTTGCATTATATCAGAACTGGCCCTTTTAAAAAATATATTTATAAGAAGAAAAGTATGTGGACTACTCTGAGGTAATACTAATGGACATTTATTTTTTCTATCTATATTCTCTTCCATCAAGAGTGAATTTGCCTACATTACATAGTATTCCTACTCAATCCAGGTGTTTTTGTGAGGCCAACCTTACCTCTCCTCATGCTTTCTTTAGTCTACCCTTTTCCCCAGGACCGAGCCTATAAGCCAGCCCTGAATAATCAAAGTATTCCATCCTCTTGCTATATTTCTCCCAACCCCCTAATTCTCCAGTTTAAACTGTATTTTGGTCTTGACTAGCACGCGCATGTTATCTGCCATCTTTGTTTGCCTCCTCATGGAGAAAATGATTGATGTAATATATTCAACTCTTAAAAAAAAACCTGAGATATTCCTTGTACATATCCCAGTCCTACAAAATAAATCTCCACTTTCACAGTAACCATAACAGACAATTCTCTACCTAAAAAAATAATAAGTTAAGTTATCAGAAAAAAGAATAATCGGGTCGCCTGGGTAGCGCAGCGTTAAGCGTCTGCCTTCGGCTCAGGGCGTGATCCCAGTGTTCTTGGATCGAGTCCCACATCGGGCTCCACCGCTGGGAGCCTGCTTCTTCCTCTCCCACTCCCCTGCTGTGTTCCATCTCTCGCTGGCTGTCTCTCTGTCAAATAAATAAATAAAATCTTTAAAAAATAATCATACAAAGAAATTGAGGGAAAAAAGCTTCAATGGCTTCTTATACTTGGCATAAATAGCTCATAACAATTAGGTTCCAGGAACTATGATATAGGAACTACTATAATCCTCATTATCTTATCGATGGCATTAATGAAGCATGGTGTGTTTATGTTTTGTTCAAGTTACATAGCAATTAAATGGCAGAGTTGGAATTCAAACCTAGACAGCCTAGATATGAATCCAGGCACCTAACCCTTTTATAAATCCACTTACTTGCAGTAGACATGAGTAAAGTGTTGTGGAGTGCACGGGTGAATTGACTCAAGCCCGTTTTGGGCCAGACTAACAATTAGCTTGGTCATATGAGGAAGGACATTTTTAGTGGAAGGGCCTCGTGCCACTTTGTAAGTCATGCTACCCAGAGCGCATGCTGTTTGCACCTAGAAAATGAATGAGCGTGCACTGGCCATGTTTACACAAGTTCTACCTCTGTATCAGGAAGAGTGGAATTACCTCTATTTTCTGTTTCACTTGTTTTTCCTTCTTCACATCCTGTCTCCCAAATATGCACATAAATACTGCCCTCAGCACATTTAAGCAAATGGTGTCTCTGACCCTCCTCTTCATTTGCTGTTTAAGTGTGTTCAACTATGTGCTGCATAGACCTTTTTTTTTTGTTACTTGCAAAATAAAAGCTATTCACCATAAGTGCTTTATTTTCACTGTGCTTCCAGCTAAATCCTGCACAGCAAAACAAATTAAGCAGATGGCAGACTTAAATGTTAAAGATAGGAAAAAAAGTATGAAGAAATCTTGAAATAAATTAGAATATAGGATAGAATATATTGAAATGTGATGAATCAGAGGTTAAAGTCACAGAGAATTTTAAACAATTCAGCTTCCTTGAAGATATGTGAATGATTCAGGACAGTAAGTGAAAGTGCCCTTCCACAAGTGTGCCTCTATAATGCTTAATTCCCAAATCAGTCAAATGCCTTATTATGTGGCTTTGTCGCTTCGTGAGGGCATGCACATAACCACTGCCATCTTTCTTCTCAGAGTAAAATGTTCACAGTCTCAATCTGCACGGGTAAGGTACAAAGGGCAGAGGTTTATGTTGTTTAATATGAATGACACCCATAGAGAATCCAGATTAAAAAGCAAATAGATTCTCATCTGCAGCCCATTATTAGTTTCCTCAACTTTTACTACCAGGGAACATGCATTCGCGGTAAAATTTTGAGCTCTGCCAAAATGCAAATTTTCCTGGGAGCGTTTAATCACATGAGTCATTTTCAACTATGAGTACATGAAATTAGCAGATCATTTCCTAAGAACTGGTTTAGGTAAGAGAAAAGGAGGAGCAAGCAGGAGGCTTCCGGGGACCTGCATTAAGGAAGAGGCTTGAAACCGAAGTTCCTAGGATGTGAGGGCTCCAAAGTCAAAGTATGTTTCATAAGATATTTTTCTAGGGCTAGTCTTAATTTTTATCTGTGTAAATATATTTTATTTAAAGAGAAATAGCACTGTTTCAATTCCACTTAAAAAGGAAAGACGAAAAAAGAAGGAGAAAGCAAAGAAACTAACATGGACCAAGTGCTGTCATGCACTGGGCGTTTTATTATCTCCAACCGGCACACTTCTCTGAGGTATTTTTATGAATCCTACATCACAGATGAGGAAACTGAGTCTCAGAAATGTTTCTTTATTTGATAAAGATCACACATCTTATAAACAGTATAGAGGAAAAATTCTGGCTCCAATCTGCCAGCAAAGCATGGGTCCTCTCCGCGTGCTGCAAGGCAATGGCCATCTTGTTTCAAAACGCCTGTTTGTGTGATAACATTTTAAAGTCATTAAACAGGGAATTATATATAATGTCATTCCTTAAATAAAGACATGAAATGTATTGATGCCAGTAAAATGTAACTAATATCTTCGTGATCAGGACGAGGTAATGAGAGAAAGAGGAAGGATTGCTGGAAGGCGGGAAAGAGGACATTGCCAAGGGGACACAGAAGGCAACTTGAACTAACATGATTGTACCCGGGTCCCCTTAGGATCCACTTGAGTGCTCATGTAATTTCCACAGACCCAGGACTCGCTTACTTCTGACACAGCATATTAATCTAAAGATATGAAGTGAAGGGCTTGAATAAAAACTCTCCAAACTCTTTCAATTTAATGGTAAACAAAACAAAACAAAACCATCCAGTGAAGCACTTTTAGGACAATATCTGCTAAAAGTATTTTATTTTTACAATGTTGAAATTCAGTTGTGTCATACTCAGTCTTTCTTCTTGGTAGTTAAGATTTCCTGACCTTCAGTGAGCCAGAGCAAGTAACGATATGCAATTACCCTCATCTCCTTTTGTGGCTCAGACTTTGGGTAGAGCAGGAAGCATTGTCTCTGAAGTATAGATTACAAAGAAAATCTGTGTGGGACTATTCAAGTAAATGAAAAGCTACCTTTTAAGTGTTTATATGGCAGAAAAAAAGGCTCTAATAATTTAGATTAGCTGCAAAAATGCCCCCAGAAGATTGGATTAAAAGAAAAGCATTGTGAGAACCAGGAGGGAAGAGCCATGTGAATAGTTACCCAGAACAGAGACCATTTCCTTGGGGAGTTTGTAGGGAACACATTTTAAATAAGCTTATGACAAAAATATAATTCCTTACTATATGTGAGAATGTTTGAATAGCCAAAGACATTAATACAAAGCAACCATATTTTGTCTGTAATGGTACGCATTATCATATGTATTATAGAGGCATTTGATGTCGCAGGTTTATTAAACTCAGTACTGTCTTACAGATTGTGTCTTCTCAGTAGTCATGATACACTTCTTTTTGAAATATAATTATATTGCCGAGGTTAGTATTTAATAAAATGTCAAACTTTTATTCAAAATTAAATTATCTTTTCAAAAGGAGCAGTGATTTTCCCTTAGGTATTGATCATAAACATTAATGATTTCAGAGCCAATTGAGAGGAGAATCCTTCTGTGGACAGGGCTTCCCCATCTTCTTAAGTCTCTTCAAACTCTGTTTACTTTCTTCTGTCCACCTGCTGCCTTGGCACATAGACACAAACGTAGTTGGAATTACTCTTAGAAGTGTGCAGTTAAGAGCACTTGTTCCAAAGCCCACTGACTCTGCCAGTTTACTGTATTTTAAATAAATAGAAGCAGCATTTCTAAGCAGAAAGGAGACTAGCCTTCTAAGCACACTGGAGAGTGAGCTTTATTATGTTCTGCCATATAACCACAAACACTGGATGAGCTGGATCATTTGTGAATGGAGGAGTGTGTGAACTGGCTCTTTAAACTCTGGAAAAGACAGTGAGATGTGTCATGTTATTGAGAATATTGAGGAAGCTCCATTTTACCAATAACTTTAAGTCCAGTATCATACTTTATATGTTCTAGTTGCACAACAATTTTTGGCTTCCTCTGTTAATCATTTTTACCAGTAGAACTTAAAGGAAACGATGAAAGTAATTCTTTAATACTAATTCTGAGGAACAGGGAGGAAATGGTTGGTAAGTAGACATGACATGAGAGTTTAGAGAAAATGATTCAATATAGTATGTATTTTTAAAACAGGTAACTTTACCTTTTTAGAATCTTTATCATCTTCTTGAACATGATAAAAACTTTAACATATTTGAACTCCTCAGTGAACGCCTCCTCACCATTACCTTTTATTTTTCTTTCCTTTTCTATTTTTGAAATTTAGTTACAGATTTTCATATATAAGTAATGTTTTTCTGGATGGCCTATGTTTAATTACATACATATATATTACAAATATATCTATTATTTTCCCACCACAAGTTTTTGTTTTGTTATTTCCTTAACCTACTGTATTTCTCTGGTTCACATGTCTTTTTGCCAAAATATATCCCTTAGAAATTATTTTACTGATGATATGTGAAACATAAACTCTCTTTGTCTTTGTCTAAAATTGTTTTTATTTCTCCTCTTTGATGAAGCTTTACTTGGGTATAGAATTATAGGTGACCAGTTACTCTGCCTCAGTGCTGTCTTAAGGAATATATTGTTAAGAAGTTTCCTGTGGATTTAATTTTCATATTTTGAAGGTAATAATTCACCTTTATCTATATTTTTTAAGATTCTATTTTTTTAAATTCAAGTTTCCCTTTTATATGTTTCCTTGCCTACAGTGTCATAATACTCTTGCATGCAGAATGATTTATCTAAAAATGCAATGTGGTTATTTCATAATATTGCTTAAAATCTTCTAATACCTCTCTGTTTCCCTCACTATCTACAGGATAAAATCCAAGGAAAACATGCTAGGTGATTCTAAGCTCTATAGCCCCATTTCTCACCATGCCCAGGCCTCACACTTTATTCCCCAGACACATAAAAATACTTTTAATTCACTGAAGACTCTATGTTATGTTAGTTTCTAAGCATTCATTATGTTCTCTCTGCTAAATGTCCCCACTCTCATTCCTATTTTTATTTTTAACTGTAATTATTTCCCTCTTAGCAGTTACGACTTGGTTGAAGACTTAAATCTTCAAAGAACACTCCCCTAACACCTCAGGGTGAGGCAGGTGTGCTTTTTCTGTGCGCCAATAATAGTGCCTGAGTCTCCCAGGAACCTTATACGTTTCCAGTTCCCATCATGCCACATGGTGTCCTACACTTACAAGATGCTCAGTGTACATTTGCTGATTATTGACATAATTAAGGGGAGAAAGGAAGATAATATAGGAGGAATGATACTCTAATTTCATGAACACACAAATACACTGCACTTAACATTAAAATTTCAACTGCCATGCTCACTTGTTAGTTTGCTTTCTCTAGAATACTTAAAAGAATCTGAGTATTTGAGACGGTCATTAATCCAAGATTAGATAAAGGAAAGTAGTATTGTCCCCACCTCAGGCCTCAGAGAGAGAAAGAATAGTGTGTGAGTGTACACAGAGAAATTTCTTTATTTCCAGGTAGAAAGAGAACCCACAGTGAATTTCTGCAAAGAATTTGAAATAGCCTCTACCACTGAAATCCTTAAAACGTACCATGTTCTTTATTTTGAAATGAAATATTATAAAATATCTCTAAAGTATTTTTAATCGATTCTCACTTGTGGACTTTAGACAAACTGCTTTAACTGGATTAAACTGAAAACTATAATTTTCACGAAAGTGTGTATAAAAGAGTGACAAGAAAAGGTAAATAATACTAAATTGACATATACAATTGGTATTGCAAATTTCAAATAAAATAGTGAAAGTTTATGAATATTTGTTTTGGTGTGGTCTATATAGGCACCAATATTCAGTGTTTAAAGATCCGATAGAGGAGGCATCTGGGTGGCTCAGTTGGTTAAGCATCTGCTTTTGGCTCAGGTCATGCTCCTGGAGACAGGATCAGACAATAAGATAAATCAGAAGACAGAATCAGACAATCCGACAATAAGACAAAATCATTGAGGATAGCCTGAGATGTAGGTAAATATGTCATAACAACAGTGTATAGTGGTTTGATAAAGTACAAGGGTGATGAGAGCAGTACTTTAATAAGGGCTATTGCTAATCTAATGAGCCAAGTAACATAATGGACACATGGAACAAATACCTAATATAATCTAATGGTTATAAGGAAAAACATGTTTGAGGAATTATATTAAAAACTGTGCCTGAAAGATCAAGTAGGAAATCATCAGACTGAGGTAAAAAGAGTGTTTAGGGAGAAGGAAGAGCATGAGCTGGCTTAGGTGAGAAGGCATCATACAGTCAAGAAACTAACTTCAGAATGGCTGGAGCTCAAATCCTGGGTGAGAAAGGGAATGACATTTGGGGAAGGAAGGGCAGAATGTAGCAACAGAAGGAATGAATGGTAGGAAATAAATCTACTTTCTGAGGACAATAAAAGAAAGTAGAGGTTGAGAAATAAGTGATGTTTAGGCGTCCTATTTGTGGCTTGTCCTGTTTTGCGTTAGACACGTGAAGAAGTCACTTCCACCTCTGCTCCTGTCATCTCCTCCCTCAATTCCTTGCAAAATATAGGCGATAGTCCCTCCCTTTGCTCGCCAAAGCAAGGCTAAACAAGGTTGCTGATTTTTGAAACTTTGCTAAAATAGTACAAGGACATTAAATATTGGATATAATTTACCCCATTGTTTATGGGCTCGTGCTGTGTCTCTGGGACCTACTGGTAAAGCTGTTTCCCTTCTGAGCTCAAAGCCAGCAGAAGGTGGTTAGAGAATTCTCTCTGTAGCGAGAGGAATTCTCTCTCTCTTTCTTGCTTTCTTTCTCCTATTTTCAGGGATTCCCTCATCCTCCCCTGATTTTTTAAGGATGTCCAAGTTTAGTTAACATCATAATCTCTGATAAAAATTTGCTTTGTCCTCAATGAAAATCATTTATGCATAATATTAATGTCATATCTATATAATCGATAGGTATTTTTGATTGCAAATGAAACAAAACACTCAAATCAGGTTTGGTAAAAGAGATCATTCTCGCTAAAGCTCATGTAACTCTGGGAAGAAAAAGGATTTCTGGAGCAACTAGACCTAGGGAATGGAACACTGCTAAAATTATCATTCCACCTCAATCCCCTTTCCCAACACACGCAAACCATTCTCATTACTCCATTTTCTAACATGTTGGGTTCAGTTTTTCTTTCTGTGAGCTGGCCTCCTCTATCTAGTAGGCAAGTAAGGAGCAGCAGATCCCACAATTCCCATTTCAAATCTTAACCACCAGAAAGAAATAGAAGCAGATTTCCACATCCCAGTTTGAAAATGCCCCTCCAGTTTTTAAATAACCGTTATGTCCTCATTTAGCAATCATGGGCTCAGGAATAGGCAAGTCTGATTCCCAAATAAATCCACTGCAAAGAAAAAATATATATATTTGGACTAATCCAGAGAGAAATATTTGAGAATTTAGGGAATTACAAGGATTTTTTCCAACTCCAACTTTTTGGCACACAAGCAACTTCTTCCTTGTTAAACCTTCTTCCGAACTTTATTCCTACTCAACTTAAAACTCTGTTAACTTTTTGGAGCCTAGATTTTTCTCTGCATAGAATGTATAATGGGTGTCATGATGTAATGGTACAAAAGGAAGGGGCACATGCTAGTGGCTAAGAGCATGGGCTCTGGAGGCAGTCTGCCTGTGCCCAAATACTGGCTCTCCCAGGTATGAGCTGTGTCACTTGGGCAATTACTGAAACTCTCTGGTTTCAGCTTCCTCATCTTTAAAAAGAGATAATAGGGCACGTGGGTGGCTGAGTCGGTTAAGCTTCTGCCTTCGACTCAGGTGGGATTGAACCCTGAATCGGGCTCCCTGCTCAGCAGGGAATCTGCTTCTCCCTCTCCCTCTGCGTGCCACTCTACCTGCTTGTGCTCTCTCTCTTTCTCTTTCATTCTCTCTCTCTTTAAACAAATAAAACAGAGATGATAATAGTACATGTCATGTAGGGTTCTTTTGATTCTTAAATAAGCTAAAATATGTAAAGCTCTTAGAACCCTGCCTGATATATATCAAGCATTTAAAAGAAATAAACATATCATTTTCAGTTATCAAATCTTGTAAGTATCAAAACAAAATTGATAATTTTTTTTTGTCTGCAAGTCACGGGTTCCAAATGTAATACTTCAAAGGTGATTGTAATTCTTCCTTAGTCTTATTCCATTTGATTATTCTTTTGAAGCATAAACTTAGCATGTTTAGTAACAAATTTTTATTCCAATATATAATTGGAATAGTTTCAGGGCCTGGTACAAAAAGTGCTTCTCATATATTCTTCCTTCACCTCCCATTCCCCAACCAAGCATAAAAATTGTCAGAGGCAGGAAAATTGCTTCCTCACAGGAAACCACTTAGTAATGATTTAAATCAGTGGTTTACAAATCAACTGTCTTAAATTTTGGTTATCTTAAGTATCCTTGTACTGCGGTGACTCTAATCCCCAAAATGACAAAAAAAATAAAGAGCAATCATCTGTATCACTAAATATTAAGAATCTATGCATTGTATGTGACCCTGACCTAAACAATTTGCCATGAGAAACAGCGCATAAGAAGGTTCTTTTAGGACTTTATCTGGCTTAAGCTGAAGGAACTCATTGGTTTGATGACATTTGGCTTGACCAAGGTCAATACTATGGCTTCCCAAGTCTCACACAGAGTGATTTGTTGAAGTTACATATTTCATTCTCCTCCTGTCCCAGATGAGGAAATGAAAACCTTTCTAATGTCCTTCCTTCTTCTCAATGGAGTTAACTGCTTTTTTGAATTTATAAACTATTTATCACTATTTAAACTTATCCCCCCGCAGGTGATTGAAATTTCTTATACCTTAGCGGTATTTTAAGGGTATTTAACATAGGAAATATTTTGCAATCTATCTTTTAGCAATAGATGTATAATGAAGTTTTAGTGATTTTGTTTATCCCAAAGCCACCCACTTTTTTGATCTCTCATCCTGAATTATCTATGAATATGCTAGGTTCATACTTTGTTTTCAATCAGAGTCCATCTAGGAAAGACAAGCAATTTTAGATTTTTCATACAGTTGTTTGACAAACGCAGATAATTGGTTACACTCGTGATGGAATAGCTGTGAAATCAAACAGAGGGTGAAGAAGCAATTTAAAGATTCACAACAGGAGAAAGCTACTATCAGCCCCGGGTCTAGAGAAGCAAGAGAAGAAGTGATTATACAACTAGGGTACCTTTGGTTGACCAATTTTACCCAGAAATGAGAAGGCAGGGGAGCCTGGGAAATATGGTCCCCATGATCCAAAGCAGAGCTGGGGTAAGACAGGGGATGGAGCCGGAAGTAAATTGGCATCTATAAAGTGGAGAACACTCTGTAGCTCTGGTCTGTGTGATTCTTAGATTGCTAGCATTGGTAAAACCTGGGAGCTTTTAGAAAGGAAAATTCTTCTGCCAACCCAAACACACGGATTCAGAATATCTGAGGATAGGTCCAGGCATCTGCATTTTAACATTTATATCAATAAGTTATTAAACAAGTTTATGATCAAATTAACCTCATCTTCTTCCTCTTCCTTTTACCTGACACTGTAGTCTGGGATGATAATGCTCAGACAGGTCAGCAGTTTTGAGCATCAAGCCAGTCTACTAAATCTTCTGGCAGGTTTACTAACTAGAATGAAACATACTATTTTTACTTCCATATCTCATCCAGAAAACAATGGAGATACCTCCTGAGTATAAGTGGGCACTACCTGAGTTGTTTATATTTTCTGAGATGGCAGGTGAGGGTCAGGCTGAGTCATGGTAGGCAGCTCTGATTGGATGTGGTGCTAATGATTCTGGGCAGTGACATATACAAAGAAATATGCCTCAGGAATCTGGGCCTCTCTCTGTTCTTATGGTAGCAAAAAATAAACTGCTTAGCAAATTTTCTTTCCCTTATCCACAAGATACAATTCTCCCCTGTCACTTTAGAGAGCCAATTTTCTCTTGTCTTCTGTCTGCTATGAATAGATTTGAGGAATACAATGTTGTTAGCCGAAATATTCTATTCAGTTTGACGCAGTAAATTTGCTCCATTATTTTCTATCTTAACTTGCATTTGCTTACTCTTCCCAATCAGTTTCTTAACTTCCAGCAGTCTGGGTAAGCTTTCTGCCTAGTACTTATGTTGCTCATTGAATTGTTTCATTAACTCCAATGCTTTGCACGTCTTTGTTAGTTACACCCATAATGATTTTGAATAATAGTTTAGCATTCTAGTGTACTTTTAAAATTTCCATTGCTTGTGTTGTCTTTAATACGAATACAGACAAGATAGCTTAGTACTTAGTAACTTCCTCTTTTGGCTGCTCAAAATCTGTGTAATTACAAAAATTGAAAATATGTCCAGTAGAAAGGATTTAATAACTTTGCTATCAATAATCTCGTTTACATTAAACTCTCATACCTTGTTTAGAAAATTATAGTGAGAAGAGACAGAGGAACGTATATCTTAGCATTCCTATTTTACAAATACAAATACATTACAGTAAAATAAACAATAGCGTGTGTGTGTTTTACGTAAATTAGCAGTTTTTATAACTTTACTGATGGTCAAATATACTGTGCACAAACAAATCCCCAAATAGCAGCTGACATGCAAACAATGTTTTTTTTTTAAATAGGAAAAAGGAAGAAAGTATGANCTGATGGTCAAATATACTGTGCACAAACAAATCCCCAAATAGCAGCTGACATGCAAACAATGTTTTTTTTTTTTTAAATAGGAAAAAGGAAGAAAGTATGGAAATATTTTTACAGACATTCTCAAAATTGAATATATGAACTGGACTGGAAGATATATAGTGTCATTATAGAAATTCCCGGTGAATGCCTCCCTGTGTTCAGTTCTGGTTTTCAGGGAAAAAATGCCTCCTACAAAGGAACACGTTGAGGTACAAGCACCATCCAGGAGCTCGTTCTGGGAAGGGTATTTATGATTGTCAGGCTGAAGTGCTGAGAGGAGGAAAGAATCATTATGCAGAGAATCGAAGTTCCACGTAGCAAAGTGTCATAAGGGCTGCTAAATCTCAAACTACAGGAGCAAGGGTAAGAAAGGAGTAGAAAGTGTAATTAGACCGGAGGCTGTTGGACTCACAGTCACAATCAATCATGTTCAATGACCAGTAAGAAGAAAAATTCAAAGTTAGAGCGTTAAATATTACGTGCTGTGACTCTTTTTATGCAGATCTTGATGAGGGTGCAAAGATGAAAGAAAAGAAGGAAAAAGAACTTAAGTTTTCTGTGGACACTAAGAAGGGAAACATGGCAAAAGTTGTGAGGATATTAGGGACAAACAGATAAGACAAAGGAATTATCTGTGGGATTGAAAGGCTTTAAATTTCTCCTTTAAATTGTGTTGTATTTTTGTCGTAAGAAACCTTGTTCTGATTGGAATACAGACAGTTTTAGAAATCGGTTCTGGGAATCCCTTATGTTAAAGCTATCCGCTTCAAAGATAGTTTCTAAATATGCAGCTCACTAGGGACAATCTCCCCAGCTAGGAAATATAGCGATATTTGGAACTCTGCTAACCCCAAGTCATTTGTTACAAAGATTTCTGTCAGAGAAATGAATTTTAGTCTGTACCTTTAATAGACTACTATCCTCAAACACCTAATATAATCTCTTCCATGTAGAAAGAGCTCCGTGTATTTTGTCCAGATGAATTAAAGAGTGTGAAAAATTGTTTAATTTCTGGGATCCTCTACACACCTAAGAGTTGCCATTGACCTTGGGATCTTGAGGGCAGGGTCCCCTGTCAGTTATCTCTGATTCTCCCCTACCTAGCACAGGGTCTGGTACCTAGTTGTAACTAGCTTTCAAAACATGCCAGTTCCATGAGTAATTCTAACTGGAAAAATGTAGTCACATTTCTCACCTGGTCTGTCTCCTCCTTCTTGTATATTTGATATATACGAATGGGGTCAAGGAAATATAGCCAATAAAAAAAGTAAAAGGAAACCAAAGGTGACATACACTTCTTTTTTACTAAATAGATTTTTTTCTCAGATAGTTAATCAATGTGGGGGATGAGATTGCAAACATAGAATTTTTCCCCTAAAATAATGCGTGCTGATGGGAACACCACCCAAATGGCACAGTGGATATATAATAAAAAAATGTTTTCCTCCTACCCCTTTTCAATCTTCTAGTTCTTTTTTCAAGAGGAAATGTTTGATACCAGTCTCTTGCATTTAAGGATCACAGCCACAAAGTCCTATTTCATTATTTGTAAAGACTACATAGTATTCAAATGTAGAATTATTATAATTTACTAAATCCTCTATTAATGGTTCAATGAATATTGCTACAAATAGACTTTTTACATAAGTAAGTTTATTTGTAAATATATTCCTAGAAATGGAATTTTACTGATATTGCCAAATCATCTTCCAAGGTAGCTGTTCTAGCTAATAGTTCTGATAAAGAATGTATGGTCATACTGTGATATATCAAGTCATGAATCTTTGACCATTCATGTAGCAGAAAATGTCACCTACGTGTTCGTTATAATTTATTGGTATGTAATTGTCATAAGATGTGGATGAGCATTTTTTCACATTTTAAAATGATTTCTTTCCTATTAATAGTCTGTCATACCCTTTGTTTTACTTATTTATTTTTTTTTTGGTATTGATCTTTTCTTTCTACAGATTTAATATAAAATTTTTATATAAAGGAAATTATGTCTTTGAGATATGACTTGTAAATATCTGTATCTAATTTGTCTTTGAACTTATTTACAGCATTTTTCCACACATAATGTTTCATGTTTATGCATTAAAGCATATTATATTAATATTATGAATTGTAGGACTTTAGCATGTTTTATCTTGCCTAAAACAAGAGGGATATAAAATATAAATAAATCCGTCAATCCTGAAGTTCTATACAATTTCAAAAATTACATGAGTAAATAGGAAAAGTGCTACATATGTATCATTTTATAAAGAAATTAACAATCACAACAGTAAAGGATTATAGGTAAATACGGGACACTGGCTGGCTCAGTCAGTAGAGCATGCAACTCTTTAGGAGGACTGTGAGGTGTTCATCTCAACAACTACTGTCCCCAGTGATGTTAGCTGCTGGCACTTCTCAGTAGGCAACTTCGGGGTATTCAGGAATGGTGAGTGCCAGCGGGATTTGGACAGTGCACCAACAGCTTCTGACATTTTTTAAGTGGATTTACCCAAGGGTTTGTGGAGGAAGAAGAAAAGCTCTACTCTTGTCCAACTCTGTCCACTCCATCCTCCTTTCTTCTCTCTAAGGCAGGATGGGTTGCTATCTGCTTGGTCAATTTGCAGAGTTTAAGATGTGTCACATTTGTGAATAGACAGAATCCCATGCTTGCAAAAATTGTGTTTGTGTTTAGAGTTGTTGAAATTCTCCTTCATCCCTGTTTTAGGTTCAGATCCAGGAACAGCTTAATCATATTTACCTCTTCCTTTTTAAACACTCTTAGTGAAACAATTGTTTTAGGTACTTACACTGAGTTTCTAACCTACTGGTGATAAGTTACCAAGCCTTAGATTTTGTGTCAGAGGGAGATATGATGGTTAGTTTTATGTGTCAACTTGGCTAGACTATAGTACCCAGTTAGTTATTTAATCTAACACTAATCTATGTGGTACTGTAAAGGTATTTTGTAGATGTGGGTAACAGCTAAGTCAGATGACTTCAAGTGAAGGGGATTACCCTACATAATGTGGGTTGGCTTTGTCCAGTCAACTGAAAGCCTGATGAGCAAAAACTGAGGTTTCCTGGAGAAGAACAAATTCTGCCTCAAGACTGAGGCATCAATTCCTGTTTGCCTACTGGCTTGGCCTGCAAGTTTGCTGAAACCCCATGTTATCAGAATCCTGCATTTCAGTGTCAGGCACTGGTCCATTTAACAATAAGATGGTATTTTCCCTCATTCTGTTATAGATCCTTATGAGTATAGCTCTCAGAAATCTCATAGGAAAGGAAGCAGTTGACAGGTGAGATTCAGGTAGTCTTTGAATCTTAGGCTATGTACCATCTAATATTACCCAAATCATATATCAGTAAATTTGCATGTCTTGAAATAATTTAAGAAACATAGTCCTGACCACATGATGCTTTCTCCAACCCTACAATTTCAGCAATGATACCAGTTTGACTACTATTACTACCTTAGGTCTCTAGAACACGTATATTCCTATTTTCTCATTTGACTATGACCATAGCTTATTACTTATCTATTTCAGGTATATTATTAATAGGGAATTATCATATGGATTTCCTCCATTTAATGATTGTTTGGCTGTATTACATGCCTGATTTGTGCCTGATACACTATTAGAATAAATATGAGGCTTTCTGTGATAATCCTAGTTACATGTTATTTTTATTTTGTTATAATTAGGATATTTTCTTAAACTCATATTGTATAGTTTAGTTTTACATAATTTCGATATTTTTTATGTAAATAATTTCTCAAACCATAAAAAAGTCTTCAGACCACAAGTCTCCATTTATAGTTCCACAAATCCAACATAAGGTCTATAGTGACCATATCAGGATTTTTTTCAATTTATTAAAAATATATATATGGGGGCTCCTGGATGGCTCAGTTGGTTAAGTGCCTGCCCTTGGCTCAGGTCATGATCCTGGAGTCCTAGGATCAAGTCCTCATTGAGCTCCCTGCTCAGCAGGGAGTCTGCTTCTCCCTCTGACCCTCCCCACCCCCATGCTCTCTCTCTCTCTTTCATTCTCTCTCTCTCAAATAAATAAATAAATAAAAATTGAATATATATATATGTCATTAATTTCTGTCTCATTGACTACATTCATGTATTTGGGGGTAGGGGGGCAGGGGGTGGGAATCACCTATTCTTACCTGGAAGCCGCTTATTCTAATCTCAGGTCAACTAAATTTGTTATTGTTTGTTTCTTTTTGTAAACATCTAAATTTTCAACATCTAAAATGAGAATAAATGCAATAATGTAAAAAGTTGGGAAATAGAAGAAAGTTCTGAGAGTGATTAGCAAGAAAATGTACTTAAATCTGACTGAGGAAATTTTAAAAACAATGTAAGAAACAGGGTGAACGAGGTCATGAGATCTGATTAACTTAACTATATGTAGAATTTGATGATGACTTCTGTTTAGTTATTTCCCCAGAGAATTTGTAAAATGATAAAATTATCAACATCGTGGAATACTGACAGCAATGTAAAATATTAATTGGCAGTATTAACAAAGTGAAGAAATAGCAGCAGATAAACCAAGAATATTACTAATTGTAGTGAAGTGTGTCTATCCAAGACATACAAAGAGAAAAGCTAAAAGGATACTCCTATAAAATTGGTTCATGATGTACATTTGACTTTTAACATATGAAGTGCCTGCACTGTTTGATAGAGGTAATGTTAAGTATAACTGAATCTGTAGGGGCAACTACAATGATCTTGTTTTTTTCAAAACCGAACAGCCCTGCTCTTAGGAACGGTGTCTTTGGGTTATTTCATGAATATTTAAAAAACAATATGGTTACAATCTTGTGAAATTTAAATAAGTTTCTCACTAATATATTTTAGCTACATGTAAAAGTCAGGGTAGAATAGATTATGATATGGTGACACCCAGTCACAATATCCCGCTAATTTAACACAAGGAAGATTGATTTCTCACTTGTCAAGGGTTTTGTGGGTCTGAAAGTCTTCCCAGGCTACTTAGCCTCCATGTGGCTTCTCACAGTTCTAGGTTGGCAGAGCCTTTGCCATCCTGCTGCCGCACTATCTGCAGTGTGTGGAATCTTTGGTCGATGCAGTAGGAAAAGGAGCATTGCATGGTCTCAAGCCATCAATTAAATGCTTTGTTCTGAAAGTGATATACGTTCTTTCTACTTAAAACACAGTACAAGGAATAGTCACATGTCTGGATCTAACTACAAAAGAGCATGGGAATGTAATCCCCGCATTCCCCTAGAAGGAAAGGACAATTACATGTGCACGAATGTTAGATGTCTCTACCTCATGCTACAAAACTTTAAAGATCCATGCGGAACCTACAATATAGTGTGTCCAGTAATTCTTCCATGTTGCCTAACATACAAAATTTGCATTACTAAATATGTTGCGTTTTATATTCTTTTAAATATAACTTAATAGTAGTGAATATGTTATTTTCTGGATCTGAAAGCCATGGTAGAAAGCAATTTTTGGAATGATATTGCCCAAAGTAAAGAATAATAAAAATACAATTAAGAGCACACAAATCATTAATATAAATTTTTCCATGTTATTTTAATGTTTAATCAGAAAAATTAATATTACTTATCTGTAAATGTCAAGAAACAAAATAAAACTCTTGAGTTTTGCCACACATACACAGACTTATTAAACAGGTTAACATTTCTGCTCAGTGTTAGCCCATGGTAATTCTATAAGGCCTTTCCCCCCACCCCCCAGGGTGGTTTCCTCCAGAGAAAAGACCTGGGAGTTGCTGCAGCTGTTCTTGCTGAATGAGGTTGTTATTCTATTCATGGTAACAGATGTTACACCTGGCGGCTCATCTTTTACTTTCAGAAAATTTCATTCCAGAACAGGAAGTTTTATGAGACATCAATAATTTCACAAAATAAATGTTCAACCTCAAATTTAAACTGTTTCATTACAAAAATAATAAACATGCTTTAATTTCACAAAGTTAATATGATTAACTGAAGTTGGCCATAATTGCAAAAATTTTCAAAGATCACTACTAGAAAATGAATGAGCATTTCCATACACTGGCTTTAAATTTGGAATTACTTGCATGTAGGATCTCTCTCTCTTTAAATTAAGTATAACTTGATCTTGAGTTCTGATGGTAATTAGAATGAGAATTAACCATAATTTTATGTTTAATTGTTTTATTCCTGAGTGTGACTGAGGTGCTCAGACTTTCTCACTTCATTATTATTAAGGGATAAATCTTTCTTTACCAAAATCTTCAAGAGAAAAGAGAGTAGAAATATATTGATTAAAATTAATCCTATTACATTATATTCTATTATCTATCTGAAATTTTTTAAACTTTTCGAGAACAAAATGAAAATAATCCAGAGCCTGAGGACTACTCCACGTACAGTTTACCTTCATTATACTTCAATCAGCAAATGTTTACTGAGCACCTACCATATATTCGCTCTGTGCTTGGTTTTTGGTAGAGACAGGTGTTGCAAATCAGCATCACCTGAAAGACTCTGAGGAGGAGGTTAAGCTCTCCAACAGGTGAAGAAGCTTGGCCTTCTTAAGCATCAGTCAGTCACTCCTCGGTGGCAGGGGCCTCTGGGAAGAAGGCATGGGCTGGGGCAAGGCAGCGGCAGCTATCTAGAAGCTGGGTGAGTAGGTCCATCCGTCCTGGAGGGGGAATCTGATCCGTGCAGAGACAATACAAAACCTTCCCTCACAGAGTGTAAGTATAATTTTAGAACCCATATTACACACAAGTTTACTTGTGGTTCCAATGTTAATTTCTAATTCCTTTTAATGAAGAGACTGCTAAAATTCCTTGTTGGGGTTAATGTAGAGCGTGAAATCAGCCATAATAGCTGGCTTGCTACAATGTAACAGGGAGGCCGCTGAGGGCAGGGAAGATTTCGGAGAAGGGCGTAGGGCTTTGGAATGCTGAGGTCTACGTGACCACTCTACCATTGGAATGCCACAGGGAGTTGCCTTCCCAAAACTTTCCTGGCCCAAACAGTTGCCCTGGGATCTAAGAGTTGTATGCGTTGTCTCCTAGGCTATGTTTAGCAGAACTTGTGGAACATGCTGATTAGCATATCTTCATGGTAAACAAATCCTCCCAGTTTCAGTAAGACCCCGTGTCACATGTCATGTGATAAAGGATTTGTGATTATCTTGAAGGACCAGTAAAAGTGGGAGCAAAGAAGAGCAAAGGGTCTTCGCCTCTGGCTTCTCTCTTTCACCGCAAAGTTTAGAGTAATCTTTCATCCGTCGGTACGGGGATTGCTGGCCATTCCCGGCAATTTCTGAAAGATTAGTCTCAGATCTCTTTTGATTCAAATCACCTTTCTTGTATGTATTCCATTGTCAGCTAAGTATGAGTAATATCCTCACATATTAACTCTGAAAAAATATAAATTCAGCTATAGCCTTAACACATTTTCTTCAATTGCTCAATAGAAAATGAATGTGCTGCTATATTTATTGCATCTTATTGGCGTAGAGGAAAATTTATGTACATAATAGAGTATTCATAAAAATTTTGAGATGAAGAGTAAGTAATATTATGATGTTCCATTTAGAAGCATGTTAATAAAAATGATTTAAAAATGGTGTCATAAAGAATGGTATTACACATAGTTATCTGAAGCAGACGCTTGATATTAATTTGAGGAGAATTGTGTCGATTTCCCTACATCAGTTACTATGTGTAATTTTAAATGACTGTTTAACCTTCCTGTGGATTCAACTACTTTGGTCCAAGATGGGATTAAGGGTTGTTCAAATATGATCTAAATGGAGATGTTAAAACTGCTTGTAAGTGTATTTAATTCTGCAGTTGTCTTACAAAAAGTCACCCTTCAGGGGGCCTGACCTCCAGGATATGTTTTCCATGCTCAGAGGAACAGGAGCTAATAGAGGTTTTAATACAGCTATTCAGAAACTAACAGAGCATTTTAGACCTCAGAAAAAAATGTTCCCTCTGAGAGACATACATTTGGGGAGACAGCCAAAGAGCCTGGTTAGCCTGTTGATTCCTTGGTGAGCAATCTGAGCACCTAGGCTCATAATGTGACTTAAGGGCATAAAATCACACCATGCTATAGTCAAATGAGTAGTGGATTCATTTTCTAAGAACATTTCGTATGAAGACTGGGGGTCTAGGATTTTATTCCATTGGGAGCATATGGTTTCTTAGGCCATGAAGTTAGTATACAAGCAAGATACACATGTTCCTTAGTATGTTAAACAAATCAAAAA
>NC_048236.1:20875739-20914650 GCF_002007445.2 Ailuropoda melanoleuca
CTTCAGGGAACCTATCTAGAAAAATATTGGTAAGGTCAATGTCAAAGGAGTTACTGCCTTTGTTCTCTTCTAGGATTTTTTTAGTTTCGGGTCACATTTAGGTCTTAATCCATTTGAATTTATTTTTGTGTATGGTGTAAGAAAGCGGTCCAGTTTCATTATTTTGCAAGTATCTGTCCAGTTTTCTGAGTGCCATTTGTTGAAGAGACCATCTTTTTCCCACTGCATATTCTTTACTGCTTTGTCAAAAATTAATTGACCATACAATCGTGGGTTTATTTTGGGGCTTTCTATTCTGTTCCATTGATCTATGTATCTGTTTTTGTGCCAGTACCATACTGTCTTGATAACTGCAGCTTTGTAATATAGATTGAAGTCTGGAATTGCGATGCTTCCAGCTTTGCTTTTCTTTTTCTATATTGCTTTGGCTATTCAGGGTCTTTTGTGGTTCCATACAAATTTGGGGATTGTTTGTTCTAGCTCTGTGAAATATGCTGTTGGTAAATTGGTAGGGATTGCATTGAATGTGTAGATTGCTTTGGATGGTATAGACATTTTAACAAGATTTGTTCTTCCAATCCACAAGCACGTAATATCTTTCCATTTCTTTGTGTCGTTTTCAGTTTCTTTCATCAGTGTTTTATAGTTTTTAGAGTATAGGTCTCTCACCTCTTTGGTGACATTTATTCCTAGGTATTTTATTTTTGGTGCAATTTTAAGTGGGATTGACTCCTTAATTTATCTTTCTGGGGCTTCACTATTGGTATAGAGGATTGCAAGAGATTTCTGTACATTGATTTTGTATCTTGAAACTTTGCTGAATTTATTTAGAACTGTCTAGCAGTTTTTTTGTCAAGTCTTTTGGGTTTTCTATATGTAGTATCATGTCATCTACAAATAGTGGAAGTTTGACTTCTTCCTTGCCAATTTGGATGCCTTTTCTTTCTTATAATTGTCTGATTGCTGTGGCTAAGAATTCCAGTACTATGTTGTATAAAAATGATGAGAGTGAACATCCTTTTCTTGTTCCTGACCTTAAAGAAAAAGCTCTTGGTTTTTCCCCACTAAGGATGATGTCAGCTGTTGGTTTTCGTATATGGCACTCATGATGTTGAGGTTTGTCCTCTCTAGAAACCCTGTTTGTCGAGGGTTTTTATCCTTATATGGATGTACTTTGTCAAATGCTTTTTTTTTTTTTGCATCTATTGAATGGTGTATGCTCATATGATTCTTATCCTTTCTCTTGTTGATTTGATGTATCACATTGATTTGAATATATTGAATCACCCTTGCAATTCAGGAAAAAAGGCACTTGATCATGATGAATAATTTTTTTAATGTATTGCTGGATTCGGTTTGCTAGTATTTGTTCAGGATTTTTACATTTATGTTCATCAGAGATACTGGCCTGTGGTTTTCTTTTTTATGGTATCTTTATCTGGTTTGGGTATCAGGGTCATTCTGGCCTCACAGAATGAATTTGGAAGTTTTCTTTTCTAGTTTTTGGAATAGTTTGAGAAGAATAGGTAGTAACTCTTCTTTAAATATTTGGTAGAATTTGCCTGTGAACCATCTAGTTTGGACTTTTGTTTTTTGGGAGTTGTTTTTTTTTTTTCACTAAATTGATTTCTTTGCTGGTAATCAGTCTGTTCAAATTTTCTTTCTTCCTGTTTCAGTTTTCATAAGTTATATATTTCTAGGAACTTATCCATTTTTTCTAGGTTGTCCAATTTTTTGGCATATAGTTTTTTTATAACATGGTCTTATATTTGTTTGCATTTCTGTGGTGTTGGTTGTTATTTCTCCTTTCTCATTTGTAATATTATTGATTTAAGTCCATTCCCTTTTTTTTCTTGATAAGTCTTGCTAGAGGTATACCAATTTTATTGATTTTTTTTAAAGAAGCAGCTCCTGGTTTTATTGGTGTATTTTATTGTTTTTTAGTGTTTATATAATTTATTTCTGCTCTAATCTTTATTATGTCCCTTCTTCTGTTGGCTTTAGGCTTTGTTTGTAGTTCTTTTTCTAGCTCCTTTAGGTATAAGATTAAGTTGATTATTTGAGGGTTTTTTGTTTGTTTGTTTGTTTGTTTTTTTGTTTTTTTTTTTTTTGCTTCTTGAGGTAGGTCTGTATTGTTATATATTTTCTTCTTAGGACTGCTTTTCCTGCATCCCAAAGGTTCTGGACCATCATGTTTTTATTTTCATTGTTTCCATGTGTTTTTTATTTCTCCTTTTATTCCTTGGTTGACCCATTCACTATTCAGTAGCATGTTGTTTAGCTTCGTGTATTTTTTGTCTTTTCAGATTTTTTGTTTCTAGTTTAATAGTTTTGTGGTCAGAAAAGGTACATGGTATGACTTAATCTTCTAGTATCTGTGGAGCCCTGTTTTGTGACCTAGTATGTGATCTGTTCTGGAGAATGCTCCATGTGCACATGAAATGAATGTGTATTCCCCTGCGTTAGGATGAAATGTTCTGAATATATCTGTTAAATCCATCTGGCCTAGGGTGTCATTCAAAGCCATTGTTCCCTTGTTGATTTTCTTTTTAGATGATCTGTCCATTGATGTAAGTGGGGTGTTAAAGCCCCTACTATTATTTTATTATCAATTAGTTATTTATGTTTGTTAATAATTATTTTATATATTCCATGTTGGGAGCATACATATTTATAATTGTTATGTGTTCCTGTTGGATTGTCCCCTTACTCTTATATAGTGCCTTTCTTTGTCTCTTGTTACAGTCTTTGTTTTAAAGTCCACTTTGTCTGATATAAGTATTGCTATTCTGGCTTTCTTTTGACATCCAGTTGCATAGTAAATGTTTCTCTATCTCCTCATTTTCAATCTGCAGGTGTCTTTAAGTCTAAAATGAGTCTCTTGTAGGGAACAAAGGATGGGTCTTGTTTTTTTGTTTTTGTTTTTAATATACATTGTCACTCTATGTCTTTTGATTGGAGCATTTAATCCATTTATAGTCAAAGTAATTATTGATAGTTATGTATTTATTGTCATTTTATTACTTGTTTTGTAGTTGTTTCTGAAGATTTTCTCTGATCTTTTCTTGTCTTGCTCTCTTTCATGGTTTCCCAGGTTTCCTTAGTGATATATATGAATTTCTTTCTCTTTATTCTCTGCATATTAATTAGTGGTTTTTGATTTGTGGTTACCATTAGGTTTTTATATAACCTCTTCTACATATAGCAGTCTGTATTAAGTTGATGGTCATTTAAGTTTGAACCCATTCTTTACTCCTCTCCTCCCTGTGTTTTAGGTATATGGTGTCATATTTTACATCTTTTTATTTTCTTAAATCCTTGAATGACTTTTTTACAACAATATTCATTTTTACTTTTGTGTTTCCTACCTTCATACTGTCACTTTTGGTTTTTCCTTTTCATTCACAGAGTCCCCTTTAGTATTTTTTGCATGACTGGTGCAGTGGACATGAACTCCTTCAGTTTTTCTTTGTCTGGGAAACTCTTTACCTCTCCTTCTATTCTGAATGATTGCCTTGCTGGATAAAATATCCTTGGCTGCAGCTTTTTCCCATTCAGCACTTTGAATATATCATGCCACTCTCTTCTGGCTGAAAAGTTTCTTCTGAGAAGGCCCCTGATAGCCTTATGGGATTTCCCTTGTATGTGACTGTCTCCTTTGTCTCACTGCTTTTAAGATTTTTTTCTTTATCACTATATTTTGCCATTTTAATTACAATATGTCTTGGTGTGGATCTGCTTTTGTTGATTTCGTTGGGGGTTCTCTGTGCATCCTGGATCTGAATATCTGTTTCCTCCCCTCGATTTGGGAAGTTTTCCGCTATTATTTCCTCAAATAAATTTTTTGCCCCCTTTCTCTACTTCTTCTGGGACTCTTAAAATATGAACGTTATTACCTTTGATGGAGTCACTGAGTTCTAAGTCTATTCTTGTTTTGCCTAATTCCTTTTTCTCTTTTTTGTTCAGCTTGATTACTTTACTTTGTTTTCTAGGTCATTAATTCATTCCTCTGCTTCTTCTAATCTGCTCTTCATTCCATCAAGCTTGTCTCTGATTTCATTTATTGAGTCCTTTATCTCTGTTATGTTATTCCTTATCTCTGTGTTAATGGTCCCACTGATGTGTTCTATTCTTTTCTTAAGTCCAGCAAGTATCTTTTTGGTCATTACTTTAAATTCTCTATCATGCATGCTATTTATATGCATTTTACTTAGCTCTCTGGCCATGGCCTGATCCTGTTCTTTCATTTAGGACAAAGTCCTCTGTCTTCTCATTTTCTCTAAGTCTCTGTACCTACGTCTCTGTGTTAGAGAAGTCAGCTGCATCTCCTCTTAAGGATAATGCCCTTATGAAGAAGAGGTTCTTTAGTGCCTTTCATTGTAGTGTCCCTTGTTTCCCAGTGCCTGGTGCTTCAGGGAGTGTCTCCAATGAGTGCTACGTGTGTTCTGCTGTTGTGTCTTGGATGCTTTATCCTTCACACCAGTCATCTGCAGAGACTCTCTTTGCCTCTTGTGGGCAGCATTTCATCCCTCACCTGAGTGTGGCAAATTTCAACGAGGTGTGCCCTGGTCTTCTTGTGACATGAGACCCGTGCCTCTGCTGTCAGAACTCAGGCCCTGCAAAACCTCTGGGTTATGTAGAGACTGTTGGCACTGTGCTGGTCCTTTGGGGTGGCTCTGAACTTATGCTGAGGAGTGGGCAAAGGAAATGGCACCCTCCAGTTCCTTTGTTCCTGAAGGGTCTCACCACTGTGTGCCGTAGGCACTCTTCTGATTGCTGTTTCCACACTGTATGTCTATGGTGTATTTTGCCTGCCTTCTCTCCAAGAACAGCCACAATGCTTATGGGCTCACCCTGAACGAAGCCCCCTGACCTTTAAAACTCCAGGCTTTAACCCTCACTGGTTGCAAGAACTTATGAAATCCAGGCCCTTTCATTTTCCAAGCCAGTTTCTACAGGGATTTGTTTTTCCCATGTGGTCCCCTGTGTGCTATTCTGTCTCTCATCCTTCTCCATGAATGTGGCTCCCTCCCCACCTCTGTAGCCATGATCCATTTCTTTCCCAAACTGCATCTCCACACTTCTTACTTTCTTCAATATGGCCTCTTCTCTACCTTTAGTTTTGGAGTTTGTTCTGCCAGGCTTCAGGTCAATTTCTGGGATTTTTAGGATGTTTTGATAGTTGTCTAGTTGTATTCATGGGATGAGGTGAGCCTAGGGTCCTCCTACTCTTCTGCCATCTTCCTCCAAGCCAAAAAAAGATAATTTTTAAATAACATTGCTAAAGGAACTGAGTTTATATAAAGAAACACATTTTAAGACTGACACATATGCTGATAAATTTGGGATAAAGTATACTGATGTCTGCAACTTATCCATGATGCATTAAGAAAAACAAAAAAACACAAGGTGGACTAATTGATCAATAAAAAGACAGAGCTATAAAGCAAATATGTAAAATATTAATTACAGAATCTGGTTGATCTGCTCATGGATATTCACTGTGAAATTCCTTCAACTTTTATGTATTTGAAATTTTTTACAATAAGATGATGAGAAAAAAGATTTTACTATTTTCTGATTACATGACAAAATTATTGAGAATTTACTGATACCAGAAAGGAGGATGGAAGTAATAGCCTTTTCATGCCAAACCCACAAATAAATTCTGTATCTAAACAGAAATTTCCCTGTGGGTAGTAGACTCACATTCACTGGAATACTTTCCCTTGCACCATACTTGAATAATTCACAAACTACAGATCAGTTTAAATACAGTATTCGCAGAAGGAGGACAAGGAAACTAATGTTAGCTTCATAAGAAAAGAAATATTACTGGAATTTATTGCATTATTTTCTAAAACAACATGAATAATAAGAGATCTATGACATTGGTCCCAAGTTGACATTTTTGAGATTCTATATAAAATTTTTAAATCTGGGAAAATAAAAAATATATATATTTCAAATCAAGTCACAATAAAGGGAAATAAAAGAATTGCTTCAATGACCAACTTTATACAGGAAGAAATATTACTAATAGTGTATGGCATACACAAAATATTTGCCCAGTCTCACATAATTGAGGGCAGGTATATGTAAATATTATCATAGGATGGGATATGTGTTATTGATATGGTTGGTTTAAAGGTAAACAGTCATCTTTTGCCACAGTTCCTAGATCAAAACTGGATCTATTCTTACTGCCAAATCTTCCTAATTATTATCTCTGGACCCAAGGTATCATATATGTTTCCAATGGGAATCATGAGAATCATTCCCCATAAGAAGCAAGTCCCATGGAACTACCTTGAAAATTGGTTTTGTATTTTCAAAATTAGTCCTTTGCTAGTTATCTGTTCCTGCACTCTCATTTTTATCAGCATAATGTTCCAATTCCTTAAAAATACCCAAAAAATCTTGGCCAGGTGTTGCTCCATTTTTATTCCATAGATTAAAATTCAGAATTTCTACATCTCAGCAACAGTGGGTGAAAAATAACAGCTATAGCTAAATTGAGAATCCCTGACTGCTTTAGACATCACAATTTCTTGTTTATTATCAAGTTTGGTGGAGGAACTCTTCAAGTCATCCTGCTTGGCCCCAGACACTTTTGACCCTGTCAGAAGTTTTAACTACGTTTAACTATGAGATACCATTGGATGTTCTTGTGAATGGTTCTTAAAGATATATTTTAGGGAATAGAATATTTTCAAAGATTCCATTGTAAGACCTGAATAAAGTATGGTACAAGTGCTTTGTTTAAAGTCTCTCATGTTAAGTTTAGTGCTGCTTTTAGTAGTAGATAGTTCCAAATAGTTTTAATGATTTTTAAAGTGTTTTTACCAATGTAATCAAGCTACTAAAAAACATTTTTGTACTAAAGTTTAAGGTATTGCAAAAAAAAAAAAAAAAAGACGCCACAAAGATAAGTAGATTGCATTAATGCTCAGCCTCACCACCTATGACATTTTTATAGCCTCATATTTTCCCTAATTATTAATAAACTTAAAAGCCAAACGACTTAATGTTTGTTCATTGTAAGTCAAATAAGCCTGTATATAATTGGAAATTCAAGACATTTAGCTGGAAATGTTTAAGATCTTTATAAAAACATTAAAAGAATCTCTTTATCCGGTGTTTTTGCCTGTCAGGATTCCAGGGTTGGATAATACAATATTTCAGACATATTTTAAAATTGTTGTTCACTGAGTCCCAGTCTTTTATTTAATTAATCAACATAATATGCTTTGAACACAAAAATGTCCTGGTTAAACAGATTTAATTATGACCTTCAGTCTAATATTAAAATATACAAGTTTTCAGGTAGAAATATTAATAGGTTCACTTTTATTTTTAACTAAACTCGGAGAAGCCTACAGTTAAGATAAGCCACCTCTCCTACCAGATGCGTGTGATATAATTGGCAATAGTCTTGTCTGTTATCAACATCCCACAGATTTACTTTTTATTTACAAAAATGTACTCAATGCCTCTGGGCATATCTACAAAACAGCAAACAAGGACAAATAAATGTTTATTTTTAAAGAAATTTGTATCAAATTTTAACTTTTTGCACATTTGACTAAAAAAAGCATCTTAATTTGAACTCTTAAAAGAAGGAAAAAGTTTCCTTCTATACTAATGGATGAAGAGCAAAACTTCAACTCTGTGCCTGGAAATTAGTTATTTTTATATATATATATATATATATATATATATATAATTTACATGTACACACATATTACATAATTTTAATATATATCATATTATATATATTATTTATTAATATAATTATATAACTATGATATAATATATAACTTTTAAATATATATTATATAATTATTACTATATATTAAAGCCAATTACTATAATTATAAAATATGTTATATATAACATATTATATAATATAATTATATATAATTTTAAATATACATTATATAATTATTATTATATCTATTAAAGCCAACTAATTAATACTACTATATATTAAAAAGCCAGCTAATTTCTAACATATATGTGTATGTGTATTCTCTATATATATATATATAGAATGAACATGTAAGAATATAAATGAATGACAGTAAATACCTGGTATAAGAAGTTCTTTATAGGGGCACCTGGGTGGCTCAGCCGTTAGGCGTCTGCCTTCAATTCAGGTCATGATCCCAGGGTCCTGGGATCGAGCCCTGCATCGGGCTCCCTGCTTTGTGGGAAGCCTGCTTCTCCCTCTCACACTCCCCTTGCTTGTGTTCCCTCTCTCACTGTCTCTCTCTGTCAAATAAATAAATAAATAAAATCTTAAAAAAAAAAGAAGTTCTTTGTAATAAACATAGTAAAAGCCTCAGATCCTAATGGCAAATTATCTGACAACTTTTTTATTTGACGCAATGAACCCAACGAACATTTTACCTTTGAAGCTGTGGGAGCAAGAAGGGAATTGACATCTGGACTTAATTATCATTAATAAGAAGGAACCATTGAAGAAGTTTCAGTGGTATGGACTCTAGAGAAAGTACCTATGACTTCTAGGAATGAATAATAAGGAAAGAGTACTAAAAACGTGAGCAAAAAATGATTTTGGAGAGAAAGAAAAAGAGAAATAAGTACATTGACAGAATTTATGAACAAATTCTGCTCAAAACAACTGAAAACCTCAAGAAATATCATCCTGGGAAGCAACACTGAAGAAGTAGAGAGACATGTCCAGAAAACTCTGTGAATGGTCAGGAAACTCTCTGGTGGTGGACAGAACAGGCATAGTTACTGATTTTCATAACTCTTGAAAGCCCAGAGCCTAGTGCAGCATGAACAGTATAGGTGCCCAATAAATATGTTTGAGGAAAAATTAAGAAGAGGACAATGATTCTCACCATGAATCATGATTGACCTGTTCCTCATATGTCCTGACTGATTTTTCTCCTTGGACTTTGCCATTCTTTGATCATTTTGCAATTCAAAGTCACTCCACTACATGGAAAAATAGAGGTAATCCAGTGAATCCTAAATCACTCATTATGGCCAATAGTAAGCACTTATTCAAACACGTGACTGTAGAGAGGGTTATTGGACCAAGTAAATATCAGAATGTACAATATTGTACTAATTCTAATTTATCTGATTCATGCAATTCCTGTTTCTCATCACCATACAATGTAAAGGTTTGTGTCAATTTTTATCACAGAAAGAAGAGATAGAACACTAGAGTGAAAAAATCGGAAGCACTTGCAGTTAAAAAAAAGGACACTTCATTTTATTCCTACTAATCAATTATCAAATCATTTGTTTAGTTAAAATTTCAATGTTTTTTCTATATGTAGTATAATCCTATTGACCTGCTTCTAGCAAGGGCCAATGGGAATACGTGATTTAATATGTAATTATGTTAATGGGAATTGTTTCATGAAAAGAGCATGTATATACAACAAAACTGGGCGCTTGTCACCACATGTTGGGAGATACTAAAAAAAGTATGTGTTCTCTGCTTCTGCAGATATTACTATCTTATGAAGCTAGAGCCTACATATATGATAAAAAAGAACTGTGAGACTGTAATGAAAAATTAAGCAGACTAGGTGTGTGTACTGAAAGGGGTAAAAAGAGAAGCATTTGTTTGGGTGGCTATAAGAAATATTTAATGCATTGTAAAAGTGCTTTATACATTGGTGGTCAATATCCTAGTATTAATGAGACATCAAAGTGTCTAAAAATAGACTACATTTTTGTACAGAATTTTGTATGTCAAGAAAAAAAAATGGTTTCACATCTGGTTTGCTGATAAAATTCCTACCCTTTAAGGAGTAGGAATGTTTTAGTCAGGGATGAACATTTATAAGAATGAAAGTAAGTGACTTTCACTAGCTAACCTCACACAGATTAAAGTATAGGTGAATGTTAACTTGCCAAGATTTCAGAAGGGAACTTTGGATTCAATAGGGCCTTTCTAATGGCCAGAATTTTATGTATCATCTATCCAGAACATGTTTTATTTTAGATGAATTATATGGAACATTAAATTTGCTATTGATTTTTAATTGGCAATTAAACATCTCCATGGTAAATAGAGAATTAAAGAGAAATAAAAGGAAGAAAGAAAGGTGGAAGAAAAGGAAGGAAGGAAGGAAAGAGAAGCAAAGGGAAGAGAAGCAAAGGAAAGGAAAGAAAAAGAGAAGAAAAGAAAAGAGTCTCAAGTGATACTTTGTACAATCTTGGAAACCGCTTGGACTAGCTCCACCTTGAAAGAGAGCGTGCCTTAGTGCCTGGACTATATACACTCTCACATTAATTCTACTTCCTTCATCAGAATGGGTGCCGTACATTGACAGCTTTTATTTCCCTGGTCCCTATTTTAGTGTTCTATCCACTGTTTTAGTTTTCCATTGCTGCTATAACAAATTATCACAAACTCTGTGGTGTAAAATATGTGTACTATTTTATAGTTCTGTAAATCTGCCATCTGAAATGTGTCTTACTGGGCTAAAATGAAGGTGTCTGCAAGGCTACATTCCTTTTGGAGGTTCTAGGGGAGAATACATTTGTATTTTCCAGCTTCTAGACTGCTGCATTCTTTGGCTCATGGCTTCATTCTTCCATCTTCAAGATCAGCAACAGCAGGTCAAATCCGTCTCATACTGCACCACTCTCCCTCTTCCATCCAGCAATTGCACAACTGGGTATTTACCCCAAAGATACAGATGTAGTGAAGAGAAGGGCCATATGCACCCTAAGGTTCATAGCAGCATTGTCCACAATAGCTAAATGCCCTTCAACAGATGACAGGATTAAGAAGATGTGGTCCATATATACAATGGAATATCACTCAGCCATCAAAAAGAACGATTTCTCAACATTTGCTGCAACATGGGCGGGACTGGAGGAGATAATGCTAAGCAAAATAAGTCAAGTGGAGAAAGACGATTATCATACGGTTTCACTCATTTATAGAACATAAGAAGTAGGAAGATCAGTAGGGGAAGAAAGGGATAAAGAAAGGGGGGGTAATCAGAAGGGGGAATGAACCATGAGAGACTATGGAGTCTGGGAAACAAACTGAGGGGGCTTCAGAGGGGAGGGGGGTGGGGGAATGGGATAGGCTGTCTATGGGTATTAAGGAGGGCACATATTGCATGGTGCAAATGCATATGCATATGCAAGTAATGAATCATGGAACTTTACATCAAAAACTAGGGATGCACTGTATGGTGACTAACATAATATAATAAAAAATATTATTATTAAAACAAAGGAAAAAATAAAGATTTTATTTATTTATTTATTTGAGAGAGACAGAGACAGTGAGAAAAAGCACGAGTGTAGAGGAGAGGGAGAAGAGAAACAAGCTCCCTATTTAGCAGGGAGCCCAATGCAGGTCTCAGTCCCAGGACCCCAGGATCATGACCTGAGCCAAATGCAGACGCCCAACCTACGGAGCCACCCAGGCGCCCCTCCCCCTTCCATTTTCAAGGACGATTGTGATGACCCTGGGCCAGTCAGATAATCCAGGACAAGATCCTCATGTAAACTCAGGTGATTAGCAAACTTAATTCCATCTGCATCTTAATGCCCTTTAGTCATATAATGTAACATATTCATATATACCGGGGATTAGTACCTTAATATTTTGTTTGGGAGGGAGCTATTATTCTGCTTACCCTATCTACCTTCTATGATTTGTTCTATTTTGTTAATATTACTCACCAAGCTTCAGCATAGAAGCTCTTTCTGTTGGCATTAGAGATATTTTGTTTCTCAAAGTATGTGGCTTAATTAGTTAAATCTAATATCTACCCCAAACATCTATACTATAATGCTAATCGTAACAATCAATCTCTCATGAGGAATAATCATTTTTATCTTCTGTTTTTATAATATACAAACCATGTTGTATAATACTAATTTCTATCATCAAAAAATTTAAATGGTTTTTAAGGCTAGCTGTGTACGAAAATTACAGAGTTATATTTAGAAATGCAGACGTTTTGGTCCCATCAAGACAGTGAATCAGAATATCTGGAGATGGAACCTAGATAATTTTTTAAATGTTCAAAATGTAATTCTATTATGCAGCAAGGTCTAGATTGCTATATTATTTATGCAGATATATCTTCAAATTAGATTCTCTCTCTTCCTCACGCTTGATTGATATTTTACCAAAGATTGGTGTGTTTAGAGACTTCCCACTCTCATAATATGTGGGTTCTACATATTTCCAAATATGCTGTCTCACATTTAGACTTAGCAATAAATGAATCTTATTTTTATGAATAGCACCAACATTCCTAACTCAAATATCCAAAAATATAAAAAAGGATAATTAATAAAAACCCAATTGACAAAATAGTCTTAAAAGTCCACAAACGACCATACAATTTAGTGTAGGATAAGTTTGGTGTATATGGCAGTAAAATGTGGGATCAAGAATGTTTTCATTATGTGTTTGCTGAATAGCTTTCCATTACCATGTGGCAGGTTTTGAATGTAGCAGTTGGAATAACCTCATAAATGGTCATTGTAGAAAGAACTTAATGTTCTCATGACCCGTATTAAACCTTTTGTTGGACTGAATTGAGGAACACTTTTTCTTTAGGCTGCATTTCTAAAACGTGCGTGGTTGTATTACATCTAACCTGTATTTTACTGGGAGAACTGAGCTTCAAAGCTGGATTATTTCAAACGTACTTTTATTTGCAATTATAAAATAAATGATTTATAGAGTACATTTTATTTTTAAAAGGTCAGTCAGACAATATTTCAATTCAGATACAATTTTGAGTTACTAAGGATTATCTTCCTTAACTAATTTTAATAGCCATAATTAATATCATATGATACAATAGGAAAAAAGCAGCAACAGTGATTATATTCCCTATGCATTCATGTGTTAAGTAACTTATAATAAAGTGCCTACATTTTCTTCTTTAATTTGTCAAGCTAAAGTATTGTAGATTTTTATCATGCTAACAGAAAAAATATCATTGATGAGTTATAAGATCTTTCTGAGGGCATAGTTATATCTGACAATATCTAAGTAGAATGAGAAAGAAACCACAATTTATATTGATTTTTATGAAAGGGCAAGCATGGTATATTTTTCATATGAAATGTTATGCTTTTCCAGTGGCTATTACAAAGAAAATTAGGAGAATAGGGAAGGCTCAAGGGATAGAATAGCAAACAAAGGGGAGATGTACAAATAGTGTAAGTGTTGATTGTAAAATGTCACAAGATCTAAAAAGATTATTCAGAAATGTGGGGCACTTTGAGGGTTTCCTTGTGAAAACAAGTAATAACAATTTGGATTGACCTGTTAACAAGTGTCAGACAAATAGAGTACTTTTTTGTTTCAGAGCTTATTCTTACCAATAGGTCCATACTGCTTTCAGAAATGTGAAAGACAAATATTTGCATATATAGACAAATAGATTAAGTGGGAATATTTTATATTACTGTAGAACTACTGCAAGTTTCTATAAATAGATACTTCACAGGTCTAGTTAAGTGTTTATGTATAAATCAATATCTGCTTGAATGAGAGTCTGAGCCTGAGGGGAAGAAGAGCCTAAACCTGAAATATGTGAAATCCCCACTTACTGAAAATGATCTAAAAATAAACTATTTAAAGTATTATAATTCAATGGGAAATATTTAATTCATATCCATTGGCAAAATTCTGATGCCTCTAGATATGGACTCTCATTACTTTATGAATCTTACTGATAATGTTGCTGTTGCACATTAAGAAAAATAAACAAGAAGAAAAGAGAACTTAAAACATACTGTCATAAGACAATAATTTCCTCTTGTCTCAAGTGATATGCTCAGTTCAACTTGCAGACCTGTATAGATACTCAAGTATGCCGTTGTAATTTGGAGAGTAACAATAATTGAGAATTATACTTGACTTTAAAATATATGTGAAAATATAAAACTGCCTTATATTAGTAAAAGATTATTTTAACTTAATCACTATTTTTAATCTAGAATCACTTCCTTAGTTTTAAAAATTAGTGTTGAAAATTAGTATTAAAAATAAGAAATCTTTTATTTTAGAAATAATTTATGATCCAAATAATTGATTTTGAGAAATTAAATAATCCAGAAAAAAATCCTCATCCTCATCTGGGAGCCATATATATATATAATCGGCTCAAAGTGATGCTCAAGTGGAAACTTGACCATAACCTGATCACTATTCTAAATCTTCTAAAAAATATTCTGTTTATTAGATATGGACTTGCTAGAAACAGAAAATCAGAAATGGAGAATCATATAGTTAAGCAATTGTAATGTGCTCCAGGGCCGAAACTTCTTTGGATTTTTGACATACCTAGGAGAATGGTATCAGAATACTTGGATTTAAATCCTGACTCTTGAACAGAATTGCAGTGTGTAGACTGGCTTGTAAGATGGTCTCTAATGATCTCCATCTCTGGGTAGCCAAGGCCTATGTAAGCCTTTTCTCTGGCATGTGGGCTGGACCAAGTGACTTGCATCTAACCAATACAATACAGCAAAGGTGACAAGATGTCATTTCCATGATTAGATTGCAAAAGATTATCTTTTCAATTTGGCTAGCAGATCTTGTTTATCATCTTCTCGACTTGCATGCTTTCATGAAGCAAGTTGCCATATGGAAGAGGCCCATGTGGCAAGGAACCGAAGCTGACTTCTAGCCAATGGCAGCCTGCAAGGAACTATATTGCCATTAACAACTGAATGAATGTAAAAGCAGGTATTTCCCCATTTGATCCTTCAAATGCCATTACAGCCCTCAGGCCAACACCTCCATTTCAGTCTTTTGAGACACCCTGAAGCAAAGGATGTAGCTAAGGTGTGGTTGGGCTCCTGACCCACGGAAAGTATTCATTAATAAATTGGTGTCGTGTTAATCCACTAAATTTTGGAGTAATATGTTACACAGCAATAGACAACTAATACATGGGATGTGACCATTAACAAATTTCTTAATTTCTCAAGACCAGTGTTCATATCTATAAAATGATGAAAAGAGTAACTATCCCAAATATGAAAAGCACTTCCACATTTAGTAGATATCCTATGAATGGTAGCAAGTCTTAAGGGATATAGCAGGGCCCAATAAATAATACATACCTTCTCTGACTGAATTCTGAAACAATTTATAAATAGGGCAGGGAAAAGCAGATATAGGGGAAAAAAAGTCTTAATATGGATAAAGCTGAATCTGAAACATTATGGCTTAAATCTATATGTGAGTAGACTTAAAAATATTGACTCAGATTTAGACAGAATTTTGCAACCAGTAATAATAGCATCAGACCTAATAAGCCCTCTTCTCATGAAAGGTTTACTTCTGTAAAAGTTATATCCTGGAGAAACAAAACAGTATTTGTGTTGCCTACATATAGAGTTCCCAAGAAAAAGAGAGAAGAGAGGACAGGGTTGATCTGAGTGTGTTAGATTTTTCCTTCTAAATCCACTAATCAGATAAAGTCACTCCAATATACCAATAGAGTAAATGAGAAGACAAAAGACAAGAAGGGGCCTCAGGGGTATGCCAATAAACATCCTTCCATGGAAATGTCAAGAACAGTTAGTAGGGTAGAGATGTCGTAGTGGTAGTGGTGGTGGCGGTGGTGGTGGTAGTGTTGGTATCTACTTGACGGGGTTGGTAAAACCTGTCAGCGGAAACGGGCATTTCAGTGTTTTTGTAGACAAAATGTACTAAAAAGGAACAGCATTTCATGTTTTCCCTTGATAAATTCCACACATATTAAGAAACCTTATGATTTTAATTTGAATTACTATGAACTTCTGTCTATGAACAAAGTATAGTCAGTGGCCATCAATCTAATAAACACTTATTATAAAATATTAAGATTGATAAATATGATATTTTTATGCATGTCTTGTAGCTATCATTGTGTTTGTTGCCTCAGGCTGCACTAAGGGAATCCAATTTCTAAGATTAACAGAGGCTCATTACAGAAGCAGATCACGCTACATGGTGATAATACCAATATGCTGCCATCCTGTGGAGACCTGTCTCAGTAACCAACCGGATGTCCCTCCACCATGCTTTCTTCAAAGTGCAATGAGTGTCAGTAATCATGTAAATCACCTGGATTAGCTTGAGAGGATTTATCCGTAATACTATTGTCTTTAATTTATATATTCGGTTTGTTCAACTTTCAACGGTTTTTTCAACATTCAACTTTACTGAACTTAGACTTAAACATAAGCTCTGGTGACAGAAAAACAGAAATTTCCAGGACATTAATATGAAATCAAGTAGCCCAGAGCATAGAATATCAAGACAATCTAACCACTAGAAAATTACTGGAAGATTTTACCCAGACTATAGTGATTATGTAGTGTCAGTAGGAGAGTAATATTGTTATGTTTCATAGAGGTAAGTCTCATGTTGACAGATGCTTAAATGATATTTTCCATCCATTATAGGTATGGTCGTTGACCTTAAAGATTAATTACAAAGACCTTGAAAAAAGGTCTATGAATACTTATGCTTTTGTAGATTCTGAAATGGAGGTCCATTATTAATAGTGATGATGAAGATGCAAAGAAAATTTTCAGACTGTAACATTTAAAGGAGGAAGAAATTACCAAATTCACAGATAAAAATACAGCAGTCAAAATACAATGCAATAATGTACAAGAAAACCTAGCATTTTATTATGCCATTAATTATATTTTTCTGTAATAAAATTAAAAGCAAAATCTTCAGCAAATAGAAGCATTTTGAATGTAAGCACTGTGTTGTTCCCTCCTGGTATCTCTCATGCCCATAGAATTATGTGGGTTAAAATGATAAGTGATAAGTGGTCTGTTTTCTTAATGTGAGCTTAGCGTAATAATATTGTTTCATTTTTCTTTTCAGACATCTTTTGCCAAGCTACTTTTGACACATATAACTCTAAAATACATGAGAAATATTTAATAAGGAAATTATTTATTTTTAAAATCTTCCCTTCTAAAAATTGTATTAACTTCCAAAAAAGAAAATGATAAGGTTAATACAGCTGAAGTATAAATAGAGAATTCAGACACAGGATAAAAAGTATGAAAAACTTGAAAAGTTGAGCAGGAAGCTTCAAAAATGAATAACTTTTGGAAAATAAGACCAATGGGAGAAAGTTCAAAAAACTGACTTTTGGCCAACCTGAGACAAAGAAAGCACAGTTTTCCTCTCCAATTTATTTCTCCAACTACTTCGCTAATTTCTATTCTTAAAGAATTCACTGGAGAAAAAATTCACACTGAGAGAACAGAAGAAAATATTTACAATGATGAATAAAGGACTTAAATTTGCCTGAACAGGAAAAATCAATCAATTTAAGGGGAGAGGTAAAGTAAGGAGAAATGAGAGAATACCAGCTCTCTTTAGAAAGTTGGCATATGATACTCAGGTATGAGGTTAAACATTACCATTTCTAAAGGAGTCTTAAGGACAGAAAGGTCACTGACAAAACAGTCCAACAAATTTCAAAAACTGATAAAGCTTTGAGTGTCAACTCTGTCCATATTGATATGAGATCCCAGCTTGTACAATCTGTACAAATTGATACTAAGAGGAGAGAAGGGAACGACTTTTCAGTTGCTCTCCAGGAGTCTAAATGGATAACTGAAGTTGAAGGATGAAGACAGTCTTAGGGATGGTCACATGCGCTAAGAACCTGAACCAACATCAGTAAGGGGAGGCAGAGTCTGACACAGATTCACATCGGGAAATTCAACTCAAACATCTTCATCAGTTCTCTGAAATAACTATATCTTAGTACTTTAGTGAAATATTAGACTAAGTCCTCATATCCTCTTCTATAGTCTAATATGCTAGGCACTAGTGCTCAGAATCATAGTAACAGCACTGAGGAAGCAATCACATCTTTTTATTTTCCTTTTGTCTAGTATACCATTTTTAAAGCAAGATAGGGGAATCCTAAAGGATACATCCAGAAGTAGCTGCACATTAATTATAGTTAGCCAGAAACTATTTAACCACACATTACTTTTAATTGGTGTAAAGTTTACAGTAAAAGTTAATCGTGTTACTTAATACTCAGGAGAGAATTGCAGAATCTTGCGGGTAGACTTTAAAGTGGAATTTTTGTTTGAAGTGCAAAAGGAAATAGATTATATCAAATTTTTCAGCCTTGTTTTTGCAATGTAATATGGTTTATAATTCATTTTAGTTTAAATAATGTAATTTATGGTAAACAGAGCAAAAAAACATTGTTTTCCTCTTTATAAATTTCAAAAAGGATTTCCTTGTCATATCTCCTATGGCAATTCTATTTATGGATAGAGATGAGAGATCCTATAGCTATTGTTTTTTTTTTTCATATAAAATAAATGGAAATTCTTTTTTCAAATGCAGATTCTCAAACATACAATTTATTCATTTAAATGGATGCACATACCTGAGATGAAAAATATCTGGAATGAAACATTCATTAAAATTCAATGGACTAACTTGATTCAAGAACTAAAGAACAGACTGCACTTCATCCTGTTATAATGTTTACAAAGTGTTTCTTTAAAACTCAATAGCATCTGTTGAGTGATTATGAGGCTTTTCATATCTGTCCTAAGAATTATAGCAAAAAAAAAAAAGAAATATATTTTATTTTTGTGGAAGAGTTTTGGCAGTATATATCGATAGATAAGTACATAGAAGTTACATTATAGCCTTTGCAAAGATGAATTTGTCAGTGTTCTTGGTTTCAAACAACTAAAACTGATGTAGGTTACTGGGTCCAGGAAAGAAAATAATTGGAAAGCTAACAGAAGTAAGACAGAATCATCCAGAATACTGGAGAACTCTGCTTGTACTGAGACTCTTACCATACAATTGTGGCTACAACTGTAATAAATTCTAATCTGCTCCCTAATTCTTTGTGTCATTGAACCAGTTAAAGATCCAGGTGGTAGAACTGAATTGTCATAGTTTGGCTAACTGTCCGGCACTCTAAGTACCAAGGGTTAGATAAAACCAGTAGATATTTTTCCATTCTGTAATGGAACTGGAATCTTGCCTGTCATGAGACTTACAGAATAGCTTACCTCTCCAACTTTGGAAAGGGTCTCGGATGCCATATTGTCCCCCAAAAGAAATATGGCTGCTGAAGTATGTAAGGTTGAAACTATTAATGAATGTGAATTACAAATATATGTATACACACACACACATACACTAAACATTTATAAAGAAATGAATGTTATTCTTGAACAGTATCTCCTAATAAGGCTGTCTTTACAAAAATTTCCTTACAAGTTATACATAGTTTTATAACGAAATGTATCAAACATATGTGTCTGTGTCTTTAAATATTTTATGTTTCACTGGCTGTAGGTCAAGTAAATACTTCAGTTCCTGGATCATTTATTGAATACATTTTAATGGTCTCTTTGGACCCATTGTTTCTGTGTTTTATTTTAATAGTTATATGATAGCAAAGTTGGAAGAATATACAACAAATTGTTTTTGAATAGATTCTGTGCCATGATGTTGGTTATTGGCAGCATTAAATGATCAAAGTGTTTAAACTTTGAAAACTACGAAATTATCAAAAATGAGTTAAATTTTTCTTTGGAGCCTGATTTACTGTTAAGATTGCCTTCAGAATGATATTCTTTTTACAGAAGACCTATTTTCTGAGTGAGAAATGATACCTAGTGCTATGATAAAGAAACAATATTAGTCTTAAAACAACATGCACAATAAAATAATTGTCTGAAATTGGCATTGCCATTGTATTACTAGTATAGACCATGTTATATTGTACTAACAAATTGACCCCTAGCATTTCTCTGGCTTTATCAGAACAAAAATTTTCTTTGCTTAAGCTACAGGCTAATGTGGTGATTGTGTGGCTTTGCAGGGGAAGTCTGTGCTTTCTACAGTTTCTTGCGATCTCAGACTGACAGAAACATCATCTGTGGCTGATTTTTCTTGCACTCTATAACCTCTCTAGTTGCCACAAAAGAGGTTAAAAAAGACTGGAGAATTGTTCATAAGTTTGGTACTGCTTCAGCCTAGAAATGACCTGCGTCATTCTTAAGTTTCATTGGTCAACACAATCAGGTGGCTCTGTAAGTAGGGATGGGAAATAGAGAAGTAGATGGAGCATTTGGTGAAAACTTTTGTCTCTGCCACAGACAATTTTGTATTGCTTTTATCACGTGACGTTACCTTTTGACTTTTAAAACCAATGAATTTGATTTCCTCTAAACTGGATGCCTTTAAGGCATATGTTTAATGCCCTTACAAGGAAACATTTAGTAGCATGGATTTTAACTCTCCAATTATTATTTCAACCTATATTTGGATAAGTGTTCTTTTCAACCCACTAGTACAGTCTGAAGGAATTGTGTACACGATTTTAAAAAGGCTATAGAACACAAAAGGGGGAACAATTCCATAAATTAAATGTTTTTACTTTATAAGTAGTACTAAATATTGCATTCTCTTAATCATTGGTTTTAATTCCTCAGCATATATAATCACTTACATCTATCTATGATGCATAGATCATGGAAAAAAACAGACAATGAGAAAGGTTCATAATTTCAGAATACATATACACAAATACCCAAAAGCAATATTTTAAAACTAAAGACCTTTGCTTGATGGTTCTTTTTCCCTCCCCCTCATTTTCACACAGTCTGTTCTTTTCTAATTATATATAGTATAAACCAAAACTTGGACGTACAGAAAAAGCATGCTTTTTCATGGAGAACATAAATGCCTTTTGAAAGTGATGAGGATACATTAAAAAGTGGGAAAAGACACTCAAATAAATAAATAAATTAGATATAAATAAATTGACTTCAGTTTAAAAAATACTCCCAAACTTATGTGCATATACACATAGAGTTTGTTCATATGTTCACACTTACGTATGGAGGAAGAGAGAGAGAGAGAGAGAGAGGTTGATTTTCTGTGTGTCTGAAAATATTTAAGCTTCCAAATTCTTTAGAAAATACGTAATTTCCAAAAGAAATACATTTTAAAAAGTAGGATGGTTAATGTTTTAAAACGAGTATACATATTGTGGTGTAATACACACACACACACAAATATAAGTATACATACACACCATAGTTCTTTCAAATTATTTATGATCTACTATAATTAATAAATAAAACTTATATGTATGCAAAAGAATTGACTATGCCTTCTCAAAGAACAAACAAATGTGTACAAGTGAGTGATTCTAGATTCTTTAATTCCATTTGACTTATATGCAGATTACTTCTGGGTGATTTGTTTCTGTTAAATAAATTGGGGCTCTATAAAGGAAGGAATTGTTTGCCAGACTTAAGCAGAAACCTCGGAGGTCCATAGGAAGGCAGACACATGGTAGGAAGGTTTATTTGACATTCTGTGTAAGACTCACAACGATCCTGCAATGAGCTATTAGTAACCTAGGCAAAAACAGTGAGGGCTTGATCAACTTTATAGCATTGCCAATGGAAAGAAGATAATGGTTAGGAGAAATAGTCATCAATAGAATAAACAACAGGACAACTGAGGTGTGGGAGAATTAGGATCCTTTATTTTTCATGACTCATTAGCTGGGAATGTTGAGCACAAAGGGCAGTAATAAGATAGTGAAGCTTCTTGGGGTGTGGATATGTGGATAGTAGGAGGAAAGGGTGTAGGGGAGATAATGCCATTGAGTTCAGATTTAAGCCAGTCTATCTGGTAAAGGCAGTGGACATTATAAAAGATGATGTTTTCAGAGAATAGAGCTTAATGAAGAGAGAGAAGAGACTGTAATGAAATCATAAGAAATGCCATAATATGTGGAATATAAGAAAAAACAAAGTCTTTAAAGAAGCAGTTAACTTGGGGAATTTTCATAGGTTCTATGAGCCTCACTTTCTTGATCTGTGATAATAATTTCTAACCTGAAAGATTGTCGTTAGGACTAAATGTAATAAAGATGCAGAGATCCTAGCAGAGTCACTAGCACACAATGTATCATGGCTATTATTTTCATAAGAAGAAAATTATTTGTAGCAGAAACCAGAATATAAGAATGCTTCAAGAAATTGCAGGGAATCATATAAATAAATGTATGACTTAAATAAAAAGTATATTTAAATGCATAAATATGGGAGAATTGATGACCTTGTGAAGAACATTTTATAAAAGGGGTAGAAGTAGATGCCAGACAGGAAGGGAATAAAAAGAAAGTGGTTTCTGAGACAGTGGAGGCCATAAATATAAATTATTCTCTCAAGTAGGTAGACAGTGAAGGAAGGAAGGGATTAGACTGTGGTGAAAGTATATTGTAGTTTTGAAGGAAGGTAGTTTTTTTTTGTTTTTTAGGTTATCCACTATGCAAGACAAGAACAAGTTTACCTTTGAAATAGTTCATTTTTGTGCCAGTATCATACTGTTTTGATCACTGTAGCTCTCAAATATAACTTGAAATCTGGAATTGTGGTATCTCCAGTCTGTTTCTCTTTTTCAGGATTGCTTTGATATTTGAGGTCTTTCTTGGCTCCACAAATTTTAAGATTGTTTGTTCTAGTTCTATGAAAAATGCTATTGGTACGTGATAGCACTTGAATTAAATATGTAGATCATTTTGGGATTTGGGGTAGTATAGACATTTTAACAATATTTATTCTTCAGATCCATGAGCATGGAATGTCTTCTCTTTCTTTGTGTCACCTCTAATTTCTTTCATCGTGTTTTATAGTTTCAGAGTACAGGTCTTTCTCCTCTTTGGCTAAGTTTATTCTTAGGTATCTTATTATTTTTTGTGCAATTCTAAATGGATTTTTTTTCTTAATTTCTCTTTCTTCTTCATTATTAATGTACAGAAATGCAATGGATTTCTGTATATTGACTTTGTATCCTGCAACGTTACTGAATTCATTTACGAGTTCTAGTAGTTTTTTGGTGGAGTCTTTAGGGTCTTCTATACAGAGTATCACATCATCTGCAAATAGTGAAAGTTTACTTCTTCATTACCAATTTGGATGCATTTTATTCCTTTGTCTTGTCTGATTGCTATGGCTAGGCTTTCAGTACCATGTTGAATAAAATTGGTGAGAGTGGACATCCTTCTTCCTGACTTTAGGGAAGGGCTCTCAGTTTTTCCCCATTGAGTATAATATTCATTGAGTATAGTATGGATTTTTCATATAAGGCCTTTAATATGTTAATATGTTGAGGTATGTTTCCTCTAAACCTGCTTTGTTGAGGGCTTTTATCATGAATGGATGTTGTACTTTGTCAAATGCTTTTTCTGCATCCATTGAAGTTATATGGATTTTATCCTTTCTTGATGTGTTGTATCATGTTGATTGATTTTTGAATATCGAACCATACTTGCATCCTAGGAATAAATCCCACTTGATAATGATGAATGACTTTTTAAATGTATTGTTGGATTTGATTTGCTAGTATTTTGTTGGGGATTTTTGCATCCATGTTCATCAGAGATATTGGCCTGTAGTTTTTTTTTTTTTTTACGTATTTTTTAAAGATTTTATTTATTTATTTATTTGAGAGAAAAAATGAGTAGGGGGTGGGGCAGACAGACAAACAGACTCCCCACTGAGCATGGAGCCCAACTCAGTGCTGTATGCGGGGCTCTTTACAAGGCTGCATCTCAGGACTCCAAGATCATGACCTGAGCTGAAGTCAGACGCTCAACTGACTGAGCCATCCAGGTGTCCCTGTGGTATGCCCTTTTTTTGTGGTGTTTTTATCTGTCTTGGTGTCAGGGTAATTCTGGTCTCATAGAATGAATTTGGGGGTTTTTCTTTCTTTTCTGTTTTTTTTTAAATAGTTTGAGGAGAATAAGTATTAACTCTTTAAATATTTGGTAGAATTCACCCATGAAGCCATCTGGTCCTGGACTTTTCTTTGCTGGGAGCTTTTTGATCACTGATTCAATTTCATTGTGGATAGTCATTCTGTTCAACTTTTCTATTTCTTCCTGCTTCAGTTTTGATAGGTTATATGTTTCTAGGAATTTATCCATTTATTCTAGGTTGTCCAGTTTGTTGGCATATAATTTTTCATAATCTCTTACCATCATTTGTATTTCTGTAATGTCCATTGCTATTTCTCCTCTTTCATTTGTGGTTTGTTTATTTGAGTCCTCTCTCTCTCTTTTAATGATTATGGCTAGAGTTTTATCAATTTGGTAGATCTTGTCAAAGAACCAGTGTCTGGTTCTTTCTGTATCATTTATTTCTGCTCCAATCTTTATTATTTCCTTCCTTCTACTTGTTTGGAGTTTTGTTTGTTGTTCTTTTTCTAACTCCTTTAGGTGTAAGGTTAGGTTATATGTTTAGGATTTTTCTTGCCTCTTGAGGTAGGCCTGTGTTGCTTTAAATTTCCCTCTTAAAACTTACTGCATCCCAAAGAGTTTGGTCCATTACGTTTCATTTTCATTTCTCTCCATGTAATTTTTTATTTCTTCTTTGATTTCTTGGTTGACCCACCATTCATTGTTTAGTCCCATATTATTTACCTCTATTTACCTCTATTTGTGCTCTTTCCAGATTTTTTTCTTGTGGTTGATTTCTAGTTTCATAGTGTTGTCATCAGAAAAGATGCATAGTATGACATCAGTCTTTTTAAATATGTTCAGACTTGTGTTGTGGCCTAATATGTGATCTATTCTGGAGAAAGTACTATGTGCACTTGAAAAAATGTGTACTCCGTTTTAGGATGGAATGTTTTGAATATATATTACACACATATATTGCAGTATGTCATTCAAAACCACTATTTCCTTCTGGATTTTATGTGTGTATGATTTGGGTGTTGATATAAATGGAGTGTTAAAGTCTCCTACTATTATCATATTACTATCAATTAGTTCCTTTATTATTATTATTAATTGTTTTATATATTGCTCCCATGTTGGTTGCATAAATATTTACAACAGATCAATTGAACTGAGTAGCAATCACTGAAATAAATACACAATTATATGGTCAGCTAATCTTTGACAAAGGTGAAAAGAATGTGCAGTAGGAAAAAGTTTTTTCAACAAATGATGTTGGGAAATCTTGACAGCACACACACAAAAAATGAAACTGGACCATTTTCTTAACACCATACATAAAAATAAACTCAAAGTGGATTAGAGACCTAAATATGAGACCTGAAACTATAAAAATCCTGGATGAGAGCACAGGCAGTAAATGTCACTGACGTTGGTTGTACATCTTTCTAGATATGTCTCCTGAGGTAAGGGAAATAAAAGCAAAAATAAGCTATTGGGACTACATCAAAATGAAAAGCTTCTGCACAGTAAAGAAAACAACCTATAAAACTAAAAGACAATCTACTGAATGGGAGAAGAGATTTACAAATGATGTATCTGATAAAGGCTTAGTGCCCAAAATATATTAAGAACTTATAAAGCACAAACCCAAAAAACAAATAATCCAATAAAAATGGGCAGAAGACGTGAACAGACATTTCTCCAAAGAAGACTTACAGATGGACAACAGATACATGGAAAAAAGCTCAACATCACTCATCAGGGAAATACAGATCAAAACAACAATGAGATATCACTTCACACTTGTCAGAATGGCTAAAATAAAAAAACTCAAGACACAAGTATTGGTGAGGATGTGGAGAAAAAGGAACCCTCGTGTACTATTGGTGGGAATGTAAACTGGTGTAGACTCTGTGGAAGACAGTATGGGGTTTCCTCAAAAAATTGAAAAAAAAATAGAACTACCCTATGATCCAGTAACTGCACTACTGGGTATTTGCCGAAAGAGTACAAAAACACTAATTCAAAAAGATATATGCACCCCTATGTTTACTGTAGCATTATTTACAATAGTCAAACTATGGAAGCAGCCCAAGTGTCCATCAACAAATGAATGGATAAAGAAGTGATATATCTAGAATGGAATGGAATAGAATATTATTCAGCCATAAAAAGAATGAATCTCGTCATTTGCAACAATGGGGATGGAGCTAAAGAATATTTTGCTAAGTGAAATAAGCCAGTCAGAGAAAGACAAATACCATATTATTTCACTCATATGCAGAGTTTAAGAAACAAAGCAAATGAACAAAGGAGGAAAAAAAGCAAAAAGCAGACTCAACTATAGAGAACAAACAGGTGGTTATCAGAGGGGAGGTGGGTGGTGAAGATGGGTGAAATGGGTAAAGGAGATTAAGAGTATACTTAATGAGCAGTGGGTAATATAGAGAATTGTTGAATCACATATTGTACATCTGAAACTAATATAACATTGTACGTTTACTACACTAGAATTAAAATTTTAAAAATAAAAATAAATGGAAATAAATAGTTGAGAAAGTGTTTTCAATTTTAACCTTAGGAAAGGTTAAAACTTGAAGTAGGTCCTAGAGAAGGCAGAAACAGGAGTGAGCACACAGGCAGAAAGACACTTAAACTTGGCAAAAATGAGGTGTGCTTCTTGGAAAGCAGCACGGGCATTGGCATCAGACAGACCTGAGTTAGAATCCGTACTCTGTATTAGCTCAATATGTGAGATCTTCAGCAAGTCACTTGAATTCTCTTGGCCAAATATTCTCATCCATAAGATGGGAAGATGATACTAACATCCATGGCTCTTTTGAGAGCTGTGATAACAGTGGGCTTTCAGCCAATCCTTCTCTTCCCTCCCTAATCCTCCAGAGAAGCTGAGAAATGACCTACATCTATTGATAAAAGTAAGTTTGGGTACATAAGGTAAGTGAAGAGGGCTCTGAACAACTTTCATGGAGAATGTGGTGGCAAGACAAAAAAAATGAATAAAAATAATACGTGGCCAGATTTTGTGAGAGTTTAGTTGAGTTTGGAAAATTTGTAAATTCACTGAGACGACTGCCTACTAGAACCAAGCCTGTATATCTTTAATGTCATCTTTACTACATTAAATAGATACTCAGTTTCCTGAAGAGTTAATAATGTATAAAACCCAGGAGTAGCCTAGACCCTGAAATATGCCTGCTCAAAGAGTGCATAACCAACAGCATATTGGTTTCTGTGAGCTGTTACAGATAGACCCTCCAGTAACCCTTAGGGATCCAAGTTCTATTTCAGATCATGAGTTTTAAATCATTCATCATTTCTCAAAAGAGCATGTGGCATTTCCCTGACCAGTGAGTTACTTACACACTTGCAGCTGCTTGACAGCACTTTATGTCTGAGCGTGAGAAATGAATGCTATTTGGAAAGAAAAGATGTGTTTTCTCTCTTTAATGCTTAAAAATCCTAGATTGCCAGGGAAAAATATTATTTAGGCTTCTATAATTGAATGTGAGAGGAATGTTCCCCATGTTTAATGAGGAGATGTAGTGTAGCCTATGAAGACAAAGTTTGTTCTCTGGGCTGCTTAGGTCCCAACTGTTTCATTAATATTAACCAAGGTTTGCCAACCTCCTCGGGCAAGCGTGTGTTGGAGCTTGGAGAAGAGAAGCACATAATAACTCAGAGTCTACAAACTTATCTTTAGAAGTTAGAGGAATAATGGGGGCAGAGAAGTAGTGTTTGGCAGGTAAGGGAGAGGCTTTCTGCCCCTGGGAAAATGGTGCTACTCTTCAGAGGGAAAATGTGGCTGTATTTACAGTTGTGTAGCACTGACACAGAGTTAAATTTGTGGCATGCATTTCTTGTCCTAGGAGCTTATTTTTTTAAAGGTAAGCAGCGCAACATATGGCACTTGAAATTAAGTGAAATAAAAATTTTTACTTTAATTTTATATAATGTGTTCTATTTCAATGTTCACGATTTTAAAACAAAAGCAATGTTTTAGCTATACGCAGGTAACAGGATGACATGGGACTAATAATATCAATATGTAGCATTTATTTTGCCAATCATTTAATACGTTACGCCATTTAATCCTTATGACAACCTCTGGGATGGATTAGTTTCTGTATTTTAAAGATGAAGGGATTGAGGGTTAATAAGGCAAATTAACTTCCTCACAATAAAAGTCAGCAGAGACAAGAGCTGAATTCAAAGTCATGCTCTCAACATATATTATGTAGTATGTATATACACGTAGTTATACATACATATTATATATAATTATATCAAACACTTTTAATATTTGTGTCAAATACATTGAAACAAATGTATACCAACATTTTACAATATAACACGACATAGTGTCCATTTGCTAATCCTCAAATTTCATTTTCTTTACAATGATCATATTTTAAAGTTGGTGAAGATAAAATGAACACACTATCAAAAGGAACATCTTGTATTTTTGGCAAGATAGGTATGGAAACTATTCTAAAGAACAGAATTAAAAATATTTGGAATGTACAGTTTTAATGCTCTAGAAATGTTCCATTTAACTTGAAGGAAGGTAAAAGTTAATCTTGCATTGACTTAAAATAGCTTTATTTGTAAGGAATTCAATTTAACTCTGTGTTTGTCTCCTCTCTAAACAAAACTTGATCTCCCTTCAGAATTGTACTGCTTTCAGTAAACTGGTAGATAGTTCCGCTGGACTATGAAATTCTTCTATGGGCAAGCACAGTTGTTTCTTACCAGATTTGTACTGATTTTATTCATTTTACCATAGTGTGTGTGTGTGTGTGTGTGTGTGTGTGTGTAGATCAAGAATACCGTTAATGATGATGAATCAAAGATGACTAGACTTGAATCCCATTCACCAAAAGCACAGGAATTTGATACATTACCAAACATATTATTTTATGGTGATACTCTTACCTAACTAATGAATCCGGATATTTATCCCAACTTCCCAGTGCCTGTGCTTCGTATCTCTTAGAAGACTACATGGGGGTGTGCCTGGGTGGCTCAGTCAGTTAAGCATTTGCCTTCAGCTCAGATCATGATCCTGGGGTCCTGGGATCAAGCACCACATTGGGCTCCCTGCTCAGTGGGAAGTCTGCTCCTCCCTCTCCCTTTGCCCCTCTCCCCACTCATGCTCTCTCTTGCTCACTCGCTCTCTCAAATAAGTAAATAAAATCTTTATTAAAAAAAACTACATGGGAAATTAAACTACTGATAATTTCATTAAACATTTATTAAATATTTTATCAATTCCTAATATTTATATGTGGCTTGAAAGGTTTAAAATTTGAATAAATTAATGGACTTAGTTCTTGTTGGTTTGCAACCTTGGGAGCTTTCCGTATGAAATCTGTAAGTGGCCTCCATACAGGGAAGGCAAAGAGACCAAAGAAAGAGGCAGACCACTCGAGATTGGTGGGTGGCAGATTTAATAAACAAAGAGAACTTAGACATGAGGCTTCTCTTGGATGGCTACAGAAGAGTAGATATCTGCACCAGCCAGCCAGGATCTCAAAAGTTTATATAGAGACACCCCCTAACAGGGCTTATTCATATATACCACCCCACTGGTCTCAACAACACATTGCTCTCTCAAGGTTTCATCCTTAACAATGGTTCCCACTATGGGAACAGTGAGCAGAACGTACATTCCAAGGACAGGGGAGGGGTGAGGAGCCTTGATTTTTCTGGTCCAGCTCTCAGGTCACCCAGCCGTCACAACCTCTGGACGACCTTCTCCAACAGTTCGATAGAGAATCATTTATTTAACAACTGTGTATTGAACTTCTCCTATGTCCTAAGAACTTGTATTTCTCATATTTATTGTCTCGCTTCAGAATATTGAATTCTTTAGTTTTCCTTCACATTGCTTTACATTCTCATCATGTATTCCTAGTCACGGGGTATTTACAATATTCTAGATTTTATCTGAGAGATATCTCAGACTCAATCTCATTAGCTCCACACTTAATAAGTTGTTATTTAAGGTGGTCACTTTGTTTCCTGAACATGTTTTATTTCATCTATTACAAAGTTTTTAAACATCTTAACTGAATCTTAAAAGAAATTCCTTTTCATTTCAGCCCCAGATTCTAGGTGTATCTTTGTAAAAACAGCATGCTATGATTACACGGTTTGCTGTTTGTGAATGAATATGCCTGTTTTTCTTTCTATAAGTAAAAGAGTTCAGAAATTACCCCAAAATGAATGAAGCAGGTTTACCAAGATTTGAGTGCAAAACAGGGGTTTTTGAAGATAATCTATATTTTATATTGGTATGTAGTATAGAGTTTAGGCATCATGATCTTTGAAAAAAATCATTTACAGACTTATGTTCCAGAAATGTGATCATTAGGAATTTTTTATTTAAAAAAATAAATAATGAAGTCTCTCTGCAGCTCTGCATTTGGTGATCTTTTAGATTTAAAATATAATTTTCTTTAAGAGTGTTGTAATTTTTACAAATAGATGCCCTACTAATTGATATCAATTTTATTTTGCCTTAATACACAGTAATTTGTTCCTTATGGACATTATAAAGCAAATAATTTTGCTGGAAAATGTTTAACCAAAAGTTCAATTATGTTAGGGAGATGTATGAGCCAGTTGGTTGAGATCGTGTAGACATAAACTGCACTCTGAGAAAGGTAAAACTTAAGTTCCCCCTTTCCCTGGCTCAATGGAAGTTTCTAGATGTACAACATAATTTGTTATAAACACAGAGATTACAATCTCCTGGGAGAGGGCAGTTAATAAATAAGTTTTAAAGTAAATTAATTTCAAATATATCAGCACAATGAAAAAAGATAGAATATTATGAATAGAGAATGACTTAGCAGATTTGAGAATAGCAGGGCTTAGTGTCGTTGGGTTAAAAAGCATGATGAGCACACTGGTTTGGTGTGTTAAGGCACAGAAAGCTAGGAAGTTTTGCTGGTGAACAAGTTGTTTTAATTCTGTGGGTCACAGAACAAATTACCATCAACCTAATATACGAAAATATTATATAACATAGTTTTCGTGAATTGGGAGAAATGCTCATCTGAGTCATTTGTAAGACTGAAATAATTGTTTTGTCTATGGCTGAGTTCTCATCTGAGGGCTCAAATAGGGAAGAGCCTATGAACAAGCTCACTCAGACTGTTGGCAGAATTCATTTTCTTGCAGCCATAAGATTTACTGCAGCTTCCTTCTAAACCACCAAGGATAAAAAGACTTTAGCACAATGGATCCTTATTTAGTATAACATATTTGTAATTTTCTATTGGCTAGAAGGAAGTCACCCATCCTGCCAACACTCAAGGATAGTGGGGAGGTGGAGCTCATGGGGGACAGACACCCAATGTCTGTCTGCCACACAGAGGATGCAAAATATGATGGCTTTGAAGAAATGGTAGGAGGATGAATATATTGAGCTATGTCAGCAACAGTAAAATATTTTATCTGTATTTTAAGAAGACTTTGCAAGGTTTTTGGCAGGATTAGCCCAAACATTAGTGCAATCTGATTGACCTTTTAAAAGATAACTTTAGGACATATAAAACTGGTAATTGAATAGTTCACTATATCTTCCCCTCATGTATGATGAGAGAAAGGGACTCCTAATTCAATTATTAGAGTATTTATACAAGGACAAGCATGAAGGATTCTCATGAGTAATGAATGCTTAATAGGAGTCAGGCTGTATGTATACACCCCCTTTTTTTTAGTCCTCACAGTTGCCCTACAAACTAAATACTGTTCTATCCTATTACACGTAAGGTAATTGGAGAAGAAAACAAATTGTTTTACCTAGTATTATAGGGTTAGTAACTAGCCATGCCTAGATTTGAATGTAAATTCATATTTTTGTCTCAAACCATGCTGTTCTTAGGGAATCAAATTTGTTTGTTTTTTAAATAAACATTGTATATAGTTGAGATGTGCAACATGATGATTTGATATACATATACGTAGTGAAATGATTACCACAGTCAAGCTAATCAACATATCTTCTTCTCACATAGTTACCACTTTTTGTGTGTGATGAGAATACATGAAATCTACTCTCTGCAAATTTCCAGTATTCAGCACAGAATTATTCACTATAGCTAGCATACGTACCTTGTATCTCTAGGCTAATTTATCCTACATAACTGCAACTTTGTTCCATTTGACCAACATTTTCTCTGCACCTGTCTACTCTGGTAATCACCATTCTTTCTGCTTCTATATATTTGACTTTTTCTAGATTCCACATATGAGTGAGATAATGTAGGGGTTTTTTCTTCATTTTGTTTGTTTTGTTTCTGTGTCTGGCTTACTTCACTAAACATAATTTCTCCCAGGTTTATCCATGTTGTTGCAAATGGCAAGATCATCTTTTTTTCCCATCACTTTATGGAACTTTTTTTTCTTCATCACTTGAGGCAAACCTCGTACACAAACCCAGATAATAGAAAAAAAAAAAAAGGGGAACTCTACCCAACTCATTTGATAATATTAGTTTAACCTTCATAACAAAACCTGACAAAAGCAATACAAGAAGTTAGAAGTGAGACGACTTCCCCAAGGCCACACATTTAGAAACAGCTAGAGCCACGATCCAACTCCAAAATTTTCTTCTTTTCTTTTTTAATTTAAATTTAAGTTAGTTAACATGTAGTGTAGTATTGGTTTCAGGAGTAGAATTTAGTAATTCATCACTTACATATACCCAGTACTCATCACAACAAGTACCCTCCTCAATGCCCATTATCAATCTAACCAATCCCCCACCCACCTTAACTTTAGCCATTCTGACAGTTGTGAGGTGGTATCTCACTATGGTTTTGCTTTGTATTTCTCTGATGATGAGTGATGTTGAGCATTTTTTCATGTGTCTGTTGGCCATTTGTAAGGATCATCTTTTTTTTAAGGCTGAAAATATCCATATATATTCATATTTCATATCATATTTCATATCACATGTGAAAATATTCATATATATCTATATATCACATTTTCTTTATTCATTCATCCATCACAGATTGTTTCCATATCTTGGGTATTGTGAATAATGCTGCAATGAAGATGGGAGTGCCGATATCTCTTTGAGGTAGTGATGTTATTTCCTTTGGGAATATATCCAAAAGAAGGATTTGGGGATCATACAATACTTCTATTTCTAGTTTTTTGATTGGTCTCTATACTGTTTTTCATAATGGCTGTACCAATTTACAACAGTGTACCCACAGTGTACAAGGATTTCCTTTTCCCCACATCCTTGCCAATACTTAGCTTTAAAGAAAAATAGTGGAATAAAGATTTAATATCAATTAGCTTTCAGTGCTTTTACAATCAATGTCTCTACCTCCCCAAACACTAAAAAATAGAGAGATAAAGCTTTTGAAAAATACTGAGTAGTCTTGAGTGCATAATTATATAATTGTATCTAGGCTTTATTCAAAAAGTATTGCAATTTTTAAAAAAGTTGATCATTTGTAAACTTTTCTGACACTGTGCCTATTTCAGTCATAGCATCTTGCTAACTGAAGATATACAATAGACGTTGAACGGTAGCAACTTCTTGAAATTATACTTTTAATAATTTTAGCAAATTTAGGTACTTGTTAGGTCATCTATCACAATGCACTATTTTTAACAATAAAACATGTGGAATACTATTTATTCCCATTTGATAACACTGAATTTAATATAAATCATGAAAAAGATAACAGCTTTTTCTGATACTCTTTAGAGGCAATGACATTATACTAAATATTATTTTTTTAACTTATGAAAAATATATGTTGTTTTCATGAACATATATAATGTTAATCAAATAAATGAGTCAATATATATTTAAGAGAATGGTCAGTGTAATTATCTTCCACACACAAATTATTGATATATAATCAATATAGTAGAAATAATAATTACTAACATTCATTGAGGCTTTATTATGTTAGCTATTGTGCTAATCATGTTTCATATATTTTATTATTAATTCTCATAACCACCACAGCAGTAAGTTACTATAATGACTAAATTGTTTAAATAAGTCAGCCTAAGGCACATAGTTATTAAAGGATTGAATTAAAACCTCATTCCTAGGTTTCTTAAGTATTATGTACACAGCATCTACATCGGTCAAGATACATCATTAATAGTATAAAAAGATGATCATTTCTATAACCTTCTTTGACTTAGGGGTCTATCCTATTTGAGAAAAGTACGCTTAGGTGCTCTGAGCAGTCTATATCCAAAAAAGCAAATCTTGTCTGCTCTGTACACTCCTGCTATTTCCTCCCACAGCTGCCCTTCGCTAACACCACTGATCAACTCAAACTTGTTCACACTCGGCCAGAATGGAGTTTTAAACTCCTTTTGAACACAGAGATACAGAGTTTCAATCACTAGATCAGTGTTGGCAAATGCAACAGAACCTATTGGCCCTTTTTGGATCAGACTGCAACTAAGTATCTTTCTCCCTCATCAGACAAAGCCATTTGAATTAGAGGAACTGTTAAAATTTACAGAAACATACTAAAACCTCTCTACGGGAAAGATATATCTCAGTGGGGGATGAGGATCTTATCTCTTCCAAGTCTCTCATTCTAATTTTCTTTCTAAGACGTGGAAATTACTGGATATAGAAGTTACAACTGACGAAAGTCCATTTCATTTGTTTTCAGGGAAGGTGCAGAGACTAAGTGACTTAAACACTTTTGACAAAGGATTAAAAACAACCTATAGCAATATAATCCGTATTTTCACCTTTGGAGAAAGTGACATTTCAGTCATCTAATTCATAATTAATCTAGTTTCTCCATACGCCTATGTAATATCAAACGTAGTGCACAGGACTCACATGTGTATGTGTACTACTCTCTTCATGTTTTAAATATTTGAATGTAAAAACTACTAACAGTTGTCCAACATGTTTGCACAAATTTACATTTTGTAACTTGGATATCTTTTATTTGCATTTTTAAGAAGTGAATGTCATATCTTTAAATTTATAAAATCAAGTACCAGATAATTTTATTCAAGTTAATTCTATTTAATTGTTTTTGATTCACCAAATATTTATTTAACTTTTATTGCAGCCCAAATTTCTGACACTGGACAACATGAAATGATAGAATTCAAGTTAATCTTTAAATTATATTCATTAATTCTTCTACCTTTAATGTGAACCCAACAACTGAATGCTGCTGTTTTCTTGTCTTCAGTTAAACATGTCAGGAAGGCATACGATTTCTGTCTAGTACTAACCTACACCAATCTAAAAGTACACAGGATATGTATAGATTAGAGTTTTGACAATGCTTTCCATCTATCCAATACAAGTGATGCTAAATACCCATAAGTTTTAATCAACGTAATAGATTTTTTAAAATTTGGACTGCTATTTTCTATGTGAAGGAATAATCTCTATTTTCAATATTTAATTTTAACCTTTAAGCTCCTGAAGCCTCCCTAGTCAAAGAACTTGCTACAAAAGATTGCCATTGCTTAGTGCCATATGCCCTCATGTGCTTGGCGTATGAAATGCATGGCTTGAAGTCATCCAATCCAATACATATCACGAGGTCACATTCTAATACAAAACAGTAAAAGTCATAATACAAAATAAATAAATAAATAAAATCACAATCCAATTATATTTGCAATAATATAGACATACAGATATACGAGGGAGAGTTTTATTCTATATATTTACATAAATATACATACTTATGCATATATATGTATACATATATAATACACATACTATGTAGTATATATCCATGTAAAATAGTTTTATATATTCATAAGTATTTTATATATTATAATATATATAAATACAGTTATGCACAACCTCACATACATTCTACTCACATATATCACTGCTTTCAGTGGTTCAGATCAATCATGGACAAAAATTAAAAATAATATTTGAATAATTTTGAAAGTTTTCATATTTGGGAACCATCAACTGGATGAAGGTTGGCCACTGGTTTCTGCGTTTATGAATGTGTTGTATAATTAACATACCAAATACAGTACAGATGGCTTGTGGAAACTTTTCCTAAGAACACTTTTTATTTTACTGATTCAATCTTTTTGTAACATGATCTCAACCAATATAATGAGCTTGATGAAGAGGTGTAAAAATCACTATAAAGTCACTCTAATTTGACCAATAAGGCTATAAATCTAAAAATATTATAGTATTCATTTTCCTCCCTCCAAAAATAAGAAACTCCTCAGAATAGTTTATTATCTTTGGTGACTTTCATTATCTGTCTTGTATTCAAAATTATACTTAAGAACTGAATAACTATATTGAATTTATATCTTCCATTTTGCTATTTATTTAGAACAAGAAAAATCTCTGAGTCACACTGTGCATTCAAGCTAGCTTGGGAATGAGAAACATGTTAATAATTAGCTCACTTTGGTAACAAACATACATAATGCTATCTTCCTGAAAATATGTGTTTACACAATTCTAAATGATGAAATTGATAGTGGTGATGACGATGATGATGATGATGGAAAGAAGAGTTATATTTTTTGAGGGTGTACTACGTGCTGGTCACTTTATGAATCATTTCTCATGCATTTTCTCACTGGGTCTTCACAACAATGAGAAATGCAATGTTATTATCCCCATTTTACAGATGAAAAAATAGACTTCAGAGTGGTTAAGTTACTTAAGATCCCTGAGATAAAATCCTGCTGAAAGCAGTATTTCAGGTATAACTCCAGAAGTTTAAAATTACTCTATATTTAAACTGGCTTTTCATCATTAGCTGTACCACATCTTGTGAAAAGAGAAAATCGTCCTTATCAGAGAATGCTTCTTTGTGACAAAAATCTTCTGGTGTTAGAAATATCCATAATCAGTTTGCAGGTGTGTAGGCTGGGGCTTGTGTTGAGGATAATGTGGTGTTGTTTGTTTTTTTCAATCTAGATCTCATAACATGAAAGAATGAGTGTGTTGTTTTTAAGAGTTTATACTCCTCTGGATTCAGGCTTGCTTTTGTAACTTTTAAACTGTGAGGTGTTAGGTCAGTGACATATTCTGATTCTCCACATCCTGATATGTGAATTATAACAATACGTAAAACCTGGTTTATAAAATGCCTTAATTATTAAATGGAAAGTTCTTAGCATAGTACCAGACATATTGTAAATGTTCAGATGTTAGCTATTTTTCTTGTTGCTGTTGTTGCATTGCTTTGTTTTGTTTTTAGTAATTTTCCCATCAGTAAACTTAGGATGGACATTTATTCGTATTCAACTTTTCTTGTTGTTGTTTGTTTGTCTTTTTTCTTTCTACATCCTAAGATTCTGTTGATGCTAATCAATAGCGAGAGTCTGGAATTAGAATAATGAAATAAAGAAACAAATCAATATTACTTTATATCAAACAGAAAAAAGATCCAATTACCTGCCGTCATTGGCACACACAAGACAACAATGATATAAGAGAAAGATTTATATCTGGATCTGTCGTGTTTTCTACTCCATGAATTCTTAACTGTGACATGCAATGATTTGAAGAAAATGATGGGAGAAGAGTTATTAGCTACACATACTGTTTAGAAAATGTGGGTAATCAGCCATTCCCATTTCAAAAATTAATGTAAAATAGAGAAAACTCAATCAAAGATTAATCATACCAGTTATTCTAAATTAAAACTAATTATACTTCCCAAGAGGCATCTATCCTTTCAACAGCTAAACTACAGTTTTTAATAATAATGAGAATCTTGATTTGTTTAAATGAACGAAACAGATTTAAAAATCCCCTCTCCCAAATTTAAGTGAGATCCTCAAATAGACTTATTACTTATGTCTTAGATTGGCACAAAATTTCTATTCCCTTACAACAGCAATGAGCCACATTCTACTATAGCCATGTACATCTCTTTAGAATCCTCTGCTATTTCTCTATACATTCTGTATTTTTCACCTCCTTTTTCATTGTTGTTGTTGACATTGTTTCTTTTAACTTTTTGGATACATAAAATTATCATATATTTAAAGTGTATAACATGATGATTTGATATATGTACACTTTGTGGAATGGTTCCCATAACCAAGTTAATGAACATAGCCATTGCCTTACATGGTTACTTGTTTTGTTTTGTTTAGTTTTGTTTTTGGTGAGAGTGCTTATAATCTTTCTTAGCAAATTTCAAACACACAAAACCTAATATTAAGTATAGACATCAGGTTGTACATTAGATCCCCAGAAATTATTCATCTTATAACTGGAAGTTTGCTCCCTTTGATCAACCTCTTCCCATTTTGCCCACCTCCCAGCCCTTGGCAACCACAATTCTAGTCTGTTTCTATGAGTTCCACTTTTTTTTTTTTAAGTTTCCACATATAAGCAATACCATACAGTATTTGTCTTTCTCTGCCTAGTTTATTTCACTTAGCATAATGCCCTGCAAGTCCATCCATATTTTTGCAAATGGCAGGATTTCTGTCTTTTTCAAGGCTGAATAATATTTCATTATATATATCTACAACATTTTCTTTCTTTATTCATCGATGGACACTTAGATTGTGTCCATACCTTGGATATGATGAATAATGCTACAATGAACATAGGAGTACAGATACCTCTTTAAGATAATTATTTTGTTTTATTTGAATATATAGCCATAAGTGGGATTGCTGGATCATATGGGATTCTGTTTTTAATTGTTTTTAGAAAACTCCATACCGTTTCTCATAATGGCTGTGGCAATATACATTTCCACCGACACTGTTCATGGATTTCCTTTTCTCTACATCCTCACCAACTCTAGTTAGCGCTTGTCTTTTTGATAGTAGAAATCCTGACAGGTGTGAGGTGATATCCTATAGTTCTGATTCTCATATCCCTGATGATTAGTGAAGTTGAGCATCTTTTCAGATACCAATTGGCAACTTGTATGGCTTCTTTGGGGGGAATGTCTATTAGGTCCTTTGACTTTTTTTTTTTTCTTAGTATCTTTGACTATTTTTAATTGGGTCATTTATCTATTTATTTATTTTTTTATAGTTTTTTTTAAGATTTTTTAATTTCTTTATTCAACAGAGATAGAGACAGCCAGCGAGAGAGGGAACACAAGCAGGGGGAGTGGGAGAGGAAGAAGCAGGCTCAT